>NC_142130.1:28437249-28740279 GCF_024610735.1 Ursus americanus | reverse complement strand
CACACGCAGCCTACGTATTTATTGAAGGGCTGAGGCAGCGATCAGTAGGTTACTACGCTGTGAAAAGCTGACAGATTGCTGGGAGCTGCTCAGCACAGGCATGGATGTTTTTCTCCTGCTAAATGTAATTACAGAGAAATTCAGAAATCTCAGACATTATGCAGAAAAAAACCCCCATGTTTATATATTTATAGGTACGTCTCTCTCTCAGTATATGGTGTCCTTAAATCAGATATTTGGCCAGAACAGGCTTGAGAAACCATCAGCATTGTCCCCGCACCAGACACGTTTTTAGCTACATTCAGAAAGTCTTTAGATTCTTCCATGTGTGCAGATTCAGATATCTTTTTTGGTTGGTGGGAGAAAATGCCACAAGTTTTTATCAGACTGATTATTTCTGGGAATTTGAATGTGTTCCTGGTCAGTGCTTCCAAATGTATAATTGCTTTAAAGGCAAAGAGCATAAAAATATCAGAAGGAAAGAATCATCTACAGATATTTGAAGTGTTTACATAGCCGAGGACCAATATTCTGATGAAATAAAAGGAATAGAGGCATAGTCACAGTGTTCTATTTTTTAAAAACCTACATGTCATCTCATTCAGGGCCAAGATCAGTCCTAATGGGTATTTTTATCCCCATTTCCCCTTCATTACCACGTCCTGGATTCTTTCTCAAATATTATTCTAGGGGCACCTGGGTGGCACAGCGGTTAAGCGTCTGCCTTCGGCTCAGGGCGTGATCCCGGTGTTACGGGATCGAGCCCCACATCAGGCTCCTCCGCTATGAGCCTGCTTCTTCCTCTCCCACTCCCCCTGCTTGTGTTCCCTCTCTCGCTGGCTGTCTCTATCTCTGTTGAATAAATAAACAAAATCTTTAAAAAAAAATATATTATTCTAGATTTTCATGACTTAGAAATGGTCTGTGTTTTGGTTGAAATACATTGAAACAGGTAACACTGTTGAGAGTTCTTAAAAGATGCTGTGTTTTGGGGCACCTCAAAGGTAGGTTAGGCGTCTGACTCCCGATTTCCGCTGAGGTGGTGATCTCTGGGTCGTGAGACCGAGCCCTGTGTCGGGCTCCATATGTTCAGCCTGGAGTCTGCTCAAGATTCTCTCTCTCCCTCTCTTCCCTGCCCCTCCCCCAACTCACATGCTCTCTCTAAATAAATGAGCAAATAAATAAATAAATAAATTCAATCTTTAAAAAGAAAAAAGACTGCTTCATCCTCACGGGACGTTTTCTCTTTAAAAATATTTTCATGTTTAGTTCTCTGAAAATGTGCTGTCCAATGTGGTAGCCGTTAGTTGCATGCGACTACCGAGCATTTGAAAGGTGGCTTGTCTCATTTTGAAATGATAATATTTGACTATATTGAGGTAAACTAACTACATGACTTTAATTCACCTGTTTCTTTTTACTTTTTAAATATGCTTACTAAAATATTTAAAATTATATATGTGACTAGCATTCTAATTGTATTGGACAGCTCTGCTCTAATGAAGCTGTCCCCAGCCTCCAAAAGGGGTCTTTTTCTCATCATTTCCCATGTACCAGATTGGATCATTCCTGCAATTAGTCTGCCGTCCTTTTCACCAGAATAAAGAGATTAGCAGCACTGATTGCTTCCACCTAAAAAAAGTGCTTTACGTTATCCTTTTTCTGGGCCAGTTTTCTCTCGTTTTCTCCCATCCAAGTCTCCATGGCAAAATCCCAGTAAGCGAATCGACCCCGTTCCTTTTCTTTGCTACCAGAGAGGCAATGAGGCAGAGCACCTGTCCTGGGAGACCCAAGAACCCCTTCCCTTGCAGGACGTACAATTTGCCAGGGAAAGCACACCGGCTATGAGACAAAATCTGTTAAGTCCCTCACAAGAGAGGGCCACTCCAACTGTATTGGAAAAATAGCTGAAGCGACTTCGTATTATCTTTTTTTTTTTTAAAGATTTTGTTTTTATTTATTTATTTATTTGACAGAGAGAGAGACAGCCAGGGAGAGAGGGAACACAGCAGGGGGAGTGGGAGAGGAAGAAGCAGGCTCATAGCGGAGGAGCCTGATGTGGGGCTCTATCCCATAACGCCGGGATCACGCCCTGAGCCCAAGGCAGACGCTTAACAACTGTGCCACCCAGGCGCTCCTGACTTTGTATTATCATCTTCTTTTCTTACCGTAATCTGAGCACCGATTACAACCTGAGTTGTAATATCAATACTCACAAACTGGCTCAGTGACTTTTGTCACATCACGTAAGCTCTCCGGGCCTCAGTTTTCTTCTATTCTATTCTATTTCTAATGGACTTTAATAGTTAAGTAAATGTTATAGGTAAACCCTGGGCTAAGAGTTTATAATGGTTCAGGACTCTAATGACTCTGTTGGAACTCAGGAAACTGGGAAGAAAAGAACATCTGAAGAAATAGCCGTTTTGCTTCCAGCTCGATCAGGAATACTTTCAGCTGTCAGTAGGAGAACCCCCACATCACCAGTGGCTTAAGCAGGAGGAGTTTAATATTTCCCATGTAGTAAGAAGTCTGAAGATCAGCCCTTATTGGACTAACAGCCTGCATGGGACCCCATCAGCAATCCTGGTGGTTTGACCTTCAAAGCATATCTAGACTCTAATCTTTCTCCCTCCCTCACCACCCCCACCTGTGGCCAGCCGCCATCATCTCTTGCGATATTTTTCTGTCTCCCTGTTTCCTCCCTTGCTCTTTTTTTTTTTTAACATTTCTATATCCAACGGCCAAAAACTGTTTTTAAGCACCATAAAGGTAAGATTTAAGTACCATGTTGCTTTCCTGCACAAAATCTTCCAAAGATCTTATGTCCTTCAGAATGAAATCTAAAAGCCTTACGTGCGTTTCCAGTCTCTAAATGATCTGGATGCCTGCTATCTCTCTTATCTCATTCCTCCATTGCTCTCATTCCAACCCTATTGCTCACTCAGCTCTGGCCTCTCTGGTCTTCCTGCTGCTCAGGGCCTTTGCATATGCTATTCCCTCTTCCTGAAGCACTCCTTCCTATGCTCCAAATATCTGCATAACTAGCTCCCTCACTTCGTTTGTGTCTCTCAAATGTCACTGTATCAGACTTTCCTTTATCAACCTATATAAAATGCCACCCCGTCACTCTCCAGATCCCTTATTCTTCTTAATATTTTACATAGCTCTTAACTCTAGCTGGTATATACTTATTATTGGCTGTCTTTCCTCCTACTAAAATGTAAGTTCCCTGTAAACAGGGATTTGGTTTATTTTGTACATATGAACATATAAATTTCCAGCATCAGTACAGTGCCCGGTACAAAATAAGCATTCAGTAAGTGGTGGTTGAATGAATATTTGAGCAACTGAATGATATCAATCCCCTTGGTGCTCTCCTCCTTGCTGCAAGATGGCTGCAGCTTTTCCAACCATGATGTCCTCACACAACCACCTTTAGAAGTAGGAACCAGTAGGGACAGAACCTTCTCTTTCTTCATTTCTCTCTTAACAGGGAAACAAGTACCTCCCCTAGAATCTTCCAGAAGACTTCCCTTCTAGGAGACTAGAACTGGGTCAAGGGCTACGCCATTCTGAAAGAGAGGTGAGAAAGTATTTGGCTTTTTTAGTCTTGAGAGAGAGAGAGAGAGAGAGAGACACAGGCAAGGGAGAAAACTGTGATTAATAAAATCACCAGGTCAATAAAATGCCGTGCTTACTATTACCCCAGTTACATCACATGGTCGATTGATAAACCATGAGATCCAGAGGCAATCAATAGAGTGCTTTCACCCTGTAATGCTCCTACTTTTTCCACCCATCACATCTTGAAAGTGTAGCCATTTATGTGACCTATCTTTCCAATTTAATGACTGTTTCATTAAACAAAAACCTTTTCAAATAATTATGTAGGAAAAAATACTTAGTAATTCCACTAGAGAAGGTTGATAGGAGAGTATATGTGTGTGGTGGGGTGGAGCTGGATAGACAGATGAAAGAAAGTGACCAAAGGCATGCATATCTCAGAACAGGGCAAAAGGAGAAAAGCTGAGGAATGTTTGCTCTGCTGAGAGATTGACACAAATATATTGGTAATGGAGCTGGAGGGTAAGATCGGGGGGTAAGGACAGGAACCAGAGGTGATACTTTCCTACTTGATTTCACGTCTATATTCATGCTTTGCAAAAGAACCAAGACCAGCTTATTAAGTAACGTTGTAAATCACACATTCAGAATGTTGCATAGGAATTCATTTTTTCCTTTTACATAACTTCCCAAAGCTCAGTTCTAGGCAGGTTGATGCGGTGGTCCATGACAGTGTCCTCTCATTCTAATCGGGAAGATTCGCTAGGATTGCTGTACCCAAATCAACTCTCCTCACGTCGTTCATGAGCGATCAATGGCTTAGTATCTCAACTGCAAGGTGAAGAGGTATAGTTCCGGTCTGACATGGGGAGAAAGCAACCCGTACAGGACTTAGGGTCGGGAGACAAGAGGCCAGGAGAGCCTCCTTACCTTTGCATCTCAAGCATTCTGGCACAGAAGAAAATAATGGCTCAGAGTCCCAGAACCCTGGAATCAGAAGGTCTTAAAGGCCCAGGTGGCAGCACTACCAGAGTTTGGCATCACCCCACCTGCTGCGACCACCCAGACACTATGTGACCCTGCTCTTTCCGCCTGTAGCCGTTCAAGGAGGAAGAGGAGCTTTTCACGTTTTGTCATGACATTTAGGATGACATGTGAGGCAGACATTTTAAAATAAATGCCATACGAATGCCTAGCCACTTAGATATCTTTTGCAACAAAGAATGGATGAGAAACAGGTAAGACAGAATTAATGAAAATCACCGCTGGCTATGAAATCTTTTGTCAAGTGTGACGTCTGGGATGAGGACACAGGCTCGTTGCCCTTCATTCACACGTGGTGCATCTTAATATCAAATTGGCGCTTTCTTCAATCTATTAAAAGCTGGCTTTCACTTGAATTATCTAAAAGAAAATAAAAAGAGACTGGACAATAAAGGGGAACACATTGCCCTTGAGATCATTGCTCCTCCACCAATTTCTAGCGCTTGTCATGTATGAACCCTTGACCAGGCTGTGCTGTGAGAGGTCAGAAGGACAGATTCCCTGGTCTTTTATTGCAGCTCGGCCACGCATCGCCCTGTGATTGTGGCAGATCACTTCACCCCTCCGTTCCCCAGTTTTCCTATTTTCTATGAAAAACTACTTTTTTGGTTAATGTAAGGATTAAACAAATTAATGAGTAATAAATACTTAGAGTCATGCTTGGTAAATGCTATGTCGGTGTTAGCTATTCTTATTATTGTCGCTACCCAAAGTAGATACGCGGTCAGTGAGTGGACACTTGAACGAGTATGGTGGAAATGAAACTTTGACAAAGTAGATTCCAGGCCAGAAGAAAAACAAATATTTTCTAAGTACAAAAAGAATGGCAACACCCATTAATAAGACACTGTAGAATGTGATTGATTCCAAAAGATATAAAAGACATTGCCTTGCATAAAATGGAACATCGATACCCATTTCTCTCTGGTTTGGACTGTACATACAACTTGACTCATCACTGAACTGGCTGAAAAATTGGGTCAGAAATTTATCATTCAATCCAGTACACTAAATCATTGAAACCAAGTTTTTAGCTCAAACTGACCTTGTTTCTTTCTTGCCCAAACTGATTGATTCCATTGGGCCGTGGAACCAGTTGAACAGGTATCTTCTATCCTCTAGGCTGCTTGGAACAGCATTTTTTTTTTTTTTATAGCAGATAACTAATCTTTACTCTTCCCAGGGCAAAGTGAAGCACAGCTCGTTAATGTTAAACTTTAAACACTGATTCTCTGTGGCTTATTGCTATAAGAAATGTCAAGAATCCTTGGGCTATTGATTCTCAATATCTGTCTTCACCCAGCTAATACTGTCCGCTTACAGGCCGGAGCCTAGGATTTTGCCTATCAAGTACAGAGAGGTTACCTGCGGTAAACAGGCTGGCGATGGGCCCAGGGGAGCACAGGTACTCGAGAGCACAGTGGCTCCGTGGCTTCACAGCTGCAAAGCATCCCCCCACGCACACGTGAGCGACTCCGTCGTGCATGGCCCAGGACTCTCTACACTGGTGTTTAATGAGCAGAGCCTTTCATGAATATCCAGGGTAACGACCGCACCTAACTCCCGGACTGGTTAGAAACTCCAGAATGCCTGAAAACTACTGAAAAAAAGTAAGCAAACAAGTAGAAGCAAATTGAAGGGAAAGGAAATAACAAAAAAAGCTCTGCTACCAAGGACACATCCACTTTTCTTTTCGGAGTTACTTTTCCTGCCCACCCAGGACCACCTGCCTCAGTTTAACCTCTACAGGGCCACCGGAATTGTTTCTGACGCATGTGTGATCACGTCCCTCCCCTGATTAAACCCTTCTCTGCCACCTGCGAGATAAACTATGAATTCCTCAGCCCTTCATTTTGGCCTTGAAATTAGATCCCATTACACCTTTCAGACTTCACCTCCCATTTCTACCTCCCTCTCCCACTGGGCCCCCTCCAGTCCTACACCATATGTTCTCACTGCGTTTGAACTACTTAAAATTCCCTGACCATGACAGATGTCATCTTATCTCCATGTCCATTATGCCCTTTTGCCTCCTGTTTCAATGGAAAAAGCTCCTCATATTTCAAGGCCTGGTTCAAATGTTACCACGCTGCAAATGAACAGCATCTCCCTCCTTCTTTCATTGCATTGTATTTGTAACTTTCTAGAACAATGCCTGACAAGCTGCTTTCCTTTCTTCTGTGACCTCCTCAGCATCTAAACTATTGATAGTTTTGTGGCCTGTTATTCACATTTGTGTCCTAAGAGCTAACTCAGGACTGCAGGTATAGGGTGTAGGGGGATTAGATAATATTAGAGGAATGAAAAAGTGAACGAGCTTGCTTTTGCTTTATTTTCTGTCTCCCTACAGTCATTTGGCACTTCTCACCGGGGAGTCATTTTGCTAATCACAAGTGCCAATTCTTGCTGCTCTGATACCGTGTCCCTGCAAGACCTCAGACACAAATGAAAGGAAGGTGCATCTCACTAACTCCTTGAGGGTAAATGAAGGATGTTCTATGGATGCTTCTCACACAAAATTATAACCTGATAAAAACAGCTGCCCTGTGTCACCTGCTGTCACCAGGACTGCTTCAGAAGCCGCTTGCAAATTCTGTTTTCTGACAACTCAGAAGCTGTTCAGCAGCCTCCCCGCTGATCTGCTTTCTGGCAGAGCTGAAAAGGCACTGGCTTGTAGTCAGAAGCCTGAATTCTGATCTCGGCTCTGTAGCTTGAAATCCATATGACTTAATGTAGGCCACTTAGAACTGAGTCTGTTTCCTCGTGTGCAAAACAAGGAAAATGATCTTTTCCTTTCCCCAGCCCTGCTGACCTTGTTGGATTCTTATGAAGTTCAGAGGCTGTAAAGAATTTGAAATCACTTTACAAAATAGAAATTTCATCAGGGAGATGGAGGGTAGTGATCTAGCTTTATTTATTCCTTAATCTTGGCTATCTGAGGTTTTCTACAACTGTTTGGTTTTTTTTGGGGGGGGGAGATCAAATTATATACAATGTCTAAAATAGGGGAATTTCTTCAGGAAGATTAAACTAAATACAATGCCTGAGACATATTCTGTTATCCAGGTGAAAGACCAACCTCTACACCAGTAACCTGGGACATTTGCAAACTAGTCTGCAAAGTACATTGACCAGTTGTCACCATTGGTACCATTTATGAGTGAGACCACACATCTGGACTCCTTTTAGCTCCACGAGAATTACTGAGGATTGACTATAGGCCAAACAAAAGCCATGTCCTGAAATGGGTGTCCACCTTCCTGAGAAGTGATTAACTAACCTGCATGGATGTTTCTGGTTATATCCCTTGAGCAATGTAGTGCCTCTATGTCATCAGACACAGACTAGGACACAGTCTTGTTCTTAGATTAGGATTCTACAGTCTTTCGATTAAAGGCAGTAAAAGCCAGGTGGGATAAATGATGAAGAAAACTGTAGCGGACAGTAACTGAAGCTAACACTTCCAACATGCTCGCCCCGTACTAGGCACAGTCAGTCCTCGGGGATTATCCTTTCTCTTCACCCACAACAGTTCTTTGAGAGGCAGGTTCCCTTGACAGCCCTATTTTACACTGAGGAAAATTAACTCACACACCTACAGAGTGTAGACAGAGAACGCAAACCCAAACTCCACCGGACTCGGCAGCCTGGGTGCTTAACTCTCTATTGGGCCTGGCTTGTGTGAGGTCCACCAGCCGCTAAACCTTCCTTGAGGTTTTTTGAGAGAGTTTGGGTAAATTCTTTCTCTTTTTGGGTAAAAAGTCTGAGGTGTAAATATTCCGTATGATTTGTCTTACGGTCAATAAATTCAGGCGGGAGGAAATTCAGAGGTATGGATGATTGTCTATTTTTTCAGATTGTTGTACAGTGGTTAATTGCCTATCCAAAGACCTTTACCTCTTTCTCAATAAAAAAATCCAACTTTTATTTGAACTGGCAATGTGTCCATCTGAAACTTCTATTTCCCAGCCTCCCCTGATGCTATGTGTAGCTATGTAACTATGTTATGTGCAATATGATGATAATGGAAGCAGTATCATAAATGTTGTGGTATTTCCAGAAAAGGGAGTCACACAGCTGGCAGGTGCACCTTTCTTTCATTCCACTTCTTTCTTTCCCTTATGTAAGTTATAGACATGGCTGGAGCTCTGGTAATTGTGTTGGTTCATGAATGGCCTTGAGGATGAAAACCATATGCAGAGAAAGAGAGAGAGAGAGAGAGACAGAGAGAAAGAACATGAGATTCTAATTATTTTTTTGGAGCATTCATGTCAACACCAGACAGCCTCCTCTACCTCCGTTTATACTAGAAAAAAAAATAAATCCTAAGTGTTTAAGTAGATGTTATTTTGGTTTTCCTCTTACATGCAGCCAAAACTAATCCTAACCAATATGAAGATTACTTGGAAATTTTTTGGTTTCATCTGTGTTTCATAGACATTTCACTCTAGATTAGTGCTGCAACTGCAAAAAATTGTATCATTAATTACATTCACCTTGCTTGATTTTTTAAAAATTTTTATTTATTTATTTTGAGACAGAGAGAGCATGTGCACGAGAGCGGGGCGGGGGGGACAGAGGGGGAGGGAGAGAGAAAATCTTAAGTAGGCTCCATGCCCAGTACAGAGCCCAGCACTGGGATCAATCTCATGACCCTGACATCATAACCTGAGCCAAACCAAGAGTCAGATGCTCAACTGACTGAGCCACCCATGTGCCCCTCACTTTGCTTGATTTTTAATAAAATTCAGAAAAATAAATTTTAAGTAGAAAAAAAGTTGAATTTGTTGATTAAAATGAAATCTGGAGATTTAATGTTTTTTCTAGCTCTGATTTAAATAAACTAGCCAAGAGCAATTGGATTTGAATCCAACAAAAAGAAAGAGAAGTGACCCATTTTCATCTTTAGTGCTCTCCAAGATAGGCACACAGTGGGAGATTTGTGTTATTGTAATAAATTACCTGAATCACCCACACTGAGCCTGATCGTGTAGATTGATTACTGAAGACCAAAAAGTCCAACTGGAATTTGTCTATGTTTGGAATAAATCATGAAATTTATAAAACCCTATTGTATTTCTTAAACACCTTCAACTTTTGTATGTCTCAGAACATTGTGAAATATAGCTGACCCTTGAACAACACAGGTTTGAACTGCTTGGGTCCACATATATGCAAATTTTTTCCAATAAATATGGTACTGTAAATGTATTTTCTCTTCCTGATGATTTTCTTACATTTTCTTTTCTCTGGTTTACTTTAGTGTAAGAATATAGTATATAATACATATAACATGTAAAATATGTGTTAATTGACTGTTCATGTTATCAGTAACCTACTGGTCAACAGGAGGCTATTAGTAGTTAAATTTTGAAGGAGTCAAAAGTTATATGCATGGGGGGTTGGTGGCCCTAATCCTCGCATTGTTTAAGGGTCAACTGTATATCCATTAAAAAATGTTCTGAGGAGATTGACTTCTGGCGTGACAGCAGGAGGAATTCCAGCGATACACTTCCCAGTGAAACTTGCAAAAATTCTTAAAAAACAAACAACAAAAAAATTAAAGCTCCTGGAAATGACTGTAAGGGCAAACAGGAAATGAAGAAATATCTATTCAAGATTATCTATGAAAATTCAGTAACAAAGGTGAGAGTCTGTAGTATTTGAATCGCACTTAGGCAGATTGTTTTTTGCCAAAAATTCCAATTCTGTTTTTAAATTTCTAAATTATATTCACCTTTGGCCTAGTTCATTTCCTTCCTTTGACCTGGATACAAGAATCTTAGTGCTTAGGGGCGCCTGGGTGGCGCAGTCCTTAAGCGTCCGCCTTCGGCTCAGGGCGTGATCCCAGCGTTATGGGATCCAGCCCCACATCAGGTTCCTCCGCTGGGAGCCTGCTTCTTCCTCTCCCACTCCTCCTGCTTGTCTCTCACTGGCTGTCTCTGTGTCAAATAAATAAATAAAATCTTTAAAAAAAAAAAAAAAAGAATCTTAGTGCTTAAATAATGTAATGTTCAAATGTAGAAAGCCCCTTTGAGGTAAAATTCCTGGCACCATGACAAGCCATAATAAGCAATTAAAAAATATGGGGTGCCTGGGTGGCACAGCGGTTAAGCGTCTGCCTTCGGCTCAGGGCGTGATCCCGGCGTTGTGGGATCGAGCCCCACATCAGGCTCCTCTGCTATGAGCCTGCTTCTTCCTCTCCCACTCCCCCTGCTGTGTTCCCTCTCTTGCTGGCTGTCTCTATCTCTGTCGAATAAATAAATAAAATCTTTAAAAAAAAATTAATAAATAAGAACCAGCATCCCTATGAGCACACCATCATTATCACCTCCACCACCACTCAGGCTCTTGACACCTCATCTTTGCCCTCTTCTACCTGGGACTTTCTGGTATTTTCGTCTGAATTTGTTTTTAGCTTCTCCATGTTATTTTTGTGTGCATGTTCATACATGTGAATGCTTGTGTTTTTCTGTGTGTGTTTGTGTGTAAACCGAAAACTTCCTAAATTCCTTAAAGAAGTAGTTAAATATAATTAAATAATCTCATTGAGGAATACTACAGAGGCCTGCGATTAACTACCAAAAGTTATAATAACTTCGTTAAGGAGCTCAGATGTGTTCTTACCTCTTATAGCTGTCAAGTGTAATGGCTGCAAATGTCCACCTTTCTGCTCCTTTTATTCCTAGATAATTATGTTAGGTGTGTCTGTTAGGCCTTAGAGTGATTTCAGCTCCCTGTTAAAAGGAGAAAGGTAGATAAAGGGGAAGTTTATAGCAATAAAGTCCTCCCTCCAAAAGCAAGAAAGATCTGAAATAAACAACCTAACCTTACATCTGAAGGAACTAGAAAAAAGAACAACAAAGTCTAAAGCCAGCAGAAGGAAGGAAATAATAAAGATTAGAGCAGAAATAAATGATATAGAAAGTTAAAAAAAAAAAAAAAAAGGAAGGGACAGATCAATGAAACCAAGAACCAGTTCTTTGAAAAAATCAATAAAATTGATAAACCTCTAGCCAAACTTATTGAGAAAAAAGAGAAAGGACTCAAATAAATAAAATCACAAGTGAGAGAGGACATATAACAGCCAATATCAGAGAAATATAAACAGTTATAAGAGAATATTATGAAAAACTATATATCAAAAAATTGGACAATCTGAAAGAACTGGATAAATTCCCAGAAACATACAAATGACCAAAACTGAAACAGGAAGAAATAGAAAATTTGAGCAGACTGATAACCAGCAAATAAATTGAATCAGTAATCGAAAAACTCCCAGCAAACCAAAGTGCCAGGCCAGATGGCTTCACAGGCAAATTCTATAAGACATTTAAAGAAGAGTTAATATCTATTCTTCTCAAACTATGCCAAAAAATAAAAAAGGAAGGAAAATTTCCAAATTCATTCTATGAGGCCAGCATTATTATCCTGATACCAAAACCACATAAAGACACCACTGAAAAGAGAACTACAGGCCAATATCCCTGATGAATATAGATGTAAAAATCCTCAACAAAATACTAGCAAACAAAATCCAACAATACATTAAAAAAACCATTCACCACAATCATGTGGGATTTATTCCTGGGTTGCAAGAGTGGTTTAATATTTGCAAATCAATCCATGTGATATGTCACATTAATAAGAGAAAGGATAAGACATGTGATCATTTCAATAAATGCTGAAAAACATTTGATGAAAAACAACATCAATTCATGATAAAAACACTCAACAAAGTAGGTTTACAGGGAACATACCTCAACAAATAAAGGCCATATATGAAAAACCCATAGCTAAAATAATATTCAATGGCAAAAAACCAAGAGCTTTTCCCCTTAGGTTGGGAATAAGATAAAGATGTCCACTCCTACCACTTTGATTCAGCGTAGTACTGGAAGCCCTAGCCACAACAATCAGACCCACAAAAAGAAATAAAGGGTATCCAAATTGATAAGGAAAGTAAAACTTCCGTTATTTGCAAATTACATGATACTCTATATAGAAAACCTGAAAGACTCCACCAAAACTGCTAGAGCCTATAAACAAAATCAGGAAAGTAGTGGGATACAAAATCAATGTACAGAAATCTGTTGCATTTTTATACACCAATAATGAAGCAGCAGAAAGAGAAATTAAGAAAACAATCTCATTTAAAATTGCATCCAGGATAATGAGATACTTAGGAATGATCCTAACCAAAGAGGTGAAAGATCTGTACTCTAAAAACTATAAAATACTGATAAAAGAAATTGAAAATGGCACAAAGAAATGGGAAGACATTCCATGCTCATGGATTGGAAGAACAAATATTATTAAAATGTCTATACTAAGCAAAGCAATTTACACATTTAATGCAATCCTTATCAAAATGCCAATAGCATTTTTTATAGAACTAGAACAAACAATCCTAAAATTTGTATGGAGCCACAAAAAAACTCCAAATAGCCAAAGCAATCTTGAAAAAGAAGAGCAAAGCTGGAGGCATCACAATTCTGGACTTTAAGTTATATCACAAAGCTGTAGTAATCAAAACAGTATGGTACTGGCACCAAAAAAGGCACATAGATCAATGGAATAGAATAGAAAACTCAGAAATAAACCCACAACTGTATAGTCAATTAATCTCTGACAAAGTAGGAAAGAATATCCAGTGGGAAAAAGTCTCTTCAACAAATGGTGTTAGGGAAATTTGACAGCTACATGGAAAAGAAAGAAACTGGACCACTTTCTTACATCACGCACAAAAAATAAATTCAAAATGGATTAAGGATCTAAATGTGAGACCTAAAACCATAAAAATCCTAGAAGAGAACACAAGCAGTAACTTCTATGACATCAGCCATAGCAACATCTTTCTAGATATGCCTCCTGAGGCAAGGAAAACAAAAGCAAACATAAACTACCAGGATTTTACATCAAAATATAAAGTTTCTGCACAGTGAAGGAAATTATCAACAAAACTAAAAGGCAACCTACAGAATGGGAGAAGATATTTGCTAATGAAAAATCTGATAGGGGTACCTGGGTGGCTCAGTTGTTAAGCATCTGCCTTCGGCTCAGGTCATGATCCCAGGGTGCTGGGATCAAGCCCCACGTCAGGCTCCCTGCTCAGTGGGAAGCCTGCTTCTCCCTCTCCCACTCCCCCCCCCCGCTTGTGTTCCCTCTCTCTCTGTTTCTCTTTCTGTCCAATAAATAAATAAAATCTTAAAAAGAAAAATCTGATAAAGGGTTAGTATCCAAGATATATAAAGACCTTCTAAAATAAACAATCCAATTTAAAAATGGACAGAAGACATAAACAGGCATTTCTCCAAAGACGTACAGATGGCCAACAGACACATGAAAAGCTGTTCGTCATTACTTACATTCAGGAAGATGCAAATCAAAACCACAGTGAGATATCACCTCACACCTGTCAGAATGCCTAAAATCAACAACACAAGAAACAACAGGTTTTGGCAAAGATGTAGAGAAAAAGGAACTCTTGTGCACTGTTGGTGGGAAAGCAAACTGGTGAAGCCACTGTTGAAAACAGTATGGAGGTTTCTCAAAAAGTTAAAAATAGAACTACCCTAGGATCCAGCAATCACACTACTAGGTATTTACCTGAAGAATACAAAAACACTAATTCAAAAGGATATATGCATCCCTCTGTCTATAGCAGCATTATTTACGATAGCCAAGACATGGAAGCAGCCCAAGTGTCCATTGACTGATGGATGGAAAAATTAGACGTGGTGTGTGCATACAGTGGAATATTACTCAGCCACAAAAAGGAACGAAATCTTGCCATTTGCAAAGACATGGATGGAGCTAGAGAGTGTAATGCTAAGCAAAGTAAGTCAGTCAAAGAAAGACAAATACCATATGATTTCACTCATATGTGGAATTTAGGAAACAAAATGAGCAAAGGGGGGGAATAAAGAGAGAGAAAAATCATGAAACAAACTCTTAATTATAGAGAACAATATAATGGTTACCAGAGGGAGGGGATGGGGGGAATGGGTGAAATAAGTGATGGGGATGAAGGAGTGTGCTTGTCATGACGAGCACTAGGTGACGCATTACTAAATTCTGCACCTGAAACTAATATAACACCGTATGTTAACTAATTGGATTTTATTTTTAAAAAGGAGAAAGAGAATTTGCCTTCTTCTTATTAGATATATGAAATTTAGGTGAGTTAGGATTGTCCATTTTGGAATATGGTACCAATGAGACCATTTCATGGTCTACCTAAAATATCAAAATATGTATGTATATGTATGTGTCTACGTATATGTATATTCCGGGCCTTCCTCAGCTATATATACAAAAGCCACTAGTTGAGGAAGACCTAGAATTTCTCAGGACAAAGAATAAAGTTTGAAACAAACTGTTCTATTTTTCTCACCTGATAATAGTCCCTCCTTCCCTCCTCTGATTTTCCAAAACAAACAAATATAATGAAAGCTTAATTGAATGTTACCATTAGGTAAGTTTAGTTAAACAGGATTTTGTTGTTCCTGAATACCGTTGTACCCTTAACTCAAGCATCCGCATATTTTCTCTTTTTGTGACTCAGTTAAGTGTGACTAACCTCACATTGAATCAATCATTAAAGCAAAGTTCATTAAAATGCTGATGTAAAATATGTTTTGTTTTGACTGCTTTTGAACAGTAGGAGAAATTAAATTTATTCATTAAGTATTCAAAAGAGAAGGTAGTATGAAAATTTGCATGAAGAAATTCAACCAACCTAAATGTGCTAAAATAAATACCGCTACTTAATAAATATCAGAATCTTTTATAAGGAGGTAAAGAGAAAAGCATTCCATTCTTAAGGGTAATGGATGTTGTATTTTACTAAACTTAAATAGTGTACTAATAGTAGACACTATTATTTTGTTAGTTATAATTGACGAATAATCGCAAAGAAGTACCTTACATTTAAGTAGTAGTTCCTACTTCTTTAATCCCCAAATAGTATTAGTTTTGTTTTCAACTATACTGTAAGAAGAAATAGAGAAGACACTGTTCTACCTTATTTAGATTTTATATTGAAATATGAAACTAGAAGTTATGTACCTTTATTTAACTTTAAAAGTTAAGGTGCTATACTATGAATCATCCAGGTGTTGTTTCATTATGATTTCACCATGAATTTGCTGCTTTTCTTGAATAAATCGATTAAATGTTCTATACCCTGCATTTTTATCTGAAAGACTGATTAAACATGTTGACCAAACTCTCCAGACTGTTTTAAAAATTAGCAATTCTAAATGGCTTCTTTTTGAGCTAGAAGGAAAAGTAATGTTGTGTTTTCTAATTTGACCTCAACCACTTCTACATCCTAGGGAAATGCAGAATTTATCTTAGGGCAATAAATCGCTTTTTCATTTATGAAAAACACATTAATGGACCTTTAGTTACAAAAGAAGCCCCAGGCCAGTCTTGGAACAAAAAGGCTGTTAAATTACTGTGCATAAAGGAGTAAAAGACCACAAGGTTTTCCCAGTCGTGGTGGTAGGGTAGGGTGGGGATGGTATTGGGGGGAAGTAATCCCCTAATGGAAGGCACAGCTAAAGAACTTTAGAACAACAATGACCAGTAGTCAAGTTTCAGCAGGACTCATTCTAGCCAAACCATCAATGGAAATTGGTTACACAGAAGAATATTCCATTTGCTGTTCTTTGGGGAGCAAAAGGGATGGGACTGTGGTCACATTTTGGGAACAAAGAAAGTCGGAGAGGGCTGGAGAATATGGAAGGAGACATTTAAGTAATAGAGAATTGAATGAGCAACAGGAGTTTAGAGTAGTGCATAACAGACAATCTCCAGGAATCCTTTGCAAGACTTCCTAAAATTACATGAGATCATGCCCAAGTTTTCTTTCTTTTGAAGAGGGGAGGGGAAAATAATACTAATGAATAATAGCAACAAGAACTATGATGAGTGCGTAGTTAAAATATGGCAGACACCCTTTTAAGTTCTTTTCAAATAGAATCTCATTACATTCTCGCAGCAACCTTGTGAAGATTTCTAGTTACCCCCTTTCATAGATGAATAAACTGTACACATAGTGGTTTTGAGAGATGACTCTCCATGGGTCTCTCACGTTTTTGTACATCTTGTGAACAGAAGCACTGGCTGCCATGTTTCCAGACTGTCTTTTCAAGGATGTTTGTATAGCAAACAGGCTTGGAAAATAGAGATAGTATCTCCTTCATGTGCAAAGGCAGGTTTGTTTATTGTCCAGTATAACAAAGGTAACATCCCCTTTCAGGGCAAAGGCTAGATAGGCTTAATGCCCCTTATAAAAGATTTGGGTTCTCTACACTGGAGGTCCCTCTCCTGTAACAACCCACAGCACACGCAGGTACCTCTTGCCCTCTTTGCATCATCACCCCATAAGGCTCAGGTACCTGGCACAAACGGGGAGGCTCTGGTTACTGCTGTTGCCGAGAGTAATGAAGCCCTTCGTCTCTGACTCACGAATCTCATGTCTTCTGCTAGAATCCAAGAAACTGTGTTTCTCGCGTGTAGGTAAATTCGCAGACTCCTCACAATTCTAATAAGAGATTAGCTACATGTTCAAGACCTCTCAACTAAAAAGTAGGGAAGCCAGGAAGGGGACCAGCCCAGGAAGTTCTACTCCCTAACACATATTCTTCCCCATCATGCTGTAGTAAAAAAAAACAAATGGTGGCTTCAAATAGCCAGAAGACAGGATACAATGCAAATATGTGTCATATTATATAAAAATTCATAAAATACATATATATCCTTAATAAGTCAATCTAGGTTTGTTTGATATAGGCTGCTTCCATTGTATAACTACAATGGTCAAATTCAGATCGAATAAGATGTATACAAAATCATTGGCATAATTGAATGTTGGACAGGGATGCTCTCCATCCTGTCTTAATTCCTACAAAATTCCAAGTCTTTACTTTCATAATTCTTCAAAGAGATAATATAGAATAGTGTATCTTGACTGAAGCCATTCCTATTCCTTCAGTAAAAAAAAATAATATGATGTTTCTCTGAACTCAGGAGGACTTTGTATTTCTTTCTAGAGTCAATACAGCAGAGTGATTAAGAGCATGGACTCTAGAGCCAGACTGCCCTGATGCTAATCTTGTCTCTGCCACATCTTAGCTCTGTAACCTTAGGCAATTCACTTATGCCTGTTGGGTCTCAGATTCTTCACCAGTAAAATGGAGATAATTTTGACAGCATCTCACAGTTAGTCATGATAAAGTGAATACATCTCTGTGTTACTACATCCCCAAAGTTTAAAAAGAAAAACACATACGTTCTATGAGGACAATTTAGAGCTTTTTTTTTCTTTTTCTTTTTTCTTTTTTGGCTTTTGCAATACGTAATGTAAAAGCCCTGTGTTATGAGACCAGATGAGTTCATCTATTTAAAGCACTCTGACTACTACCTGACACATCAATTAGTTCTCAGTAAATGTCTGCTATCATTATCCATCTCTTACAGCTCTTTTTAATTCTACCTGGCTTTATGACTACTTGTGTGTGTTAGCTGAATGGCTCAGGCTTCAGCATCCAGTGAGTTTAAATGTAGTCCTATCTATTCCACCAAATATCAATGACTCTGACCCTCTCCTTGGTTGTTTTAGAAACACAACAGGAAAATCACAGTCACTTTTCAATTGCCCTCAAGGCTGTTTTCATGCTTCCATAATCAAATCTTGATAAGGAATCATCCCCTTAACCAGCCTGAGTCCAACATTTCCTCAGTGGTGTCCCTTGGAGTTGAAACTGCACCTACCAACACCATTGCTATCACATGGCACCTGGCAAAGCTGGGAAGCTACCATACCCAATGTTGGTGGAATGGGAGCAACTCAACCACAGAGATCCCTGCTCTCATTTTTATGAAGTGAAAAAGACAACACATCTTTTGTGCGATATTTGGGCAGAGGAGAGACCCTTAACAAGGTTGCTTGCGTACTTCGGTACTGCAGGCTTCAGGATGCAGTAACTCTCTTCCCTGTGCATGTGCATAATGCTAGCAAAGCTGGAATAAGATGAGTTCTGTTCTCACCAACACATACACCTCAGGATTGCCAGTCTCCTCCGTATTTGTTGCTAAATCATGTTTCCTGTGAAACAGTCTTTTTTCCTTTGCGATAAGCTTATTTTTTCCCACCAGTGGTGCATTTTGTTTCTCTCTGCAGGATCAGGCATATATTTCTGAAAACAAATGGTAGATGAGATTGACGTTTTTTTCCAAGAGGCTACAAGACTTTTTGTAAATCCATGGGTGTACATGGATAATTTTAGAAAAACTGAAACTAAAAAGACTGACTATATCAAGTGTTGGCAAGTATGTGGAGCAACTGGAACTCTCATACATTGCAGGTGAAAATGCAAAATGGTATAGGCACTCTGGAAAACAGTTTGGCAGTTTCTTAAAAAGTTAAACATCCACTTACCATATGACCCAGATACTCCACTCCCTGGTATAAACTCAAGATAAATGAAAAATATATCCACATAAATAAAGACTTGAACATGAATGTTTATAGTATTATTTGTAAAAGCCAAAAGCTGGAAACTGACCAATTTCCAACAGCAGATGAATGGATAAGCAATTTGTGGTGGATGCAGGTACAGATATATAGTATCATTCCACGGAATAATTTTACAATATTATATATAATAATATAAATACATTTATATATATTCAGTGGAATACTAGTGATAAAAATGAATGACCTGTTGATACAATATAGGCTGGTCATTAAAAAATTATGCTGAATGACAAAAGCCAAACAAAAAAGAATTTAATGATTCCATTTATATAAAATCATAGAAAATGCAATTTAATCTTTTAGTGAAGCAGTCAGGATTTTCCTGGGCTTGGGGGTGGGGTCAAGGAGGGGTGAGAGGGAGGGATTGCAAAAATGCATTAGCAAATTTTGTGAGATTATGAATGTGTTCTTTACCTTGACTATGGTGATATTTTCATGGATGCCTACGTATGACAAAGTGTATCAAATTGTTCGCTATAAAAATATATGTGGTGTATTGTCTGATAATCACACCTCAATAAAGCTATTTTTTAAATGGATATATAGGGAAAACATGCTAGCTAAACTTTTTCTTTAGAAACTTCAGAGTTTTCTCTCCTCCTACAGAATCAAAATACCATATCTAATATCCATTACTAAGTTCTTCTTAACAGACCAGAAGCTAGTTCGTTGAAAGTAGACCTAGGCCTTATTCCACATGAACCTTAGCACGGTATCTTGCAAACATCACAGGCACTAAATATATACATACAGAATGAGTGAGGAATGAAATATCTAATTGAATAATTATCAACCTTAACATCTTCACTGTCATTTATGTAGCTCTGTAATTACTACATCCCTCTCTGCAAGATAAGTTCCTTCTTTTGACAAGCTAATACTTCTCATTCCAGATTATCAGGCAACAAATCTTTGTTTGAGGAAGATCTGTGAGTATAAAGAATGCAATTCATAATGGAATTCAGGAGCACTCTGCTTCTCTTCAAACAGAGCAGGGAGGTTGCCTCTTACGTGTCTTTCCAGCAGCGCTGAAATTTAGAATTGTAGTTAATACCCAACAGTAACGGATAAAATGTCTTTTATTCACTTGACAAAATGTCTACCACCATTCAGGAATCTGAATGTGAATGGAAAAGTGTTTGTAAACAAGAGAAAAGCTCTGGCCCAGGAGATGGGAGCCTGGGGACCTAATCCTGAGTCCCGTATTTATTAGCTATTTGAACGTGGATAAATTGCTTCACCATTCTTGGGCTTACTTTTCCAATACTTATAACAAGGGGATGAAGGGAAATTGCTTATGGAGCTTTCTCACCCCAGTGTTCTTTGATTTTGTGATTCCAGGAAGGATCTAGATTGGGCCAAGGTTTAACTGAATCCCTTTGGGGAGAGGACTAAATGAGGTAGCCAGTTGAGGCATGATATGCAGGAAGGGAGGGTTAAATTTGTAAAATTCTTATCCTCTTAGAAAAGTCTTGTACATGGGTGGGGCATTCAGGACCCAATTCTTTGTCACTGAACTGTCTACGTGGAGTATACCTGTCCTACCATAACACACCTTCTCCAGAGAACATGGAGCTCTAGTTTTGTGTTCCATGTACTTGCTGTGGGTAAGTTGTGTAATAAAAAAAACCAGGACAGTCTTGTTCTGAAGGAAGCATGAGCCATGCATTCAGCCACTTTTCGGTACATGTTTCCTGTCCAGGGATACCAGGCAAAGCTTTGGCGTATCTACGTTCGGTCACTGTCAGAGATTGGAATTGCGTTTTTTGCCCCTCTTTCTACCTGGCAAGAGTCCTTTTTGTGCTGATGCCTAATGGATGCAGTCTCCAGAAGATTGATTGATTGCCAGGTGCAGGCATGATTAAGCCAGCGCAACTGTGGGTCACCCCATCCCCACAGTGAAGAAAAGCATCCATTTTCTGCAAGGACACCGTAGCTTTCTTTGGCTTTGTAGCTCATGGCATAAATATCCCAGAGTTAAAAATACATAACAATCTATGTATATACTGATTAAACCAGATTCCTTCATGGAAGCAGGAAATGGGGAAAATAAATCAGTTACTATTAGGATTCAGAGTCAAATCCTAATTGTAAGATATTAAAGCATAATACTCATTTAAGAAGACTGTTTTACTAGTGGTGTCTTTCCTAGGCTGTGCTTCGTTAGCCAAAAAAAAATGTGATGTGTTTATCTCAGTTTATCCCAAACTTTTGCTCCTGCCTTAAAAATCTACCTGTGATTGGGGAAGAAAATAAAAATAAAACAAATGTATCTCTGAAAGCTTTGAAAAATATTCTAAGTGTTTGCTGAAGACCCAAAGAAGAGAAAAAATAGGAATGAATGGGATATATGGAGCAAAACTTTCTAAAATCTTTACCTATCTGATCCCCAAAGTTCCACTTGCCTTCTTTCCAAAGGGAGACAATCCAAAGTCCCATCTCACCATCTCCAAGGCCAGATCCCTTGGTGATATGTGGTTGTTTCCATCCGTTCAGGATATGGCACCTTGTGGTTGGGAATAGGGGAAAGACAAATTTCTGCCACCATTCAGGGATAGGCCTGGACAGGACATCCAAACAAAAGCTCCCTTTTGGGATAAGTAGGTATGGCCGACTCCAGAGACAGTGGTCTGAGGCAAGGATGAGAAACTGATGGATGGGTCTTGTGAAGAACTCTTGTTCTTTTTTTTTTTTTTTTTTTTTTTTTTAAGATTTTATTTATTTACGAAAGAGAGAGTGAGTGAGAGAAAGAGTACGGAGCAGGGGGAGAGAGAGAAACAGACTCCCTACTGAGCAGGGAGCCGAATGCAGGGATACAGGGCTTGATCCCAGGACTGCAGGATCATGACCTGAACCAACTAAGCTAGCCAGGCACCCCGAACTCTTGTTCTTTAGTAGAGGAAATTCTTAATAAACCTTGGATCTGGTTTCTGGGAGGAACTCCCTAGTCTATTGTTTCTATGCCCCTAGCTTTGCTGTCTGGAAAGTTGGAGGCTCAAAGATTTCTTTCTAGCCAAGAGTTTTTAAAGCCAGGCTTATCATTTCTTTTAACAAAACATTTTCCTAAAAAGCAATAAGTTTCTTTCTAATCTGTTTCCTGTCAACTCTATATGCCAAGGACCATACCCCAAAATTTTTCCCTCCAGTTGACTGTGTTACTTTACTTCCTTAGACGTACGCTGGATTCACTCAACGTAATAGCATTCTAAAACAATAGACATTGGCAGGAAGGGGACATCCTTAATCTGACCTGTGCTACGGGACTGAGTTTCTTCATTAAGTTGGTAAATTCTTACAGAACCTCTTTGCTAAAAACCTTTGTATTTCCTGCTCTTCAGAGTCCAGAAACAGTGGGGTTTTTAGACCCAAATTTCTAGATTGCTATCACCATTTTTTCTACTTTCAAACCAGCCACTCCTTGCATGCTTATTTCTTCTTTATAATATCTTGCTAACTACATCAACAGGCACAGTGCACGTGCAAACGTGCAAACAACTAGCTTTTTCTAATCTGTTCCCTTGAAACTGCAGATTTAGAAGACTCTTGTTCTGGATTCCAAGTCACTGAGGGTGACAATATTACCAGTTCCGTCATTGTGTAACATGGGTTTGTTGTCTTTCCAGCCTCTGCAATCCGTTTCCTCCCCAGTGCATGTTTGACCACTAAGTTATATCTAAATATTTTAGGCCTTTGTTATAGTCAAGTCCCACTTCTGGAATCAATTTCTGGTTACTGATGGGGAAATAATCCAACCCTGTCAACAAACAGACCTTTCTATATCAATAGAGAAGAGAGAGGGAAAACACAATTTATTATTGAGTAACCATGAATAGATTTACACTTGTGTAAGGTAGAGAAGAGTGACTACCAAATCTGGGCAGCATCTTACTCAAATTCATACGGTAAAGTGCTAGAAAGAGCAATTAAGGCTTATTTTATGTCCTTGAGAGACAAAGGGCCTGAAGCTGTGACAGTCTCCGTTCATCTCGTGAGGCCTCTGAGCTCATTCCAAAGGTACCGTTTTACATAAATAGAGGTTATTTGGCTCCTGACCTTAGAAATATCTCTATATTATAAAATCTGGAGACTGGGCTTAATCCCTAGTGAGCCTTATCTTTATTCCAAAGGTTAGAGCAAAACCTCAGATTTATTATGTCTCCAAGGAAATACTAAGAAAAGAGAGAAAGGGGAAAATGGTCTCTTTGTCCTTTATAAATGGAGAAAATAATTTCCATTTTCCTTTACATCACTTAGGGTTGTGATAAACAGACCTAATATAAACAATGGCTCCAAACCAGTGGAAATTTGTTTCTGGTTCACATAATAATCCAAAGCAGGTGTTCCTGCTCCGCTGGTCAGCTGTCCTCCACACAGTCATCCAAGGAACCATGCTGCCAATGCATTTGCCATCTGCAAGTTATGATTTACAAGATCACCCAGGGGGTTGCCATCCCAATTAGCCATAAAGGGAAAAGAGCAGGGAGGAAACACTCCTGTTTCTTAAAAGCCTTAGCTTAGAAACAATACTTATTACTTGTGTTCACAGCCCATTGATTCAGTCGCATGGCCACATGGACAAGCAAGGTCCTGAAAAATCTGCCCAGGAACTCTGCCCAGGAATAGTAACTGCTGGAGGAAATTACCTCGGTGAACAGTTAGCCACCTATACCGCCGAGATTAGAAAAGCACTATGGAATTATAGGGTCTGTAGATAAATTCTTTCAAAGGCAGTGCCTTTTAAAAGTCATCACTTTTCCAGTCACTGGCGCAGCCTCTCAACCCCCTGGCTCTCTTCTCCTAGGGTTACAACCCCTGACAACGCTTCTGGTAGTGTTACCTCAACTGACTCTTTTGGGCTGTGCTCGTCTTCTCACTTACAGGAAGTGTGGTTGAGTGTGGTGCTGAGGGAGTCACTCAAGAGGGCTCTGTACCCACCTGCTCTAAGTGGGTCTCTTCTAAATAAATGGTCGAAGCTCAGAGTTCTTGGGAGCTTAGATTGTTCCAGCCAAGCCTCCCTCTACTTCAATTACCAGCCTCAACCCCTGATCGGGCACTTTATTTCTTTGCCACGCTTTTAGTAGGCTTCGTACTTTGGAAAATGCCCACTGCTTATCTCCAGGCATTCATTCCATTCTAATGTAAGAGCATTGGGAGCAGGAGCTTTGCCTGTCTTGCCACATCATAGAGGTTTCTCAGTCCCAGCTACGGAAGCATTTTTGTTTGGAGATATGAATGGCCCCCAATCTATTCCATCAGTTTCCCATGCTTTCCCCCTTTCTCACTTGTATTAACCATATGTCTTTTTCTCCCCTGTATTTAGGTGTTTTGTGACATCTGGGACCTTGCTGATACTGGAGGGACTGCTGTTCCCATGGTTAGCCAATTCTTAGAGACAGTCAACCACTCAAACCCATACCTTCAAATGCAAACCACCTGTCCCAGAGCCCACATCCCCGCCCACCTCCGTTACTGATCTCTCACACTCCCGGCCGCTGTCTATCTGCCCTGATCACTCAAGGTCCAGGGGATTAGACTTCTCCAGAAACAGAAGCAAAGTGTTGTATGTGTGTGTTAGAAAGAAGAGAGGAGAGTGAGAGAGAGAGAGAGAGAAAGAGAGAGACATATTTTGTTTTAAAGTATTGGCTCTAAAGCCCTCAGTTTGTTTCTCAGAGTCCATAGTCTCTCATGTTTCATTCCCCCTTCTGATTACCCCCCTTTCTTTATCCCTTTCTTCTCCTACCGATCTTCCTAGTTCTTATGTTCCATAGATGAGAGAAGCCATATGATAATTGTCTTTCCTACTTGACTTATTTCACTTAGCATTATCTCCTTCAGAGGGGAGGGGGGTGGGGGAATAGGATAGGCTGGTGATGGGTAGTAAGGAGGGCACGTATTGCATGGTGCACTGGGTGTTATACACAACTAATGAATCATGGAACTTTACATCAAAAACCAGGGATGTACTGTATGGTGACTAACATAATATAATAAAAAAATATTATTATAAAAAAAATTAAAAAAATAAAGTATTGGCTCATGTGATTATAGAGGCTTGGGAATCCAAATCTGCAGAGCAGGCCGGCAAGCTGAAAACTTAGGGAAGTGTTGCAGTTTTAGTCCAAAAGCAGTCTTCTGACAAAATTCCTTCTTATTCAGGGGAGGTCAATCTTTGTGCTAGTCAAGGCTTCAGCTAGTTAGATGAGGTCCACCTATGTTATGGAGGATAATCTGCTATCCTCAAGATCCAGTGATGTAAAAGTCAATCTCACCAAAAATAAAAACAAAAACAAAGAAACAAACAAAAAACACCTCCACAGAAACATCCAGAATAATGTTTGACCAAATATCTGGGTACCACGACCCAGCCAAGTTAACACATAAAATTAACTATCACAGTGAGGTACCAGATGACTAGAAACAGCCCCTAAACCCCAGAGCCCACTGAAATCACTCAAACAAGCCAAACCTAAGCTTGCTACCCTCACTCGCATGTTTCTACCCACAGAAATCACACTAAAATCTCTTGCCTGCATTTTCCCCTTACTCCCTCTGCCTCCTGGTTGACCCTGGTGCTTCTTCATGTGGTCCCCCTGCATGGCATGCTGAGTGTTCTGTTCTAGGGATCTATGAATGTAACAAATTTCCTCCTTCATGATAATCATTTCCATGTCTGTGTTTCTTACCACATCTGATTAAAAACAAATCCCAGTTACCCCTAAGACATCACTAAATAAGATGCTCTGGTATTTTTCCCACAGTGAAAGTTTTGTTCCTCGAAAACCATCTCAGATCTAGAATTAAAAATCCTCATCATGTCTATCATAGCATAACAACTTTCCCCCTTCTCCTAATGTGTTAGCTCTTGCCCCTGAACCTCTCATGTCTTTAGCAACACAGCGGTACCCGATATCCCAAAGATGAGGGCAAAACCAACCACTACGTGCTTCTTTCTCCAAGGCCTAGCCATACTCCTATCCAAACTTGAAGCCATATTGAAGCCTCCATCCCCTGCACCTTTCAAATGTAATCAACTAATTCTTCCAATGGCCTGGCTTTTCATAAGAAAGAACTTTGTGGAGGTAGTATTCAGACTTCACCTCACCCCAAACTTATGTTTTAAAAATTCCATTGGCTTGGCAGAACATTGTCAGTCATGCATTTGAACCTGAATAATTGACCCTTACCAATTCAGGCCATCAACTCTCTGTATCTCTTTATCCCTTTATGACAACTCAGGATACATGCTGTTCTTCTTTCACAGTATCTACACCCATGGTTTATAAATCAACTTATGTCTTGGCCATTCTTGCTCACCCCAACCCACCTTGCTCTCTCTTGATATGGAAGCTCTTCCAGTTATTTTCTACTTTCTATCCCCACCTCCGTAGTGATTGTCGGCCCTTTTCTGTCCTGCCACATGCCCTAGGAAGCTCTGACTTACTAATCTAGGCTCCTTTGCAGACCAGCTCTTATTTGTGCAGTGGTAGGAATTAGCAGGAGAGAAAAAAGTTGGATATTTCTTCTCCCAACCCTCCTGCTTCACCAAAGCATTTCTGACAGTTGCTTCATGGCTTCAAAACTCTATGTTTTAGAGGGCAGCCCCTCCTCTGGGGTTCCACCACTCACTGGGTTTCAATATAAGTAATTACTCCTCTTATCTGTCAACTCTGGAGAGGGGTGGTGGTGGTGGTGGTAATGGGTTTCCAATGTTGCTGATCTCCAGGTGCCTAATTGTTGGGGGTTTTGTAAGTATTATTTATTTATTTGAGAAAGAGAGAGAGAGTGTGTGTGTGTGATCAGGGCAAGTGGCAGAGAGACGGAGAATCTCAAACAGACTCCACACTGAGCATGGGGCAGATACAGGGCTTGATCTCATGACCCATTAGATTAGGACCTGGGCCAAAACCAAGAGTCAGACAACTTAACTGACTGAGTCACCCAGGTGCCCCTCCAGGTGCCTAATTTTCACCTTATTTTTTTCCTTAACCTGGCCACACCTCTGGCAGTACCTTCATGAAAGTCTCTTCTTTGGAAATACTGGAGTGAATTATACTCCCTAACTCAAACAAGGCCAAACAAAGCAAGATTGTGGCAAGTCTGGTGAGAAAGAGAAAAACAGCCCCTGATATGGGGACTTGGCCTGACAAAGTATGGCCTCAGTATTATTAGAAGCTGGCTAACTGCTCATGGCTAGGCCATGTGTTCTCCCGTTAGACACAATCTCTTGGAACGCCAACATCAGACAAGTTCACTCTGTGACCATGATCAAGTGAGACTAAACAAGACCACTTCATAATTTTTTCTGGGCACAGACAAAAGCAAAGTCACCGTGCAAACCACAAAATATCAAACATCCCCCTCTCCTGGCTAATACAAGTGAATGTTGCTTCTTTACCAACTATAGCTATAGCCTTGCTTTATGGAGTCCTCCCTCCATCTAGATAAGGTTTAAGAGACCCAATCACAGAATCGTGCCTGCCTCTGAGAGCACACAATCCAGAGCAAACCCACATTTCCTTGGACCTTCTCCAAAATTGCCCAACCAAAGCCCAAATCCTCTAAGTCCTTTCTGGCACCCTCTAACTGAGATATCTCACAGTTCCCCATGGTCTCCCTCACTTGAAGTGGTTAACCCAACTTGCTCAACTACAGGTAGGTTTCTGGTGGTCTTTGACTACAGGGCATTGACAATGGAAATAACCTATACTAGGAAGTTCTTCAAATTCTCTATGATCTTTGTTCCAAGCAAAACTGATGGACAGAAACCGTATTACAAAAGCTCTCAAACAGGAAGGTGGCTGAGACTGCCACACCTAGAAAAATCATTCTTTCTAGAAAACTCTGTGGTCATCTATCCCAGCTCAATTCTAAAAAGCAAGACAATCCACACTAGACAACCATTGATATATATGTATAACAATACTTGAAGTAAATGCATAACTGCTAGAGGCAACCCCAGGGTATGGGGTGCAGGCGAGACTGGCGATAAGAGATATCCCCACCTAGAAGCTGTGACACTGCACCAACCAGTCTAGCTGCCAAAGCCCAGTAAAGGCCATAAACATGATCTTGAGGTCTCTTGGTAGCTTGTTATGGGCAGGCTCCAGAAACACACAAGTATTTGGGATAGTTCCTCTTGCATTAGGGATAATCTGGGAGACCTGAAAACATGCATTTCTCTTCACCTCTAACATCCTATGACACTACCAAAAAGATATATTGCAAGTGCTCTTCTTCCTGATGGCCAAGAAACTTCCCTAGTAATGTTAGATGCTCTTGCCAAACTGGCATATTTTGTAGGTACTACAACCCAGCCCTACCCATCTCAGTTAAAAAGATATATCAAAAAGACCTATTTTCACAAACTGCCCAGCTATCTGATCTCTGACTATGCCCCTCGGTTTAAATTCTTGGTTTGCAAAGTGTCCTTCGTGCATTCATCCTAACCTGCCATATATATATATATATATATATATATATATATATACACACACACACATATATACATATGTGTGTATATATATATATATATATATATATGTATGTGTGTGTGTATGTGTGTGTGTATATATATACACACACACACACACACACACATACACATATACATCTCCTAGAATAACAACAAGCTGGGGTGGTCAATGCATATTGCAGATAGTGGGATGGGTCAATCAAACCAGACCCTGAAGGCTTTGCCTCTTCTTTTTTTTTTTTTTTTTTAAGATTTTATTTATTTATTCGACAGAGACAGAGACAGCCAGCGAGAGAGGGAACACAAGCAGGGGGAGTGGGAGAAGAAGAAGCAGGCTCATAGCGGAGGAGCCTGATGTGGGGCTCGATCCCATAACGCCGGGATCACGCCCTGAGCCGAAGGCAGACGCCCAACCGCTGTGCCACCCAGGCGCCCCGCCTTTGCCTCTTCTACACAGACCACCCTTTTTTAAATAAGTACTGATTCTGCCCCCAAACTCCCATTGCCCAGAACCACCACCTCTTCAGTAGCAAAAAGCTTCCTGGTGGGGCGCCTGGGTGGCTAAGTGAGTTGCGTGGCCAACTCTTGGTTTTAGCTCAGGTCATGATCTCAGGGTTGTGGGACGGAGCTCTGCATCAGGCTCCGCACTCAGCTCAGAGTTTGCTTCAGATTCTCTCTCCCACTCCCTTCCCCTCCAGCTCATGCTCTCTCTCTGTCAAATAAATAAATAAAATCTTTTAAAAAAAGTTTCCTGGCGTGTTTAAGAGGATGTAAAAGATACTCTCCCTTGCACCATAGAACAGGGAAAGTGCCAGCAAAGAATCTCAGGTGGGAGATGATACACAAGAAATCCTTGCACCTGCTAAATATTAAAGGCCTGTGACCTCAAGTCTTTCAATTTAATACACATAATCAACCTTATGGTTTTGCAGTTTGCAACTCTAACCACCGTCCTATATTATTTTTGTCCACCTGTTCTTACCACTTTCTGCTCCATCTGTCCAGTTAAAACTCTGTTCTGAACATCTCTCAGTTCCCAGAATCTAACATGGGTAACCTGAATATATTGTCAAAGACCTCTGGACTCTTGCCAAAGTCATGGTCAGCCTTAGAACTTAGAAGTGAGAATGTATGGGATGGGGCATGTGCTCTGGAATTTGGTGCCCTGCACCCCCCAAAACCGAGGATGAATCTGAAGGATAGTTCTGGGAATGACAGTGTCTCCTTCATACCTGACTCTATAGAAAAAATCTAGTCCTCTCATAAGTCCTAAGATAGACACATCAAATCTAAGGAGAAAGCAATATCTGTTTCCAGTAAGTCCACTTATTCTTTTTTTTTTTTTTTTTTAAGATACAGCTTCCAATTCCAGGTTTAGATGTCGATTCTGTTTCCTGGATGGTGATATATTTGGCCTGTTCTCTCGATCCTACTGAACTCAGACTTCTGACTGAAAGTGATGCCTCTCTCCATCCCGAGGGGAGAGGTTCCCTCGGTCACAACCTAGGAAGACTTTGTACCTGGTGCCAACCCTAGAAAGTACTAGGTGTATTGGATACTTTGAGAACTCTTACTCAATAATCTCCACTCTTCTCTCTCTCTTATATTCTGGTCATCCTCCATCCAACCATCCATCCACTCATCTAATCCCCCATTCAAAATTTTTAAGAATTACTATGTGCCAAAGGCTGTCAGACTCTTGGAATAAGACAGGGTCTACATCATCAAGTCTACAATATAGTGGTGGAGAACAATTTCTAAAAAAAGAAAATCGCATAAGATGTGGTGTACTATAATAAGAAGTCGGAACAGCATGTTGTGGGAGCTTGCCGGTGACTCGCTGCCTTCCTTCCCACCTCCTTCATTCCTGTGACTCCTCTGATCCTTACATCATTCTTCCCCAACACGGTCTTCGGCTCCTGAGCCTGTTCGCCCCACCATCGACACGCCTCCTTTTATTCACCCACCTTTTCTCTCTTTTCCTTGCATATGAAGTGAGACCCCCCAAGAGATCTGTTAGAATGTGTTAGTCATTCCATGAGAAGGGCTTTAAACCAGATTTTGAGAGGCTGAATCTCAGGGTGGAAAATGTGTGTCAGGATAATGAGTTGTCTGTGTACATAAACTATCTATTATAGAAAAGTGGGTGAAGTGAAATGCCTGCTGTCATTGCTCTCTTTGGGGAATGATATGGAAGACAGGGCAAAGTGATATTACTACTCTATTGACCCAGCACCATGAATTTAAAAATGTTTATGTGAAAATACCACAAAGGGATACATGCTACACTCCCACACACATATAAAGAGGGTTTGAACCAAAGGCTGGAGACAGTAACAAAAAGCAAAGAGAATTGTCTACACCACCAGTCATAGAATATGAATGTTCAGGCCTGTGTCCGAGTCCCTGGCCAAACTGGCAGGGTCGGAACCCTTCACCTTGGAGTGTCCTGGTGCTTGGTGGCTGCATGATACTCCCTCACCGAGACTGGGGCAGGCTATCGTGGAGTGCTCACCTGAAATTCTTTTATTTGTTTATTCATTTACTCATGCAACAAATATTCATGAAGGACCTCCTGTATGCCAGCAAGCTGCTGGGCTGGCAATGCAGGCGTGCACCTGAAGGGAGGGATCCGCACCCTCTTGGAGCTTACACCCCGGTAGCTACTAAGGATAGCTGGCAGCAGGCAAAGTCCCAAGGAACAGGACGCGATCATAGCAGCTCTAACGTTTAACTCCTGTGCGCTGGGTGCTGAGTGCCTTCCTTCTATTCTCTCATTGAATACTCATCACTACCCTGTGGTTACGGTTATTATCCTCAGCTCTTTGATTTTCATTAATGTATTCTACTCATCTTATAGCAGAGGAAACTGAAGTTCAAAGGCGTGAAGCAACTTGCCCCAGATCACAGAATTAGTAAGTGGCAGTCTTTGCCATGTCTGTGTGCTGAGCCCTTGTGTTCTATAAACGTTCCACGGCAAGAAAGCTGTACCCCATTGCCCAGCAAAGGCACATCTCTGCCTCCCCTTCTAAGGCCAAGTGAGGGATAGGCGAGTAAGGAGTGGAAGGAATCATGGGTGGTCCACTTCAGCCCCATGAGTAGTCAGCCAGGGCAATATGTAAAAATGGGCATCACACCCCTGTATCTTCCTCCCAGTGTCCTTCCTTCACCCGCCTCATGTCCCACTTCGCACTCTGTTCCTCATCTTCCTTGCTTTAGATCTCAGGTCTCTTTTCCCCTTTATGCATTTGTCTTGCCCTCAAGCCTAACCCTACTGCTATATCTCCACCTAAGAATCCACCTCTCCCATCTGGACCTCCTTCTGGTACTGCTCTCCACAGCTCTGGGCGAATGCATTGCCTCAGATAGTACAACCCTCAACTCTGGGTTCACCTGGCGCTTGGGTAGGCCAAGAACACAAAGCCTTCCATGGGTGTCCATACATAATGGTCCTTTAGATGGATGCACTATTGTATGTATTTGAAGCTCCAGGGGAAAAAAGCCTTTGATCTTTGATTCTTCCCTTCTGATGTAACCTAAATCAATAAGGCAATTGAAGATAACGTAGAGCTGTACCAGGAAATCCTTTTTCATTTTGTTTTGAGCTTGGCTTATGGAGAAGGAACATAGCAACTGGTTTTATTTTTCTTTTTCTGCTTTTGTTAGCAACCAAGTGGCAAAATGACTTATTTTTTTCCTCCTGGTTTCATTTAGAGATTCTCTGCAAAATTCCATTGTATCTTTGGGGGGACAGTCTCTCTTCTGCCTTACAATCTCCTCCTATCCATAGGAAGCTAAAATGAAATAAAGTTCCAGGAGAAAAACCATCACCTTTGTCACTCGACAAGAACCAAAAGGTGAGGTTTTGACAGATAACAAGTTGATTGTGATTAGGGGAACTATTTAAGTCATAAAGGCCAAATTTGAAGGGTAAGAATTTTGTGGGTTACAGGCCTAAAGCTAAAGTAACCCTACAAATTGCTTGACAGCCATATTTCCCATTGCTTTTCAGAACACAACCCTTCTCCCAGCCCAGAGAGGCAATATTCTACAGAAATGACATTCTTACCACTTTTTTAGTTAGTGGGGTGCTATCCAACAAGATCTGCAGAATGTAAGAACTGAGCCAGAAGGAAACTGAAATCACTCCGTGCAAAGAACTCATTGTCCCTTTGGAGAAACCAAGGTCCAGAGAGGGGAGCTGCTGGGCAGTGATTAATGAAAGAGCCAAATGGCGCCCTGCGCCCAGAGTCTCACTCAGTCGATTGTCCTCCCTTCTGCTGCCTTTCTTCCGGTTCCACATAATTCCTAGACATGTGGCAGCGGGCAGTTGCCCCCAACCAGCTGCACTCAGAGCTTTGCGTGAGTGTGTTGAAGGAGGAGGAATGCTCGTAAAAAACACTTAAAATAATTGAATTATTAGTGGTAAAGACGAGATCCAGCAGCTGCCGCCGCTCCTGACAGCTCATCATTCTCGTATTCTTAGTGACATCTCATTTATCAAACAGCGTGATAGGATGATAACTTTACAGAATGAAAAATGCTGACTTTATTTTACAGTGTCTTAAAAAAATTGCCTTTTTCTTTTGGGGAAAAAAAGTCAAAAGGAAACACATGTTTTCATAAAGTAAAGTTTCACTTCTCTCTTTAAAATTATTTTCTCCTCTTTTCATATTACATAAGAGAAGGGCCCACTGTAAACTCGCCATTGGGAACCTACATATATATACACATAGATCTCCAAACATCTCTTGAGGACTTCCTGAAATAATTTTGGATGGAGGGATATTAGAAGAGGAAGGAGAAGCTGAGCTTATTTTCCATCTAAAAATTAATTTAAAAGATAGTTGTAACCATGATTGCTTTTTAATTAGGCATATAAATTTTTAATAAAATTAATAAATAGCAACTATAGAGCACCATTACCCAAAAGTGGTCCATTGTCTAGTACTCCCATAAGACAATCTGTTAAAAATGGATTCTGTGGTCAAATGAATTTGAAAAATGCAAATAATATAGTCCCTTGAAAATTTACAATCCATATTAGCTTTTTATGGCTCTGAGATGTCCTGCTGTCAAGACAAATGCATTCCCGAGCTATTTTAACACAGAGTCTTTTTAATTTTTCATGGAACACATTTTGGAAAACAACGCCATAGATAATACATTTTATAAGATCAATAATAAGTATTGAAAAAATATGAATACAATTAAAACAGTGGAGTAAAGGCAAGAAAGCTACTCTTTGCTATTGATACTGATAGACTCCTACTTTCAACAGATACAAAAGTGAGCATAATACATAAAGTAACTGTTTTCAGGCACTGGACAAGAGGCAGCTCGGAGTGTGACCCTTATGAGAAGAAAAACACTTTAAGTGAGCCCCAGGGCTGGCTGTTGTTAGCCTAGGGCCCTGTCCAGATGGGGTGCAGGGAGGGGAACCCAAATGGAGCAGTTTCACTCAGCTGAGGAGTAGAGATCGGACTTGGGGGTGAGGCAGCTGGGACTGTGCAGGTAGGTACCAGAAAGAGGGGTCGCACAAAGAAGGAACTCCAGAAATCTACTCAGGGGTTGGTCCTCTTATTGTTGGTCAAATCCAGCACTCATGCACAGGGGAGCTCAGTACCACCCGGCAGAAAACAGCTACGGGATGGCTGGGGTGGCTGTGAGCTCCAGGGGGGTTTGGGACTTCCCAAGATGCTGGGAGACATAGGGCTTGACCACCCTGAGTGAGGAAACGTGCTGCATGCCGTGGGCTTTCCACTGAGTGCTGGCGGAACTCTCACTCTTGACTAAAGACTACACTAGATCCCACCTAACCAAGCTTAAAAACAAGCCTCCAAAGGAGCCGTCTGATCTGCCACTCAGTCACTTCCCTAACAAAATTCAGTGCTCCTTCCAGAAGGAAAAATATGCAGACTCTCTCAAAATTGAAGCATTTCCAATGTCCAGCATATATATATATATATATATATATATGTGTGTGTGTGTGTGTGTGTGTGTGTGTGTGTGTGTGTATATATATGTGTGTGTATATATATATATATATATAATTTTTTTTCCCTTTAAAAAGCCAAATCATGTGACCCATAACAGGAGGTGGGGGTGGGGGCAATAGGAACAAACCCAGAGATGTCCAAGGTGCTGTAATTAGCAAATAAGTGCTTAAAACAGCTATAAAAAATACATGTTTTTAGATTTAAAGGCACATAAACATAATAAGTGAACAAATGGAAATAAACAATACCTGACATAAAACCAAGAAACCCCAAGTAAGCATGCAAATATATATTATTCCTTTCAAAGACTACTTTATAAACATCTAGTTATTAATTACTTTGTATAAGAAAGTTTACAGTTTTATGTTTAGGCTTTGTACTTGCATTTTGCAGATTCTGAGGATTTGAAAGAACCCCTTGAGCAGCGAAAAAATCGTGTAAGTGGGACTGGAAAAGACATAGATATTATATATAGATACAAAAATTAGAACTTGGCTGTTAACGGCAAGTTATAAATGATTCATTAGCTGGTTCAACTATGGAAAGTCAAGAAGAATCGTTTCCTTAGTGAGAAGCAATGAGAGAAAATATTTCAAAACGAAAATATGAAGCAAGAGCAAGTCAGAAAGATGGTCACCCACATAAAAGGAGTTTTATATAATTTCATCTTCAATCAAAGCCAATTCTTCACATTTCCAGAAGATATTTGCCTCCCTAGATTTAGTCTTTCCATAATACACTGCAAGTCAGCATGGCAAAGCTCTGGCTTTCATGGACCAGCTTCTAACCAAAAACTTGTAAGATCTGCTAGATCTTGGGTCAGGGCAAACCGGTATTGCTAAATGGGATGTGTGTGTGTGTGTGTGTGTGTGTGTGTGTGTGTGTAGAGCAGTTGTATCCTTAGACTTGCAGGAGGAAGTTCTATCATTATTCTTGAACAGAGACAGACATAACAAGGGGGGAGCAGGGAAGAGCTGTGGTCTATCCTGAAAGGGGTAGTGTCTTAACCACCAACATGGTTTACGATCATTAGCACATGGTAATAGTAAAAATAGATTGATTTCTGGTTGGTTCGAATATTGTTTTAAAATTCTTCCTCTGCCCAGCCCCTGCCACATACACTGCATACATCCATCATATACCACTCCCTGAACATCCTGCCTCATAGGCCAGCCTCAATTTCATCAGGCATCAAATAGTCAGTTTGCCAAAGTGCTCTTACACTCTTAGCTCTAGAGCAGACTTTATTAAGGGTCTGATCTTACCCCAGGGACTTTGGTCTATATTATATAGACCTATTTTTTTTTTAGATTTTATTTATTTATTCGACAGAGATAGAGACAGCCAGCGAGAGAGGGAACACAAGCAGGGGGAGTGGGAGAGGAGGAAGCAGGCTCATAGCGGAGGAGCCTGATGTGGGGCTCGATCCCAGAACGCCGGGATCACACCCTGAGCCGAAGGCAGACGCTTAACCGCTGTGCCACCCAGGCACCCCTATATAGACCTATTTTTAATCGTTCTCAACAGATAAAATGGTCTCATGCCTAGACTCTAAGGATGATTTTGTAGAAAAAATTGGTAAACTTAATAATGTTATATTATTATGGCAACTAAATCATTTTACATTCATTTCACTTAAATCTCTTAGTCTTACTGTATCCTTATAGACGCAGATGTCTATTTAAATTGTCACTTGACATATGATGAAACTAAGGTCCAGAAAGTGATTGTCTAAAGTCGCAAAGTTTGTGATCGTGCCTCTACTTGGCTCTCCTATTGCCCAACTCTGGTTTTTGTTTGTTCGTGTTTGGTTTTGTTTTTAACTGAATCATGCTCTATCATTTAAAGTCTATTTAGTTAAGTACTTTTTAATAACAGACTATAAAGAAAGGGATTTTATAAATCCTGATTTTTATCTTTAATATTCCCATTTAGCCAGTAAGAAAGCCAAAGCTCAGGAATGTTAACCAGTTGGAGGAGATAATCGGTTCAATGACAGCACGGGGACTAGAACGCAGGGCCTATACTTTGTTCACGGCACCATGGCGAATGTGGGCTCTAATAGGATCATTGATTTCCATAAGTCTTAGCGACAGAGAATTATATGCCCAGGAACAACAATCATACAATAAACATTATGTAAAATAATTCAATCTTCTGGTCTTTCCGTGCTGCTTTAAATATTTTAGGTCAAGATGTGGCGAATCTCCCCAGCACAGGAAGTTAAACTTTACACCAAAACGAAGGTTTAGCAGCTAAGCCCAGGAAGGTCTCCTGTACGGATGAAGATTCTGGCCCACCAAGAATGGCTGGACTTGTGGCAAGAGCGGGAAGGCAGGAGAATGTGACCTGATGGAAAGTCTGCTCTTCCCAGGCCAGAAGGATGTGGGGAAAGGAAGGTATCAGGGCAGAGAGACACTGGTGGGAGTGGTCAGGCCCAAACATCCTGACTTCTCAGCTCTGGGCTTTAGGCTGTAGATAGGAGGTGCATTAAGATAAGCAGGGCAAGCATTGTCCCACTGCCAGTTAAGACTCTGGAGAGAGATCTCTGGTGGGCTGAATTCTCCACACCAACCGTATTAAAATAAATCTGGCAACATTATTAGATAGGAAGAGGCCTTGATATTTGTTTTCCCTAAATAGCCCTAAATTTCCTAAATAGCTCTAGAACACACCACATCAATTTTACCTAAATGCTAAGCACTTTTAGATGATCTAAAGAAGACCATGAGGCCAGATGCCCATACAGCTACAGGCCTGCATTGCCTCTCAGAGGGAAATCTCAGAAATGGCGGATTCTCAAGGCACATGACATCTAACAAGGGCAGGTAAAACTCCACAGTAGAGGCTGGACTGCTTGTGCCAGTGGCCAGAGAGAAGCCACAGCAGAGATCCAGAAGAGTCTGAAATGCTAATGAGAGACAAAATAAGGTAGAGACAGCCAGGGAGCATCACTAGGCTGAAGCGAGACCAGATGACAGTAGACATTAACTGCAACCAGTGACCAGAAACAGTGCCTCACCGACTAGCCAGTGGTCCAAGGAAGGCTTGTGGATCTGATTCCTCTCCCTTCCTCCATGTCAGGATGTTTCATAATCTGGTGCCCTCCATTCACACAAGCACTTCAAACTTAGAGAAGCAGGAGGGAAAGGCAGGCAGGGTATTTTGTCTATTTTTGACATTTTGCTGAATGTCATCTGAAGGGACTATCTAAATCATCGAATCAGATTAGGACTTTTGTTGTTCAATTTTGAAATAATCTCAGACTTCCAAAACGTTTCACAGACAGCACAAAACCACCCCTTTTGAACTATTTTAGAAGGAGTTGCTGACATGATAACTTTTAACTCTCAAATACTTTAACATGTCATATTTCCAAGAAAAAAAGAAAATTCTCCCCCATGATCACAGCACCAACATTAAAATCAGGAGATTTACATCAATACAGGTCTTCTATTTCATCCTCCAGGTCCATTCGGATTTCACCAATTGTCACAATAACGTCCTTTAGAGAAAAAAAGATACAGTTCAGAATCACACAGGGCTCATGTCCTTAATTATTTCTATTTGGAATGCTACCGTGGCCTTGAAGACTCTGAAGAATGTACTTAGTTATTTGGTAGAATATCCCTTGAGTTAGGTTTCTGATGTTTCCTCACAATTAAATCTGGGTTATTCGTCTCTGGCAGGAAGATCACAGAAGTCATGCTGTGCTCTTCTCATTGCTTCTGACCAGGTGGCATATGATTTTCAATTTGCATTACTGATGATGTTCACTTGATCACTCAATTAAAGTCTGTAAAGTTACTCTCCCCCCCCCCTTTTTTTAAATTAACAGGTATTTTGCAGGGAGGTACTTTGAAACTATGTAAATATCCTGTTCTTCCCCACCTTTCAATTTATTCATCTATTGATTCATAAATTCCTATTTTTTCAGTGGGTTCTAATCCTTTACTATCATTGCTTATTTTGATGTTCTGTGTCCCTAATATCATTGTTTACTTTCACTTTCAGCATCATATCAGCCTTGAGTGCTAAGCTTTCTGACACAACCAGGTGCTCCGGGCTCTGCCATCTGCCTTGCTCAGGACTGAAATGTTCAAGAGAGGAAGAGGGAGAGCTAAGTTACCAGCTGAAGCTGACAAGTGAACTTCTATCTTCCTTACCTCTTTATCCAGTGTGTGGGACTTAAAAGGAGACAGAATCAATTGCTTCCCCTCTGCTGATATGAGTGGCAGGGTGAGGGAAGGAAAACCTTGCCATATGTTTATTATCAGGGAGAGTTGTGTTGGCACCTACCTGAAACTTTGTCAGTTCCTGGGTTGATTACTTACGTTACTCCTTTTGTTCCTTTGTCTATAGTGCTTGGCAACAGATTTGTGAAACAGAGCAGTAACCTGAATCTGTTTTAGGAGCTTCTGTAATGAAAGAACTGGTGACATGTCCACACTTTCCTAATGTGAGTTAGGAAGATGGGCACACACACACAACGGTAGCCTAGAGATGTCACCAGAAAGGTAAACAAACCCCTAGTTTTGGAAATGGGTAAAAACTAATGATGAGCAAACCAAACTTGTCCAGGATTAAAAGGAACCCTGGGTTTAAGAGCTTCAGAAATGGGACAGTGTGCTCACAGATAACAGCATGTCACAATTTCTCACTACGTCCTAGAGATTATGGGACAGGTGACAACACGTAGCACTTCCATGCTCCAAAGGAGCTGCTTTTTTATATTAAGATGCAACCTGGGTGTAATAAATTTGTAACAATTTTTTTTTCCAGTGGGGAGTGGTACTTTGAAAGATAATTATATTCTAGGTTTTTACATTTCTGATATGTTGGAATTTTTACTAAATAATGTATTATTTTGTAATCAGAAAAAATTGCAGACATGTAAGAAATAATAGTAGTGAAATTATGGATGAGTACACAATTTCATTAAAACACTGCATTTTTTTTTCTGAAGTATAATGTTACACTGAGTACAATGTATAAATCTTAAGTGTAGAAGTGGTGTAAGGTCTATACATTCCAGCAACCACCACTGAGATCAAGATAGAGAATATTTTTGTCACCCAGGAGTGTTTCCTTGCCCCTTTCCCCAGCCAACCCCTCACCAAGGTCACCTCACTTTGACGTGTACCACATAGATTAGGGTCAGGAAGCAGGTTCCTGCTCTGACTTGATCATTCATACATAGTGCCGAACTGTATGAGTCTCTCTTCCTCTGCGTGTCTTAGGAAATAGACTAAATGACCTTTATGGATGCTTTCAGTTCTCCCATTCCAGGAGAGAAACGATAAGTAAGGTATTTTCCTCAAGGGTCCTTAGTAAATGAGCAGTAAGAATTATCTCCCAACTTCCAAGCCTAACTCCATCTACTAAGCCACAGGGCTTCTGTATAATTGGTTTCTAAAGCTGTAGCAAATAGAGTTTATCCAAATAAGAAGGCAATAGTTAATCCTGAAATATTAGATTAATGCTTCATTTATTCACTTTTTACTATTTACTACATGCTAAACATGCCTTTGGCAGCCAATAACAGTCACAGCAGTGCCTGCTCCTTGGTCTAGTGGAAGAATAAAAACACAGTCCAATTGCACCATATGTGGAATCTAAAAAAACCAAACCCATAAATATGAAGAATAGATTGATGGTCGCCGAAGAAAGGGGGTGGAGGGTGGGCAAAATGGGTGAAGGTGGTCAAAACGTACAAACTTCCAGTTGTAGGATAAATGTTATGGATGTCATGTACGGCATGGTGACTATAGTTATGAATACAGTATTGTGTATTTTTGAAAGTTGCTGAAAGAATAGATCTTAAAAGTTCTCATCAGAAGGAAAGACATGTGTAACTTTATGGGGTGATAGATGTTAATTAGACTTACTGTGCCAATCATTTCATAATATATACAAATATTGAATCATTAGGTTGTACACCTTAAATTAATACAATGTTCGTGTCCATCGTATCTCAATAAAACTGGAAGGAAAAAAGGAAATGCAGGTCCAAGTATCTGTAATAGAAGGAAGGAATTCTCAAAGCCACAAGAGAGAAACAGAGCTTTAAGAGGAGAGAAGACTCATCTTCGGCTGGAAGATTATGTCAGGATTCATGGAAGGGTTGACCAGAGAGCTGGACCTTGAATGATGAGTAGTAGTTGGATACACAGAAATAGAATTTATTCCAAAAATGTGCTATTCATACATGAGAATGGCTTGCTCCATCTACAGAACACGCTCAGAGTATTCTTTTCTCAGCACAATGAATGGTTTTGTGCAGAGGTCCTCATAGATTCCACCTTATTTATATCTGTAAGCGAGCAGATCATCTTTGGGCAAACTATGTCTTTGTAACAGATCGATATAAAGAGACATTTCATGGTCATATCAAGTCATATCAAGAAATCAAGATATAAATATATCTGAACTCATGTGTCCACGGAGCCACTGTCAATTAGTGATTCTGCTCACAACCTTCTGGGCTGTGCTGTGTCCACCTGAGGGGCTTTCAAGTTTTCTGATTGGGCCGGACAGTAGATGTGTTTCACCAATGTCACAGCAATCCCTCTTCTCCTGGAGGAAAATAGTACAACATAAGTGCCGTTTTCTCCTTGTACTGCTGGTGTGAGAGCTTCCTTGTTGATGTGACACTTATATTATTGACTCTAAAAGCAAGTGACCCAAACCTCACTTTCACTTTCTCATCTATTTCCATGTGGAGAACCATCTTGAGACCTTTGGATTCGAGCTCATTTGGGGTACTCCTCTGTGTGGAGAAAATCCCTTTATGAAGGCAAGGTACTGAAAACCACATTGCTGGACTCTCAAGGGAAGATTGAGAAAGAACAAGTCACACTGACTTGCCCACATCTACTTATTTATTTTAAATAATATATTTTTAAATAATTTAGTCTACATTGTGCACAATTTTAATTGCATTGTCTTAATCTCTTTATTACTACCAAAAAGAAAGCATTTCCTTTTTCATAAACACGTTCTAAGTTCCACTGATGTGCTAGGAGTTGATACTTTCTGAAAATTCCAAAGATGGGAGATCAGTTTCTCAGTATCATGTGTCATAATTCTCAGAACAGTCATCAAGCATGCACCAGGTATAAGCACTTTTCTAGGTGCTGGGACAAGGGACTGATGAGCCAGAAACCCGTGGGGTTATCTCTTACAATTCCTCTGTTTTTTAGATGAAGAAATTACAGTCATAAGAGTTATGTGATTTACCCAAAGTCACATGGTTAGTAACTTGTACAGTCCAGACAAGAACATCCTCTCCGGGATTAGTAGGGTTTTTATTACAAATTTTTTAAAAGTTGCATGCCTTTTTTATAGGAATAAAAGCAAATTTACATTTTCCCAAAATAGACCTATAATTTGATAGGCCAGGATGTGTTGACTAAGGAAATTACATTATCTCGTCTTCTCAATAAAGCAGTGTAGATTACACTCCATCCAGAGTTTTCTCACTGTTGTGTGTTCACAGAGCCAACTTGCCCAGGTTGGAGTGGGAAAGTCTTACTTAGCCAGTTCAGTTCTTTAGGAAAGAATATGTATTGCTGCAAGCAAGACATGTTGCTGTGGGGTTTAATTTGCTAAAAATTTATTTGTAACAAGTAAAAGCTAAGAGAACTGTAACATGATCTGCTCCTAAAAGGAACAATCGCTACCCATAGTGTAATGGTGATTGCTAAGGTCAGCTACATAACTGGGACCAGAAATAGTTTGGAGTTAATATGCATTTTTTGTTCTGTTTTGTTTTCTACTCCAGTCTCCACCAGTTGAAATGTGACTGCTGCTATTATTTATGCTCTCTGTTTATCTTCTACTTTCCCAGTTTGGATCCGATTTGAAAGAGGAGGCTAGCCCTCCTTCCTCATACAACAGCTTACATATGCATAGAACCGTGTGTTACTTTTCCAAACCTTGCTATCAACGTTATTTATTTGCTCCTTCGTGAATTCATTTACCAAACTCTGGTTGAGCATTCCACTGTGTGGAAAGGCACTGGTTTGCCACTGGGGGTATGACAGTCCTCAGAGAAAAGTAAGCAAGCTCTTTGAAATAAATGTCACCATAAACATAATGTCAGTGCTGGGGGAGAAATTAGGGAGACGCTCTGACCCAGATCTGGAGGTGAGGGAAATGACTTCTCTGTCCTTCTGATTCTGCAATAAAACTGTAAGACACCTTTGACCTCCCCCATTGTGTAGAACAAGAAATTGAGTTTCATAGAATTCACTGGTCTTGGTACAGAAAATAGAGTCGTGAGGGGGAAAAAAAAAAGATGAAATTCCTGTGCTCAGAGGTATTACATTTTAATGAGAGAGGAAAGATTCAAACAAATGCCTATATAACATATAGGATGTTAATAAGAGCTAATGAGAAAGCTAAAACAGGCGAAGATGTATCTAGAATAAGGTTGGTCACAGGCGGGGGGCGGGGTCGCTATTTATGGAGACTAGTCACGGAAGGTCTTTCTAATAAGATGACTGAGATTAAAACTGAGACCTGAAGGAAGAGAGGCAGTTAGTCTTCTAGAGGAACAGCATTTTCGGCAGAGGGATCAACAAATACAAAGACTCCACGTATGCTCAATGTGTTTGAAGAACAGAGACGTGATCGTTACGACTAACCTAAGGAAAGAAGCAAGAAATAGATCAGATTGGGCCTTATAGAGCATGGTTTAGATTTTAGATCTGACTCTAAGCAGAACTGGAAGCTTTAAGCAGAACAGTGATTTTTTTCACTTATGTTTTGAAAGGATCATTCTGACCGTGCTGATAAGACAGTAAGCGGCAAGGAAAGGGGGGGAGTTCATTCGGGAGGGTATTTAACAGATTGTGACTATGAAGGTCATGGACATGGGCCAGGGTAGTGGGATGGGGGAGGTGAGAAATGACCTGATTCCGCATACAGGTTCATGGTCGAGTCAACAGGATTTGCTGATGGATTGAATCCGAGATATGGAAGAAAGAGAGGGGTCAGATGTCTCTTACAATGATGAACAGAACAGACAGGGGCCTGACCTCAGGGAGTTTATCTACTGGTGGGATAGGCAGTCAATAAACTAGCAAACAAATACATGTGATTGCAGTTTGTGATAAGTACTAAAAAGGAAACAACAGAGTGCTACGCTATGAAGTAACCAGGGATCTCTGCTTTCAGTAGGGGAGTCAGGGACCGTCTCTCTAAGGAGGTGGTACGTGAGCTAAAGACAGAATGAGAAGGGGCCCTCCACACAAAGATGCAGGGGTAGAATGTGCCAGGTGGAGGCTCCAGTAAGCACAATGGCCCTGAGTTCTCATGGCTGCGAAGCAGGAAAGCCAGGAATTAAAGCAGTCTGCCCAACTCTTAAGCCTGTTTTGTTTTTTGGTTTGTTTTTTCCCCCATACTCTTACATGTTGTAGCACTGTGGTTTCCAAGGTATGAGCTCCAAACCCCAGAGTTCCCTGAGACCCTTTCAGGGGGTCCCCCAGGTCAACATTCTTTTCATACGAATGCTAAGCCATTATTTTTTCTTTTTTATACTAATTCTTTCACGAGTATACAGTGTTTTCCACAGGACATGTGATAACGGCAACAGATTGAATTCAAAGCTGGTATGAGAATCCAGCTGTCTTCTATTGAGCCAGATGTTAAAGAGATTTAAAAAGATGGAAAGCAATGCCACTTTAACCATTAAATTATTTTTGTTTTGTAAAACAGTTCTTTTTCATAATGTGTTTTTATGTTTACACTAAAGGGAATTATTAATATTATTTTAAACAAATTAATAGATATTTTAAAAATTGCTCAGTATTGATTTCTAATGGTAAATATCAATACATATAACTCACAAAAACAAAAGTCATTTGGATCCTCCATAATTTTTGAGAGTGTGTAGGACCCTGAGACCAGAAGCTTGAGAACTGCTATTCTAGCGTTAATGTTAAAAATTTCCAATTTGTACTTGGTCTCTAGACTTAAAATCGCCTTTGTACCAAGAATTTTCCTTAAAACTCAACAGTAGAATTGTGAACATTAATTGAGTGTTTTCTACATTCTAGGAATGCCCTAAATGCTTGACAATATTTAAATTAGTTTAATCCTCTCAAATGAACCTATGAAATGGGTACTTTTATTATATCCGTTTTATAGAGAAGAAGCAGAAGAACAAAGACGTGAAAACCTGTCCGCGGTCATATAGCTATAAGTGGTAGAGCTGGGATTGGGACCCGAGTAGTCTTACTCTACAGACACCGTTCTTAACCATCAGTGATAATTAACAAATAAATGAAGATTTAGCCTTAATGTCATATAAACCCCACTTGCAGGGGATCACAGGAGCTCTGACTGGCTGGGAGATCCATGTTAGGCAGGGTGGTGCTGAAATATCACATACAGGAGGAACTGGAGGCAGGTGAAAGCCTTGGGCTAGGGAGCTCTAGCAACAAGCCAAGGAAATTCAACCTCTGCCATCAAGTCCCACAGGCAAGCATGAATCAGGACAAGGGTCAAGGCCACAAGGTTCAAAGTTGTGTGGGTACAAGAGACAAAGCAAGGGAAGGAGTGAACTCAATCATCTCTCAGCACAGTGGTTCCCTGTACCTCGGTTTCCTCCCCAGAAGTCACTTCTGCAGGGGAGGCCTTGGTTGAGATTGGAAAAATTTTCCTTCTCTCCTTCTATCCCACCCAAACAAGAATGAATGAGTGAGCAAGAGGATTCCAGACAAATAATAGGAGAAGGGCTGGATTGCCCATGACTCAATTTTATTTACTGAAGGATCCAAGGTTTATAGGTGGACCACCCGGTTTAATGGCGTCAGATTAGGGAAAATACCCACATCAAGATAAATTTTACAATAACACACTTTACCTGGTAGATTAAACAATCATACATGGTTGGTAGACTTTAGCTTGAAGAGTCTAAATTAAGTCATACAAAAATTCATAAATGCACATTTATTAAAATCATGAATAAAGACCAGAAGCAATAAAGGATAAAAATCGAATTATATTTTACTGAGCATAAATATAATTTATTATGAGATCTGAAAAATGGTATTTAAAGTTTTTCTGCTTAGAAGAATGAGATATAATTTCCACTTTCTGGATAATGTAATTGCAAGGTGAAAGGGAACTTTCTATATATGAGAACCCATAGTCTCATCTGTCACAGGCCACATAACCTCTTTCTCTCTCCTTCACTAAGATGAGTTCAGCCTCACAGAGTCTATATTATGCAAATGAAGTAATGGAGGAGAGGAGAGGAAACTCAGAGAAGCCATCTTGGTTTATACTGGAAAGAGATAATGTAATATGAGCGCTCTCCTTAAGAGGTATTTGGAACCTTCTGTATGCCCTACCCCATCCCGTTCCCATCCCTCACCTACAAAGGCAGGCACCATCCTAATAGTCTGGTCAGATATGTATTCATTTCTAAAAATGTATTGTTTAGTTTGGCATGTTGTGAACACTAGATAAATGGCATCACATTGTATATGCTCTTCTGCTACGTGCTTTGGACCCTCCACTCTTGGTTCCTGAGACTCATCTATGCAGTGGAGTTCATGGATCTTCCCCGTTGTGAAGGATTCTAGCTCGGGCCTCGTGCCTATTTTCTTCGTTCATTCCCTTTGTGACGGACATTTTGGATGTTGCCAGCGTTTTGCTTTACATACACTGCTTCCGTGAGCCACCTTGGACATGACTCTTGGAGAACACCTATAGGAGTACCTTCAGAATGTATATCCTGGCCTAGAACCACAGAGTGATGCAGGGTGCATGTTTTCAGCTGCACTCCGTAATGTCATTTTCGTAATCAATTACTGAGAGAAATGAGCTAAAATCTCCCGCAGTGATGATGAAGTTTAAAATTCCTCTTTGCAGTTCTAGCAATTTCGGCTTTATAGCTTTAAAATGAGAGATGATTCCCTTCACATTTATTGTGAATTTGTGAATAATGATATGTTTGAATTTATTTATATTGCCTTATATTGTCTTATTTTACTTTTCCTATGGACTTTTCCCCCCTTTTCTAGATTTCTTTCTGATTTATTGACATTATGCTGGATTTCATTGTTGCTGTTGTTAAAAACGGGATGCAATTATTTCTCTCCCTGGAAGCAAATCCCTTTGGCAATAAGACTGTATTTCTTTCTATCAAGAAGTGAAAGAGAAGCTAACGTCAGTTCTAAGTCTAGGCCAGGAGTCTGCAAACTACAGCCCACTGGCCAAATCTGGCATGCTGTCTATTTTTGTAAGTAAAGATTTACTGTAACAAAGCCACACTAATCCATTTATAAATTGGCTACGGATGCCTCTTGGCAAAATAGCAGAGTCGAGTAGTTGCAACTCTTGACTAGTATGGCCGCAGAACCTAAAACACTTACTGTGTGGACCTTTTCAGAAAAAGTTTGCCTGCCTCTGGTCTCGGCCTTTGACTCGTTCTATCAGAACTTGTCCGGTTGCCCCGTGAACAAGAACAGGCTAGTCCAATGGAGGATGAGAGTCCACGTGGAGCAGAGATGAGTTGTCCTGGATCAGTGCAGTCCGGATTAGCCAGCTTCCAGAGCCAAGCACCTGATGACATTGCATGGATGATTCCACTCAAGAACACGTAAACCAGCCCAGAGTAGCAGAACTGCCTGATGAGAATACATGGGCTCATGAGTAACAATAGATGATGGTTGTTTTAAGGTGCTAAGTTTTAGGATAATTTGTTACGCATCTAATACCAAGGTTTGGGGGCCTGTTTTTTTTTTTTTCTTTCATTTCATTTCTCCCTCTAGCAATGGGAAATTAAATGATTTTATTGTTAGTGCTCACTCTAAAAACTTTACTGTGCAAAATTTAAAGTCAATCATTATTTTTTCCTTCTTCATAAACAATGCAAAGACCTCAGATGGCTTTAACTCTGATCAGCTGTCGCCAGCTTACATGCTATTATTGTACAGAAGTTTGGTTCCACTTTATTTAATTCTACAAATTAGACATTATTGCTATTATTATGTTGGTTTTGCCTAGATTTACTCATATATTTATCTATGTCTTTGCTCATTATTCCTTCTTGCACCTCAAACTTTTAATCTTCGTGAGTGTCTTCAGTAAGAGTTGGTTATTGGCACATTCTCTCAGTTTTTTCCTAAAAGTATTTAATTTTACCCTTATTATTAGAAGATACCTTTATGGGGGCGCCTGGGTGGCGCAGTAGTTAAACGTCTGCCTTCGGCTCAGGGCGTGATCCCACACTGGGATCGAGCCCCACATCAGGCTCCTCCGCTATGAGCCTGCTTCTTCCTCTCCCACTCCCCCTGCTTGTGTTCCCTCTCTCACTGGCTGTCTCTATCTCTGTCAAATAAATAAATAAAATCTTAAAAAAAAAAAGAAGAAGAAGAAGAAGATACCTTTATGAAGTATGTAATTCTGGATTGATAGTTATTTTCTCTCAATACTTTGAAGGTATAATTTCAGTCTTTTATATGTATATATATATATATGGAGAGAGAGAGAGAAAGAGAAAGAGAGAGAGAAGTCAGCTGCTTTCACTTTAATATTAACTGCTCTTAGGAAATCTGTCTTTCCTCTCCATGTGGATAATCTGTCTTCTCTCTTTTTGTCTTTGTCTTCTGTGATAAAACATCTACTTGTGGATTTCTTTTTTTCCTTATTTATACTCTTCAGCATTTTTTCCTTATTTTGAAATAAAGACTGGTTTTTTAATACATTTGAAATGTTTTTGGACACTAACTCCTCACATACAGACTCTCTCCTGCTGCTTCTATGAGCTTCTTCTGTAACATCAGGTAGGCATATGTCACCTCGTTCACTCTCTTCCATTTTGTTCATTCTCATTCTTGGACCTTCTAGTACTTTTTCTCCCTGAGAAGCATTTTAAATATTTTTTTCTGTCTTCCTGTTTACTAATTCTTTCTCCATTTATGTTCAATCTGCAATGTCAATCCTCCATAGCATCCAGTACCATGCAATGCCTATGGAAACACGTTAAAACTGTGAAAAGAATACGTTAATAAATACATGAATCAATCTGTGGACATAAACTTGATGTAGGATGATAGAGGCTCTGTGCTGATGAGTTGAGGATTTCTGAGGGCTTTGGAGCTAGAATAAGAATCTGCACGTTAACCAAGCATAGCCACAGACACAGGTTGCTTTTACCTGAAATATATGTGGATGATGGCATAATGATTTCAAGGGAAATTTTTATGAAGGTATGGACTGCTGAATTAATAAAAGTTTGTGTTCCTTCTCCCAGTCATCAAATAATAAAAATGCAAATAGTATTGTATCTGTGTAATAGTTTATATTAAAAACAGGTTCTAGTCAAAAGATGGAAAACTCTGACATGAACATAGCATGCTGTGATCATTATTACAAGTGAATTTTAGTAGCGTACACATTTTATTGAAGAGAATTAAAGCTAAATCTCCTTTCTGGCCGTCTACACTCACAAAGGAACGACCATTCTACGCCATTCTCTAGAGGGAGTGATCCCTCTTAATAATGCAACACTGGCCGGGCAGGTTGTTCTCTTAAGCTGCCTTTGCAACTTACGGTCATTTCACAAGGCATGGCTCCTTTCTCTCCCACTCAGTGTCACACACCACTGAGGCTCCACTGAAACCACCAAAGCATAATGGGCCTAAAAACGGTTTCCATCTTGTAATTTCATATATTTCTTCACAAAAAACGAGATTTATTCAATCATTTGAATGAACTCTTAGTCAATCAGGCAAGAGAGTGTGTTTAACTTTCAGAATGTTCATAAAAATGAATCAACTGTGATAAAAGGTACAAAAGCACCATAAAAAGAGAAAAGCACTGTAAAAACAAAAGGAATTATTTTCATGATTAACTTATTTGTATTGAAATTGGTAACATTTAGTCGCACAGTGAGCACTTGGCATTTGCGTCTCTTCCTTTGGGCAATTATAAAAGCTAAGAAAGTAATATTGTGAAGATTTTTTCCATAATCATTGCAGCATTTCTAATTAGCACTCCTTCTTTATACATGGAGAACTAATATGTCACAGTAACGTTCAGAGAAGTAAGGCCTTATTTGGTTTTTAACCCTTGGATAACAGCAGGCTCATACGCCCTGGAAGGGACAGGGATGGAGCTACTGCATATATTCACAACTCAGAATCTGTGCTATGAAAGAAGAAAAAAAATGCTCCCTAGGCCAAAGAATTTATATTTGAAAAACCACCTGCCACTGTGTGTCCGTGTGTAAGTTGAAGTCAATACTCCCTAGATAGGATATGGGACAATCCCTATTGTCCCCATTTTTTTAAAATAGAAAATAGGATTTATTTTTACATTTAAAATGAACACAAATAAATGTCCCAGAAGTGCGTTTTATACATAATCAGTAGATTTATTAAACACAGAAAAATCAAAGCCCTCCAGAAAACACAGGTTGACTTTCTTCCAGAGCACCTGGCACATACGGGCCATTTCCGTTCTCAGCCATTCCCTGATGAGGCACAGCTCGCAGTGGTTTGTTCCCAGGTTCCTCTGCTTCTACCCCCATGGACTCTCCTCAAAAACCAGGGCAGCAAACCAACCAGATTCACAGTGGCTGGGATAAAATCCCCATTGTCCACGTTAGCCTCTGCAGAAGTTTTGTTGAAAGCTCTCCCCAAGGAGGATTTCTGCATTTTGTCTTTGGGCTCATGCTCAGGGGTGGTAAATGGATGAACACAGCAGTCTCTGATAGCATGATAGATGAAGTCAGAAGAGCGATTTTCTTAACACCCTTTCCTTACTTGATGGATGCTTCCATTTCCGTTTCTTCCCTAGGGGCTCTTTGTGCGCAAAATCTCTCTTCTGAAAAGAGTTTTCACATGCTATTAGTACCTAGTGGATTTATGTCCTCTCGTGCAAACAGTCTTTCTGCCATGATGTAGGCAGTCTGGTCTGGTATTCTATGCAAAATGATATCCTCCTTCTCTGATTAACAGCTTCCACTGGATGGACATTTTAAAGTCTGAGACACAATTTGGCTCCCCAAAACAACACTTACGTTCTCCTAGTTAGGCCCAAGGGCAGCCAAAACTCATCATCCACCTGGGGAAGCATTTACCTTCTTAGACATTTAGCTGAATCCTGTGGTACTCTGTTGTTATCACCAGCACCTTAACCCATAATCTTCCATGGTTCCATCATAAACCTCAGCAGGGGCCAGAACATACATTCTGACTACACTAATTAGCATGGCTTTCTCCTCTATGACCCCTCGCATTTGAACCCGGAAGCATTTGCATCCCTATGATGGATGGGAAAGAAGTTGCCAAGAACAATGAACAAAGACATCAAATTTGGGAGGGCGGAGTTTTTAGGAAACAGTCCAGGATTTAGGTGTGAGTTGGAGAATTTGAAGGTAGTTATCATCCAGCTGGACTAATTTTTTTCCTCTCACTTTTCTTCACCTTCTTTATTAAAAAAAAAAAAGAATCTCTGGTAGCAGAGAGTTGAGAAGAGGGTTAGGTGCTTAAATAGAATTGAAAATAGTGGGCAAGTAACACAGGAACAAACTATATTTTGAAATTTGGGGAATCCCAGAACCAGCTTCCAGTTGAAGGTTTTTGAGAACAATTTCCTTTCTGGCAACAGTCCCCTCACCACCTGGCCATGGGAGGGCGTAGTTAGGTGAAAGAAATGAATACAGACAGCAGATGCCTGAGGAAAGCCCCCTCCTAAATTTTCCTGTAATCTCACAAACGGTGAGAGAGAGATCCAAAATTTCATACCCATACATAGAATATGGAGATTTATCAAAGGTGAGAGACATTACCTGACAAAAATTCCTTAAAAGAAGGGAAGAAACTACACTGGAAAGAGTGAGCCGTACCAGCCACTGGCTGGGAAATGAGGAGCTGAAATCTTTTGAGTACAAACGCAGCACAGAGTCAAGGAAGGAAAGCACATTCTGCCCTTGCCAGAGCGGTCACCATGGAGGAGCCAGGGGAAGAGGACACATCATGTGTTACATTAGCAGCAGACGCCATGGGGATGTCGTCAGGGACCACAAGCTCACCTTCACTACTCCTTGCAATAGACTTCTCCGGCAGTCCCAATGCCACCTCTGAAGAAGGAGGAGAGCAGAGTATAAGCTTGAACTGACAATATTTTAACCTACGTAGAAACTGGAGTTAGTCGAGTGGACTGGATAGCTTGCCGACTTCGAGACACGCTATGCAACACAAAATGAGATCAAATTGAGTTGTAGGAGGAAAGTTCACCAGAGTCCTCTGGATTGCAGTAACTGAAGTTTAAGATGCTAAAATGTATGTTTCTTTGGCTTCTAAAGATTATGATAGGTTACCGGGATGAAGTCAAAGAGGTGGTCCTTTTAGGGAAAATGTACTCAGTGTGGGAGATTAGAAGAGTTAGAAGAGATTCATAAGAAAGCTTATTCAAATGTTTGTCATTTCTAGAGAAATGGTAGATTCGAAAGAGGTAAAATCTGTATGAAAGCCAAAGGGAACAAGGCCTCGGACTGTTTATCACTGAAAAAGTTATATACTGGAAGATTTTTAAGAGCTGATTCCAGGAAAGCAAATTCCCATGAATTTTGGGACAATTTTTATACAAATTAGGCCTAGATCTCAGTGGAAGGAAAAGTACTGGCTTTGGAATGGAGAAGAAATAACGATGAATTAGTAATGGATTGTGGAATCTTAAAATGCCCAAGTCTACAATTTGCCTAATTTATACCTTGTGTAAGTACCACGACTCTGTCACAATACAGTTTGTGTGTTTCAGCGGACTCCCTAGCAACTCATGGAAAATGGCAGAATGATGATCCATCAACCCAGACAAAGGATATTTGCTGGGGGGAAATTATATTGGTGCGAGAGAGAAAATCCTCAATGGCAAAGCCAGTATCTTCTCTTCAGATACTTTTCAGGATCACATTTTACTGAATATTATCATTTCACCTTCGGCTACCAGGGAAATATTAGGCTTCCAGCATCTTTTCAGTGAACTGTGAATAGCGGAAGAATAATTATTTGAAAATCATTTTAGCTCTGGATTTAATAACCAGACTCTATTTCTCAACATGTTATATTAGAAAAGCGACTAGAATTTAACAGCTTGTCTTTTTTAAGATCCTAATTCCAAAATTGAATGCAGCTGCTTGTTTTTTATTGTTGTCTTGAATATTCTCTGTTGTTTTTTTCATGTATTTCAATATTTTTTGTTTTCTGAAAACAAAGGAATGGACTAAAATGAAATAAATCCAAGATCGTTACCTCAAATGAACTTCAGCTCAGACATTTCTAGCAAGTTAATGCCATCTGGTACTAAAATGTGAAATTTACAAAACACGGTAAGAAAATTTCAGTCTCTATTGCTCGCTCTCATTAGTAGGTAAGAGCCAGTTCCTCGGGTACTATTTTTTATCCCAAGTTTGCTTTTCTGGCCAAAAGATTAAAAGCCTTTGGCTTGGGCACACGTAAACATGGCTTCCAGCCCTTGTGTGGAAACTTCAAAGTACTGGAGAAATCTTCCACACGTTAGGACTTCCTCTGTAAAGCACCCTCCCTTGTCAAAGTAGGCTCAGCATCCAAAAGTTCGTGGCGAAAACCAAAATACTAAATTATCTTAATCACCAACCCTTTCAGATACATTTCATGAGTGTTTGAAAAATTAAAATCACAAAGAATTTTTCTTTTTTTTTTTTAAGATTTTATTTATTTATTCGACAGAGATAGAGACAGCCAGCGAGAGAGGGAACACAGCAGGTGGAGTGGGAGAGGAAGAAACAGGCTCATAGTGGAGGAGCTTGATGTGGGGCTCGATCCCATAACGCCGGGATCACGCCCTGAGCCGAAGGCAGACGCTTAACGCTGTGCCACCCAGGCGCCCCACAAAGAACTTTTCAAAGCAGAAACATCTTTGTCATTTATGGTTGTTTTCAAGGCCTTAACATATGGTGAGGGTGCTCAATCAGTGCTTTGTAATCTCGCTCAGTCCTAACAACTGGAGGATGAAGTTCGAAGAGAACTCAACATGGAACGAGTCGTTGGTAAATAACAAGGTTGCAGAGGGCGTCTGACCTCTTGGCAAATGGAGCAGCTTCAGTTGTCTGGGACTCATACTTCGTCCCTTCTCCTCCCTTCTGTCCTCCTCTCTACGTCTCTACGTTCACCCCCTCATGCTGGAACAAAAGCAGCTGCTCCCAACTGGGCTTCCTGTCCCCAAGCTCTCTTCCTTCTAATCCATTGTATAGCTTGTTTCCCCAAAACAAATTTTTACCATTCTATTTTTTAAAAAACTATTAATTTAAGGGCGCCTGGGTTGTCTCTCTCTCCCTGTCAAATAAATAAATAAAATCTTTAAAAAAAACTATTAATTTAGATTTAGAGTCTTCATGGCACTGTCTCAAGCCAAACCTCCCTGCACACTAAGGCCCATGAAGGTGAAATTAAAGGGCCATAACCACAGGCAGCTAGTCCACTCACTAAGTTGCAATGGCCCCTGTTCTGTGTTAGATCTAGTGCTGAATTCTTCTCCTCATTCAAATCTCTCTGCATGCTCTTATTCACTCCCTTATCTCCAATTTCACTTTCCTGTGATCTCAACTCCTATGCATGACATTTCTGCTTTTCTATACTGTGACCCTCATCCAAACTTTCCCAGACACAGCCAACAATAAATTGGTAAAAATATTCCGTTTATTAACATTATAGGATTGCTTGAACTCAGCTTCTGTGCAGGGTGGAATAATCCATGCTCTAAGTTTCAAGTGACAACTAATCATGTCTAAAAATCTTTATATTTTCCTTATTTTCAATGGAAACAAGGTATCCTTACTGTAATATTACAATTAAACCCTCTCCCCTCATTCTCTTTTCTTGAGTCCAGGCAAATAATTTCTCACCAAAATTGAGACTATTAACTAGAAGTATGTTGCTTCTGTTACCCTTTCTGTTCTGTAACTGAAGAACCATGTATCTGAAAACTCCAGAGAGCTAATCTGATTAATGTAATAAAGTTTATTTTAATTCAGTAAACGTTCAGTGCTTACTACATGAAAATGATTGCCCTGGCCAAACTGGAGAATACAAAGAGAGCTAAGATACAGCTTCTGTCCCTAGAGATTATAAAAGCAAATGGAGGAAAGAGATACACACATAAATATTAGTTAATACGTAAACCGGAGAAGAAAGATGAAAGAAAGATTTACTTTGGCTGAACAGAGCACTTAAGGATTCTTGAAGGAAGCAGGATTTGAGTTGGCCTTAAAGGATTTGCAGGATTTTTTAAGGTAAGGCAGTCCGGCAGAGGCAAATTTGAGCGTGTTTCCCAGTGTCATGTCATATGGTTAAGTATTTCTTTAAGTGTCTTTCTTCTCCACCTGAATAGTAGCACCTCGAGAATTGGTATGGTGGCTTACCCGTTTTGCAACATTACAGCAACATATTTTATTAGTTTTTTAGCATGGACCTGGTACATTGTAAGCTGGCAGTAAATATTTGTTGAATTAATCAACGGATAGTTATTAGGCTCCTACACAATTTAAATGCCCTAAGTCTCTAACAGGAGTTGCTTAATGAAGTGTCACTGAGGCTATACTAAAAGCCATGTGTAAATATTAAAAATTCAGATAGAAATCATATCTGTTATCTCTCTGAAGGCTAATTGATTCCCACATTGGTTTTGGTGTTTAGTGGGAGTAGAGTCACATTTCTTAGGAAAAATGGTGTACAGGGCACCAACAGTATAAAACCAAGGAAAACCAGTGCCCTATAAATTGGACGATCTCTTTTTTAGGCCAGACTCATGTCATCTAGATTTTACTGCTCAGCGAAGAGTCTCATTTATCCTGGTTGGGGGGCGCTGTGAGGCAATGAAAAATGCCTTGTGAGCTGGTACCTCTTAGGAATAGTGTGAGGTTAGGCAAGTATTTGTAATGCTTATTACAGCCCCAAATAAAGAACTGTCTAAATCCTATTCTTCCATGATCACTTCTACTGACAGGGTTCCAAAAGAGGAAAGTATATACAAAGAACATTATTAGATCAAAAACAAAATATTGCTTTCCTAACAGGCATGTGAGAGCTCACTGACTCACAGTTCAGGGCCCTCTCCTAAGCTGTGCTGGAGGACATGGTCTCAATTTTGAGATAAGAATGGGGCTTTGAGGGGTGCCTGGGTGGCTCAGTCATTAAGCATCTGCCTTCGGCTCAGGTCATGATCCCAGGGTCCTGGGATCGAGCCCCACCTCGGGCTCCCTGCTCAGGAGGAAGCCTGCTTCTCCCTCTCCCACTCCCCCTGCTTGTGTTCCCTCTCTAGCTGTCTCTCTCTCTGTCAAATAAATAAATAAAATCATAATTAAAATAAAAAAGAATGGGGCTTCAAATTCTTTACCTTTGTTCTAAATTCTGAGATCAAGTTATACTTTTATGGGGAGAGATCTGTAAGGTAAGCTCTGACATACTTACAGTGCACATTTTCAGGGGACGAAAAAGAGGAGCCAAACCTGTTAGATCTGTATCAAAGATGCCGGCCCCTTTATATCCACCAAAGAAAAACAGAGTACAGCAGTGAGAGTTGTTGATCTTTAAGGAATATTGATAAATGTAGCCTAACGAATGTTCTAGATTCTGACCAATGTATCAACTCTTTCTCCCTCAAAGGAGAGAAGTTAACAAGGGTGTGGGTGTGGTAGGAGGAGGCTAAGGTGCCTTTTACCGCTACAGGACCCATGTGCTTGAAAGCCTTTTCAATTATACTTGTCTTCCATAATGTACATTATCATTCATTCATTCATTCATTCATTCGTTCATTCATTCATTCATCTAGGAAATACTTATCAAGTGCGTTTATGTGCTAGGCACTCTGGTGGACACTGGAGATGCAATTATGGATAAGAATCAAGTTCCCTATCTTAATGGCATTTGTTATCTAATGAGAAGCAAACAGGTGATTACAGTATAACATAAAAATACTGTGATAAGTACAGATGGTAGGGGGAGAAAGAACAGGGGAAACTAGTCTAGAATTGATGGCACGGACATGGCCAAGGAGACTTCACAGGGAAAGTGTTAGCCCAGCTGACACTCGAAGGACAAGCAGGAGTTAGTAGGGTGGAGGGGACGTCTGTTGTCATTTTGCCTGATCAGCATCCATTCCTCCGTCATTGGGTACAGCACCCGGATTTCCTTATGGGCAAGTACCCCTCCCCCACTTTTGATCCATGTGGCCTGGACAAGATTGACATCAACTCTACACTCCAGGGGTCAGAGCATAGTTCAGATCCCATCCATCAGAGCAGTTCATCCTTCTGGTCCTCAGGATCGGTTCCGTTATTTGCATGCGACCTAAGCAAGACCAGTGAGACTGATTCCAAGGGCACCTGCCCAAAACCATTTGCAGAGAGGCCCCTCTGACGCGCGGGAGCTGCCAAGCTAGCAGAATGGAAGGCTGGAGCTTTGCAAACGCAGGTACAACATCACTCTGTATCTGAAGACGGGAGAAGGGGTGGGGACGTACGCATACCATCTCCACGTGTCTTTTTTAATCACGAAAGCAAAAGCTTTCTCAGAAGCCCCATTGCAGATTTCTCTTTTGGTCTCATTGGCCGGAACCTGGTCTTGCGGTCAACCCTACTTGCAAGAGATGCTGGGAAAACAAAGAACAGAATTTTCAGAGTTGGCTTAGACCAAGCATGGTCCAAGCACCGGGCAGTTGCTATCCTCTCCAAAAAATAGTGTATGAAGATATTTTTTAAATGTATGATGTATGTATTAGTTCTCTAGGGCTGCCATAAGAAATCCCATAGACTGGGTGGCTTAAACAACGGATATGCTCTCACAGTTCTGGAGGCTGGAAATTGAATATTAAGGTGTCAGCACGTTTGGTTTCTTCTGAGGTCTCCTTGCTTTGGAGACAGCCACCTTCTCGCTGTGTCCTCACATATTCTTTGCTCTGTGCACGCATATCCCTGATGTCTCTCTGTGTCTCCAAATTTCCTCTTCTCATAAGGACACCAGTCAGATTGGATTAGGGCCACCCTAACTGCCTCTTAAATAAATCATCTCTTTAAAGGCCTGTGTCCAAATATAGTCACATTTTGAAGTCCTGGGGGTTAGAGACATATGAAATTTGGCAGACACAATTCAGCCCATAACAATCTATAACATTAATTTGGTCCTAGAAAGTTTATAGAATGTATTTCTATAAGCAATGGGGGGAAACCTACTTATCTCATGACGTGTTTAAAACATTAAGAATCACCATTTTAAAAATCACTTTAAATTTAACAGAGGAAAAGAGAGTCCGTGTTGTGGTGATTTGCATCCCTGTCATTAGCAGGGAAGGCAAACACTTTTCAGGTGTATTTTTCTCCTGTAACTCCATCTTTTATTGTACCATTTCCTCTCAGCCTCACTCTGATTTCAGACGTGGCAGTTGCAGGCAGGTGACTGGCTCACGGGGCGCTCAGTGCCCACCGTGGTCCTGCGTCCCAGACTCCTCTCACAGTGGAACAGGGTGTTGGTGGAACTCCCCTCTGCAAACAGGCCTGCCCAGCTCAGAAGTGTGGGGGATTTAACAAACCTGGGACAACTTTCAATCAATGGACTATGGAAGACAGTGAGTGGGTGCTTTTCTCCAACCATCTTTGGGCGGATGAATCTGCACGTTCTCCGCACTCCCAAGCGTATCCCCGCGGGATTGAGCCTCAGCTGCCCATGGTGGTGGCCAGCTCAACCACACACCATTGTATTGGCTTTTCTTCCTCCCCCGTTCAATCTGCTCAGCTCTTCACTTCTGTTTTCCGGGTTCACTCCCTCTCTCCCAAATAAATCGCTCTCGCTTGCACAAAAAGCCTATTCCCGCCTCTGCTTTCCAGAGGCTAAGGCAACTGTAAACTGTTCTTTGATTTTGCCCTTTTGGTTTTATCATTTTTTTCATTGTTTTCCATGAATGTTTTCTATATCAAGGATATTAACCTTTTGGGACACCGTCAACAGAGTTGGTAAGGGACGGTCTTATATCCCAAACTCTGTGCCTCAACAAGCTCTGTGTGAGGTCAAGAGAAAATATTCTTGTTTTTTGTCTTCACACTTTAGAAATGCAATATTTAGCAGTGTCCATTTCATATTACTGTTTCCATCACAGGTTTTAATTTAGAAATCATATTTATACTTCATATGATTCCACTTGATACCAGGCGGGTCCCTTTTAGTGCTGTGTACTGCAGTTTTAGACATAGAGCACCCTTCTCTGGTGTGTGGAGAACACGAAGGAAAGAGGTTCTAAATGTGTCTTGCAGCTCATCCGTCATAGGTAAAAGCAGCCCTCATTCTTCTGTGTGCTCCATTTCCTTTGAAAGGCAGCTTTAATTTTGCCCTGCTTCAATGCTTTCACTCCTTGTTCCTCACAAATGAAGGCCTACACGCTTCCAGAATTAGCTTACATCCCAAGAAGAATAGAAGGTGCATTCTGTCATAATTGCTGGGTTCTGGCCCAAACCTTTAGAGGCCTTCAGGCTGAAATAATGCTGAGTCTCCTAGAGGCATCATCTGATGGGACCGTCGGTCGTGAGGTGGGAAGTCCTAACCCATTTTACACTGAATTCAAACATAACAGGCCAAGAAGAAGGAGGTAGGAACGGGAACAGTTTATGCAGCGGGGAGAGCAGAGAGGAGAGAAGAAAAGGAAGCCTGCAGAATTCCCGAGCCCACCAGGATCCCGCTATAGAGACGCAGCATGTAATTCCTGTGGCAAAAGGAAGGACTTTACCTGGAGATAGGACTGGACGGAGGCAGTGAGGAACACTCCAGGTGGATTAATTACCCCTACTTATAAAAGTCGAGGCAAGAATCAACATTATTTTACCCCCTCAGATTATCTTTGTTTAAAACTCAGTCTAGTCAATTTCATTTGAAAATAATTAGCCAACATCTGGTGTTCTATGGCTAGTCCCCTCCCCATGATATAGATTCTTCTCACTTGGGTGAGCATTAATGGCATTTCCCTGCAGTGACTGCGCCTCTTCTGAGGATTTCTGTAAGTGGAAACCACAGCTGAATTGGGCGCTGTTTCTTATACAGTAGGGTGATCGATCTCGTTCGTCTAGAGCTCCAGTCATCCAGTTATGGGTTCATTATGCCATTTTAACTGCCACTGATCATGATAATCACAAGTGTGACTCTGCAAATGTGTTAAACAATTTTAAGGACGTAACAAGCAGGTAATCAATCTTCTACTCATTTAGTCATTTCCTTTTTTATAACGTTAACTCTCCTCTTTGATAAACACCCAGATATTAGTGTTTTGAGCTGAAGTAGGAGGTACTGAATCATAGATCCCAAAATCACATGACAAAGAGCATCTTTGCAATACCAAAAGCCATACAGAAAGTCCCACTGAACAATTGATTTGAAGAGTCTAAGCAAAGAGGCAGCATTGAGGTAAGAGGTAATAAGGGTCACCAGAGCAAGACAAGTGGGACACATGGTTGGGACTGCACCTTGAGAGGTTCCCTGAAGCCCAGACTTCGGTCTCAGATCCTAGCCTTAAACATGAGAAGGGACAGGAATATCAAGAACTCCAATCCTACACAGATATTCCCCCTTCTTTTATGGTCCCTTCCCTGCCTCTTTCCAAAAACAGTTTACAGTATGAAAAAGAATGCATTATATATGAGAGAAGAAGAGAGAAGAATTAATAGGCATTACTGCTACCTGGTAGGAGTTGGTAACTGTAATCGAGCAAGGAGTTTGGCTTTGTTCATTAGTAGCTAAAACCAAAAGGACAATATAACCATTGTTATGGGGGGGTGGGGAGCCACAAAAGAGCTATAAACTTGTCTGGGTGACTTTCCCCTTGTGATTATATTTGTTTGTGGGAATCTTATGTGGCACATTTAGCAACATAATGGAAAATATTATTGTTCTTTGTGAATCTGAAATGCTTTCATCAATTCCTAAAACCTCTCAGGCTGCTGTCTCACTGAATATCACCTGCTGGTAATGGAGATCTTGAGTGCCCAGGTTGAGATTTTGCATTTGTTTCCACAAGGTCCCCTGGGTATTATAGGCCCAAACGAATTTTTAATCTAATTTTTTGATTTGAAAGTGTCCAGACTACAGAGGTTACACAAATTTGAACCAGGTATGGTCCAGGTCACTGGTTACTAAAGCTTAGGGCAGACTTATTTCCACTCAGACCCAGAGCTAAGACAGATGTTTCTAGTCATGGAGTTATGTCAATGGGTAGATGCCTCCAGGCCACTTTTCGACTATGGAAACGGTAGTGTTGGCCTGTGGTTGAAGCTGTGGCATCAAGAAGGGAGCAGAAGCCGTAATAGAGCTCCCTGCATTCACAGTAGTAGAATCCCCCACCTTCAACAACAGAAATGGGACGTGTCAACAAGACCTTGCACTCAGATGTACAACCTGAGCTGAGACTCGGGGGCAGCACCCAATAAAAACAGGCCCCTAAAAACTTTACTTTTTTGTACCTTTCAACTACTTGTTTCATCTCATCACTCACTCATCCGACTCACCTGCTTCTGATGATATCGGTTTCTGAAATGGAATACTTTCGGGGTTTTATCTTGAATGATTTCTTATGCCTGGTTTTGCCTCATGCCTCCCTTCTGATGCTTGTTTCTGCTTCTTTCATCCCGAGTTCTGGATTCTTTTCTTGATTGCAATTTGCATTAGCCAATTTAGGTAAACACTTCAATCAGTCCGGCACAGTCCCAAAGACCTTGCACATAGGTGCAGGCCCTTAGGTCCATTATTCCTGCTAATTCACCTGCAGAATCAGGGAAAGAACAAATCCAAGCTGGGAATGGTGGGGGCCACCAATGGACCACTCTGGGACCGTGAGAGAAAGGCAGGTCTACAGAGTGAAAACTTGATCTTGTAAGAAGCCTTGTCCTGTGGATGGGATCCAAGCAGACAGATCACAGAGAAGAAAAAAAAATTAAAATTGAGGTACACAGGGATGCCTCTGAATCCTCCCTGGGAATGGCAGATTCTGCTATAAGAGACGATGCAGAACAAGAGCCCACTAATCCCGTCTGGGATCCTACATCCTGGGGTAGAGGAACCTGACGATTCTAACTTTCATCGACAGCAAGTTGTACCATAGGATCCAGCAATTCCACTTCTGCGCATATGCCCCCCCCAATTAAAAGCAGCGACTTAAGTAAATATTTCTATACCCATGTTCATAGCAGTATTAATCGTAAGTGCCAAAAGGTGGAATGTAACCTAGTATCCATCAACAAACGAATGGATAAACAGAAGGTGGCATAGACAGATAATGGAATATTATTCAGTCTTAAATAGGAAGGAAATTCTGACACATTCTACAACATGGATGAACTTTGAAGATATTATTTTAAATGAGCTAAATCGGTCACAAAAGGACAAATCCTGTACGATTCCACTTATGCAAGGTACCTAGAGTAGTCAAATTCAGAAGGACAGAAAGTAGAAGCGTGGTTACCAGGGGATGTGAGGAGGGGGGAAATAGGAAGTTATTTAATGGGTACAGAATTTCAGTGGGAAAAGATTAAAAAGTCCCAGAGATACATGGTGGCGATGGTTGTACAGCATTGTGATTGTACTGAAAGCCAGGCACATAAAAATGGTTAAAATGGTAAATTTTATGTTATGCAATTATGGCTTGTACAACTAAAAAAACAAAAACAAAAAACAGAAGAAAGAAAAAAAAAGTGAGTTGGGCCTGGTGGGATGTGGGAGGAGTGTGTGCCAGAGTCTCTCTCCTGAGAGAAAGGATCATCCCTGAGAGTGTAGATGGAGGCTGTTGCTGACTCTAGTTGTGGGGGGCAAAAGAAGATAGGGGAAAGTTAACATGGTTCAGCTCCTTATAAATATTGGCTCAAAGAGCCAGCCATGGATGAAAGGGTTCCAAAAATAATCTAAGGTTTTGTATTGATTAGAGCACTCTGTCTGATTTGTTCAAATGTCCACTAACACGCTTATCCACACACACACAAACATTACATGTGTGTGGCTTCTGCATGCTTGTGCAATCCTAGAACCCGTTTAGCCCTGGGAATTTGCACCCTGTATGCCCTTGGCTCATGGAGCCTTGTGCTTGAGGATGCCCTATTGAATGCCCTCAGGTATGATGCGAGTGAGTGACCAAGTCAATGAGAGAAGCATCGCTAGAAGCAATCAAGAGTGGCCAGTGCCGATGGAAGCTCATAGGATTCAGCTTCAGTGCCTCTCTAAGCTTGTGTTCAGGGGTTTCCAGATAGGCAAGCAGCAGTATAAGACTTTGGCCTCCAAATTTAGCCAATATCTGCTCTTCACTTTGACTTCAGCTTCAGCCTTCAGAGAGCCAAATAGCTGAATGCCTGTTGTATCATTCCTGGTTTCTCTGCAGCGATGTGTGATCAGTGATCATGAGATTGCACCAGTTACCCTTGGGTCTAATCAATGAATTAACCTCAGTAACAAACAGGGCATGCTATTTAGATGTCTTGTTATTGTCAGAATATTCACTTTCAAATATGGGTAAGCATTTTGGATGTATGATTAAAACCACCTTGTGTGTTTTCATTTCTGAGACTCTTTGAGATTCAGTTGAAGTATAAATATGTATGTATGAATGCAGAGTAAGCTGCTGCAATAATTAATGGTGATTGTGAACAACACATTCATTTTCACATAAAAATAAGTATTTTTCAAATAGTTAAGTAGAGAAATATTTAGTTCATGGGATTGCCTTGCTGAAATTGCATCGTCAGCATTGACTAAACCGTCAAGCACAGGAGCTGAGGAGGAATGAAGGCATCACTTCAGTGATCACTATAAATAGAAAATAAATTGGGGCGCCTGGGTGGCACAGCGGTTAAGCATCTGCCTTCGGCTCAGGGTGTGATCCCGGCGATCTGGGATCGAGCCCCACATCAGGTTCTTCTGCTATGGGCCTGCTTCTTCCTCTCCCACTCCCCCTGCTTGTGTTCCCTCTCTCGCTGGCTATCTCTATCTCTGTCAAATAAATAAAATCTTTAAAAAAAAAAAAAAAGAAAAGAAAAAAAAGAAAAGAAAAGAAATCAAGCTTGGGAGCCTAGGTGGCTCAGTTGGTTAAGTGTCCAATTCCTGATTTTGGCTCAGGTCATGATCTCAGGGTCTTGAGATCGAGCCATGCGTCAGGCTCCACGCTCAGTGGGGGTGTCTGCTTGAGATTCTCTCCCTCTCCCTCTGTCTCTCACCCGGCTCATGTTCTCTCACTCTCCCAAATAAGTAAATCTTTAAAAAAAAAATCAAGTTTCACACTCGATTGCCATGCCACCTGAAGTTGTTGTCTCTACTGGCAGAGTTAGCCACAAAGATCTTTGTTCCTCCACCCGCTTCAGTTGAGAGTAAAGATCTGTCCGCAACCCGAACGTGAAGTTTAGTGACCACACACTGCAGTATAGAAGCTGGCGGTGCTGAGAAATCACCTTTCCCACACTAAGTCCCACACTCTTAGATGTCGACTCCTGAAAATTTGAACCATTAAAAAGTTTGTAATATATTATGAAAATGTACTATTCTATGATATTCATTCGGTAAAGATTAGGATGATCAGCATGTGCTCGTGTCCCTGCAATTATGGGTGTTCCCGGATGTGGGATTTGTGTGCTACCATCAGGGAAGTCCGGGGCTCACGGGAATGAGTCGGTCACCCTAATGACGGTGATGCAGTCTCAGCCTTGGATTTGATTTCATATTGACTTTAACATTTAGCCAAAAATCTGTATTGGACATACTTCTGCCCCTAAAATCTTATAGTGTTTGTAGTGTTTTGTTTTTAAAGATTTTTATTAATTTGAGAGACAGAGAGAGCATGGACAGCAGGTGGGGAGGGGCAGAGGAAGAGGAAGAAGCAGACTCCCCACTGACCAGGGAGCCCAACATGGGGCTCCATCCCAGGACCCCAGGATCATGACCTGAGCCAAAGGCAGATGTTTAAACAAGTGAGCAGCCAGGCGCCCCCTACATAAATGTTCTTGTTAGTTGAAGACAAGTCAGTGCATTGCTTTGGAGTTTTTAAAATTGCCTAGGTTAATGAGCCAAGACCATTACTCTGCTTTCTCAATGCGATGGAACATAATGCAACAGATCAATAGGTCTGTTCTTGTTCCTGAAACAGCGTCTTATTTTTATAAAAGGTTATTTGGTTGAAACTCAGCCTTCAATTTGTGGAGAAAAAAAGCTGGTCAAATGTTCAATAAGAAGATTAATCTATATTTTGGGGATTTAAAAAGAATTCTCTTTCTAAACAGGAGGAGTTGGAGGGGATGATGATAAGTAGCCAGCATTATTATGATAATGTTCTTAGTGATTGTATTAAAGCATTCCAGTCTTCGCGGTGGCTTGTCAGTTAGGTCCTGCTCTTGTTAGACTCTAAGACTAGCTAGCTCGGGTACTGATTAGGGGGCTTGAGACCACAGTCAAAAACTAGGAACTGGTAGAGGCATGACTCAAACCCAGGTAGTTTGCTATGTCTTCTTCTGTTTTTCATGATGGATAGAATATGGTCTTTAATATTTCAATAGTACAATTTTATAGCTATATTGTGAAAGAATATTTTTGTAATTGTAACTTTCATTTAAACTTCATTTTTTCATTAATTTAAAACTAATTTTACTCACCCAAGTCATTCCAAAGAAGAGTTACAAGATTATGGAATGATCTTGAAAAGTTGTATGAGATTCAGCAATGAGCTACTTAGGATTTGAATCAACGTCAGTGTTCTTTTGGTGATAAAGAAATGTATAACCCATCCTGTGCAGAGGGATGGGATGGGGTAGGAAAATGGGCAGGGCGCCAAGAGTCTTGAGGTTATCTGCTTAGAACATTGTTTCATCTAAAAAAAGAGAAGAAAAAAAAATCATAATCGTATTTTAAAATGGCTATTCACCCATACTGTAACAATGACTAGAAACTTTCCATCTGAAATGAAGGCACAGATCAGCCTTGCAAGTAGCCACCCTCAAAATCGCCTGCCTGTCACTCTACACCCAAAGATACTTAGCACAATTCAAAAGGCACAACGGTCTCTCAGGACCCTAGAATTTCCTGATTCTGAATCAGACTCTTTCACTGCTTGTCAACATTCTCTTCTGTCCAAAACAGTGAAGAGATGCAAGTGTCCAAAGGGCTATTTTCCATGCTGTTTGGGCAATATCTAACCCATAAGATGCTAACCTCCGCAATGCTGTTACTGGTCATGAATAGATCAAGATGACTTACCACCATGAAAATTGATAGTAATATCTCTGACTGTATTAGAACCTGCTTGAGGTGTGCAAAGCACTCTCATGAACTCAGTCAAGTCCCATAACAACCCCGACAGGAGTTATTAATCCCCAGCTCATAAGTAAAGAAAGAGATAAATAGAAATGCTAAGGATCTCTTCCAGAGTTACGCAGTATTTTGATTGCAAATCTAGCATACTTTGCATTATGCATAGACTAATAATTAGACATGAACAATCAAAAGAAGAGACTCCTTTGTATTTGTGATATTAGAGGACATCAAAAAAATAACCAATACCGTAGCATAAATCTTATTTCAAAACGACAAAACAAGATTGAAAGAATCCTGTCATTAATTCCTCCTGCTAACACTCTGTATTTCTCATAAGGACATTAATAAAAACCTTAAGGCTTTGGAAATCTGTATCAAGTCGGGTATGTTTTTATTCTCTCTCTCATACATATGCACACACACATATATATATACGTATACATATATCTTATATAAATTACATATATATTCACATATTATATACATATTATTTTAAGGTAGGCAGAATACCTGTGTGCAGAATTTTATATAAATGAACGATGCCCAGGTTCAAACCCATTGATAATTGAGATGCCTTGTTCATGGAGTGTGCTTTACAGAAATATTAATGCTAGTGGGATTGATTCAACGAGAGCCATGCACTGTCCAAGAGCTATGCCCATATTATTTATTAAAGAAAAAAATCCTTTCACTAAACATGGAGAAAACAGCTCTATCCATTCTTCATTATGCCTAGGTAACTATTACCAGGGCTGTCTCATTGTGTTGACTGCCTTCTTGCACATAAAATGGACATTAGAATAGAAAATTCACGAAACAAATAAATATTTGTTGTCATGTCTACATTTGGGAGGTAAAGGTCTACAGCTTGGTTTACAAAGGAAGATGGATGTGGATACAGCGTCACTAATAGAAATGGGAATTCCCCGGCATAATTCAGTTTTCTCTTTGTATTCCATTACCGGGCTGGAGTGGCTGGTCAATAGGGACTGAATCTGGAGCTCTGGCTGCACCAGTTTTATATATATATTTAACCCTTGGGTTAAAGAGATACTTTAACTCCAATTGAAAGTTACCAGAAGCCAAATAAAAAGTAATAAAGAACCAAATTCAGCCTTTTTTGTTACATTTTTCTTTATATATGTTTTTGGGGGGGGTTGCTTGTTATTTTAATTAGACGTACTCAAATTTCTTTAGCGTGTATATATTTGAACCAAATATTCAGTTACTGAGAAAAATATTAAGTGGTGTCAACATTAGCCATCACACACTTTGTTTACTCTGACTAGGAAACTAAGAATGTTACAGCATGGGAAAATGAGCCCATGCTCTGTATGTGTGGGCAAGGTTGGTTGACTGGACATAAAATTGCGAGCTTTCCAATATTTCATGTGATGGATACTAACTCAGTAAATTGTAAAATCAAGGTTTTCATTTTTGTGTGTGTCAGAAATTATTGTAGCTGAGGGGAATATTTTTTTTCCTTGATTACTCGTTACTGTGATAAGCCTGGTGGAGAAACTAGGACATTTTGAAGCACATAAAAATCGACTGCAGTCACAAGTGCATGATATCTACCTTTTAACTTTGAAACTGGTGCTCATAGTGCTTTGTCCTTCCACCAAAAGATTTTTTTTCTTTTCTGGAGAAGAGAGACATCCATGAGTCATGCCTCAGTCATATCCAATAGCAAAGAGGTTATAAAGATATTTATAATTTCAGCATAATTTATCATAATACTGGATTCCATATTCTCAGCTTTGGTGAACCACAGACACACACAGGAGATGATTCATCTCAGTACTGCCCACAAAACTTAGCTTAATGCTTTGCACACAGCAGATGCTTGATAAATGTCTGATTATGCACTGAAACTATAAACTAAAGCTATTTATCCTGCCCATGTCCATACTGCTCTCTGGACAGACTTGGGTAAGGATAACATTTGCTTGTCGGAGACATTTGTTCACACAGCTGCTTTTATAGTGTTACCCTTGAAAAAACAGAGTTGGAGTTTCTTGTCATGTTTAGGACAATCTATAAAGACAGAATGAGAATGACAAGTAGCCCGTAGCCCAGGAAACGCGAGTGGCAATCTTCACAAATAAGATGATAAATATTGACTTAACTCAATAGATATTAAATTTGTCAGGGATCTCCAAAGAAACAGAACCAAAAGGATGTATAGAGGGAGAGAAAGAGGAAGCAAGGGATTTATTACAAGGAACTGACTTTGAAGCTGCCAGATCAGCAATCAGCAAGCTGGAGACCCAGAGAATTGACTCAAGACAAGTTGATGTTTCCACTCAAGACCAAAGGCAAGAAAAGATCAAAGTCCCAGCTTAACATTTAGGCAGGAGGAGTTCTCCTTTGTTCATGGGAGGATCAGCCTTCTTATTTCCATTTAGGCCTTCAACTGATTGGTTGAGGCCCACCCACACAAAGGAGGACAACCTGCTTTACTCATTCTACCACTTAAAGTGTTAATCTTATCCAGAAAAACCCTCACTGATGTCCCCAGAATAATGTTTGGCCAAATGTCTGGGCACCCTGTGGCCTAGTCAAGTTGACACATAAAATTAACCAATCACAGACATGAAGGATTCCATTATTCCTTTCACCCATAATTCTATTTCACTGATAGTTCTTCAGCTTGACAAGCTTATGTCTATCTTTTAACATAAGCTTTGACCATTTATTTTCCCAGTTTATATATAATATATATAATATAGTATCTATCATATAATATTAGTATAATATGGTTATAAATAAATACGGTTACTAATTTTTAGTTAATTAATAGTATATATGTACCTCCCTCATACATATACACACACACATATATATATAATCATTAGTTTCCTCCATACCTCCCTACACACTGATTCTCACTCTCCAAAGAAAAACATTTTTTAATTCTTTAGATCTTTCTTTTAGAACATATCTCCATCTTTCTAAACCACAAGATTAGAGTGCTATTTCTTGATATTTCTGTTTTAACATGTTGATTTCCTATAAGATGAGAATTTTATTATTTGTGTTCTCTTCTCTTTCTTCCTCTCTCTCTCTCTCTCTCTCTCCCCTATTATGGTTAGTTATAGGACCTGACTTACGGTTCAAACAATGTCTCAGTCTGTGTTTCCCAGAAAACATTGCCTAAGGTGAAGTTTACAGGCTAGTACTTTATCGGACGTACAATCCTAAGACGCAAGAGCAGGGAGATGGAGTCAAAAACAAGGGCAGCGAACATAAGGGGTACTACATGACTGAGCAGCTGCAGCCTCGCAAGAAAACTAGCCAATGGCTTGGCCATATACAAAGCCCCCAGAACGCGAGACCAGATCCACTTCATCTCACAACTGTCTGTTCTAGAGAAGGAAGGGTACAAAATTTGTTAGCTCCTTCCCATCTCCTGTTTCTCATGAGTCATCAAGGTTTCCTCAGTGGGGCCTTCACTACTCCACACTGCCAGGTTGTGTTACCCAGGCCTTCCATGAGGAACGTGATAGAGTGGTGCTGAGGCCTAGCTCCTCCCCTCCCCCTGGGGCACGCTGAGATGAGGTGACAACCTGGTGGTCTGGGGTCAGTGCTCTCCACTGAGCAAACAGCCAAGGTATGGGGGTGAGAGGAGATGAGGAACAAATGTGGAGCCATGTAAATTGGGTCCCATACGATCAATATTCAGTGTTTACATTTTTGAGACTAAGTAAATAATATTCATAGTGGAGTCCTATATTATTCTAGATTACATTTTCTCATAGAATTTAAAATTCCCCCTTCTTTTGAAAATTTACTTACTTTCATTTGCTTGGGTTTTTTTTCTTATTATTAATTTATTCCCAAACTCTGACCAAACTGTAAACATCTGTTTAAGCATATCAGGTATTCTCTTTGACATTTTTTTCCCCTTAGATATGTCACTTTGGAGCCATTAGACCTCTTTCTCTCATCTCCAGCATGCTGCTCTCTAGACCTGTTCAAATCTGGTATTCAGAATGTCCCTTTGCCATCATTTTGAAATTGTCTTTTGATTCTCTTATACATGGGTCCCTGTTTCCTGAGTCCAGTGTCCTCCACTTTCACAGTTTATGTTCCAATTTTGTTGGAACAGATCTTCCAGTAGCATTGGGGGAAAGGTAATATTTTTGAGGTCTTACATGTCTGGAGATGGACAGTGAGGCAAAGGAGTCAGGGTCTCTATCAAGAGTTCGATCATCGGCTTGATTCTAAACAGATTTCATGGGATTGAACAAAGGGTGGCATACTCTGAATGATTCTTTTGGGGATTGTTTAAGAGCATAGTGTCTGCCATTCTAAGCAATTTCTTTCTGGAATTTCTATTGAATTTGTTTATATTTGTACTATTTATTGCAAGACAGCTGCAATTCAAAACAAAGGGCTATCTGTGTAGTCGATATTTAAGTACTTGGTATCTTGTCAATTTTATCTGCTTACTTGCTTTTTTATTTTTTAATTTTTTATTTTTAGCCAGTGTAGATTTTTCTGACTGATTGAGCTAAACAGAAATGACCCCAAAACAAAAATAAAGTTTATTGGGTTGGGAATTTGACTTACCTAATTTTAGGAGTATGCTGATTACCCATAAAAACGCTTTAAATGGATTTTAAGAATGGTATAAGAATAATTTTGAATCTTAGAGACTGTTTTAAAGACCTGAAAAAATTAAACAGCTAATGATATTTAAAACACAAGGCTGTGTCAGAGTTTGAAGAAGATGGTGTCATTTGGAAAATACGCAGGTGGTATTGACAAAATGTATCACATTTTTGGCTAGCCAGAATCTTAAGACCTCCAAGTCCATGACTGGGGGAATTTCTTACTTTATGAAATTTGAAAGAAAGCAGAGCCAGCCTTCCACTATATAGTAAGACTATCTAGTAACTTTCCCAGCCTCCTTTGCAGCTAGTCTATGAACATGTAATGTAGGCTGGCTGATCGTGTTCGCCCACATGGGAATTCAAATCAGGAGCCAGTGATGCAAAGAGGAAGGCCTGCAGAGGGATCCATGTCACAGGCAGCATCCAGGATCCAGTGACCACAGCGAAGATGAGATCTAGTGTCTTCTGTGGCCATCATGGCAGCAGGATCCTCACCAGACTCTTTCTTCCTTTTGTTCTGTGTCTGCTTCTCCAGCCTTCCTGTTAACTCCCCCATTTTCTTCTTTTAGGAATTACTCTTCTGCTGAAATCAGACTTCAGTTTCTCTTGATTAACACTGAAAACACTGACTAATACCAAAACACTGCCTACACTCTAACAATAACCACAAATACATAACTACTGGGGAAGCTTGGAGTTTATCAAAAAGAGTTGCAGTGAACTCTATTAGAAACTAAGCTTAGGGGGCATTGGACGTATTAGCTGATAGTGCCCTTCCCTGTGCCCTTCAATGGAACACCCTCCAAATGATGATACTGTCCAAATTCCCTTTGTCTTAGAATATATTACAGCCCTCTTTGATCAGGGATAGTTAGAAGTACCTTAGCATTTTGTAATCCTAAGGTTGGCTGGACATTCATGAAGCGATATATCTTTGGCTCTAGTGTAAGGAAAGCAGGCAGATTCGTCTAAAGGTTTTTCTGGATGTGGTGCAAGATATCCACAAGAAGACACACAGATTAAAATGAGACCCCCAAAGATGGCCGTCTTCAAACTGGCCATCCATTACAGTTGCATCTGCAGGCTTGCTCTTTCTGCTTTGCCAGTGCCCTCATGAGATGTGCCATGTTGTGGTGGGACAGTGGAATGGGTTGGAAAGGAATATAGAAGATGTTACAATCTGGACAAGCCTATGTAAATCTTTGTGAAAGATCTCTCCTTCGAGCTGTGCTTGAGACATTGAACCGCTTACCCCCACGATGCTCACTATGACGTCAGTACAATTTCCTAAGATTACATAAGCTAGCCATATACTGGTGCCCAGGGAGTGGTCAGCTTCTAAGTGAAGGTCCTTAAAGCTCAGGATGGAAGGAGAAGAGCTTAGCCATTGTTGCCAATGATGTTAAAACCCATTAGAGCAATATATAAGCATAAGACGTTTGGCAAGGTCCACTGTATATGGTCGACATAACTAAAAAAGACTTGGAGCAAGATTAAGTGTAGTTCACCACAATCAACTTACTGTCCAACAACTAGGTGTAGGAACTTTCAGCATACTGGCGAAGAGTACGGGCATTGGAGCCAGGCTACTGGCTCAATCCTGGCTTATCACCTACTCCCTCTCTGACCTTGAATAAGTCACTGAATCCCTCTGAACCACCTTTTTCTCATTTACAAAAACATCCTTAAAAATAACCAGTTCATGGTATTTTGAAAATTAATAAAAGAATACTCCTAAGTCTCCATATACATAGGTGACACATAGTAAATGTACACTAAATTATAGCAATCACTGTCATGATGGATAGGCTCAAGCCGGGCCCTGTCTGTTCCACGGCACCTTCTACTGTGCCGGTCTCTGGCTGGCTCTCTTCAGTCAGCTGCAGGGGTATGTTGTTCCCTTTATTTCGTGTTCTGGCAGCGACTTCCCTTTTCTATTTGGCTCTGTCCTCTGCCACTGGTACACATTTTCCCTTCACTCTTAAACATGTCCCGTTCTGATAGCCAGTTCCCATCCCTGTTATCAACCAGAATTTAAATGTGATGATATCCTGTATTATTGGAAACAACAAACTAACATGTCGTCCCTCTCATTCTGCTTCGGTGGCAGCCCTTTGACCTGTTCAGTTTCTTACAAGTATCACCCAGCCGATTGCAGCAAAGCCATAGAGCCAGTAGACGTCCAACCTAGAAGGGTTTTAGGTACTCCTTCTCCACCAGCATGGGCCGACCAAAAATTTCCCTTTTTGCTTCTGGCCTGTTAAATCAACAACCAACAGAGGCATCACAAAACTTCTAGTTTCCAAGGTACCATGCAAATATCAGCTGTTATGCAGATCAGTGTCTTGTTTATGTTCAAATGCTTTTATTTTGATGTCACCTTCACCCAACCTCAACTTGGCATCTTTGGCTCCTTTGGATTTGTTCTCTCTAATGTTTAGTTCTCAGATTTCTCATGTTGACCCATCTTGGCTCACTCTCTTGGCCCCAGGTATTTCTATTAGGTTAAAAAAAATCTCTTGTGCTAGCTTCACAAAAAACATAATCCCTGTCCTAGGTCACTCCTGAGGTATGTATGTGGCAGTAAAGAACATTCTAGAATCAGCTTATCTGGGTTCAAAGCCCAATTTTTACACTTTTTAACTATGTGACCTTGGCCAAGTGGTTTAACCCAGTAGAGTTTCCATATTTCCTCAGAAAATTGGTGTTGATATTGCTAAAACTGTTACACGAGGATCCAAGGAGACACATAAAATGCAAAAAAAAAAAAAAAGAGTACTTTATAAGCTATAGTATTATTAGCCATTCAAAACTGGAAAGATGGCTGATAAGGTCAGTAGTAAGTAATAAGAGGAGCTATCATCTCCCTTGCCCAAAACAGAGATCCATTAAGATATATTTCTTTCTTTTTTTTTTTTTTTTAAGATTTTATTTATTTGACAGAGACAGCCAACGAGAGAGGGAACACAAGCAGGGGGAGTGGGAGAGGAAGAAGCAGGCTTCCAGCAGAGGAGCCTGATGTGGGGCTCGATCCCATAACACCAGGACCACACCCTGAGCCGAAGGCAGACGCTTAATGACTGTGCTACCCAGGCGCCCCCATTAAGATATATTTCTTGAATTGGGCCCTGATGTCAGACCCTTAAAGCAAATGGAAGCAACAGTCTCTAGGCTCAGAAAAATCAGAAATTTTGTCACTTTTGTTCTTAGCATTATTTATTATGAACTTTTTCGCTTCTAAGACTTAAGGAAATATTTGTTAACATGACAATTGTCAATTGCCTTTTTGAAGATTCGTTTGCAGAAGAGGTAAGACTCGGGTTGTATTTTTGCACACAAAACTGATTTTCTTATTTTAATAAGAAAACATGTTTATATGTAAGTCTTTCTTTGGTCACGACCCTAATGACACCAAATGGAGAGCTTGGGTCATGGGCAAGTGCTGCTTCCCATGGAATGTGACACTGCTTGACGTTGGTAAAAAAATAGAGCAGGTCACTTCACACCCTGAAAACTCAAACCCAGACCGAATAAAAGAAATAGCTTTCTGCTTGCAAGTGGGGAACTTGAAATGTGGAGTCAACTTCTGTTGTTTTAGGACTACTGTCTGACATCTGGGTTGCCAAGGACGGACCTGTGACCACACCCACAAAATCATACTGCACCCTCCTTCAGATCTAAGAGGGGAGAGATTTCAGCAATAACATCCGGAGTCTCTGTAAGACACACTTCTTCTCAAAGCCTAAGGAAAGAATTGATTCAACTGAGAATCAAAATGTCTTCTCATTATCCTATTTGATAGGCAAACATAGAGCAATTAAGGGACGGATCCAGTTACCCGGTGTACACACTCCCACCAGTTACGTAGCTAACTTGACATTTGCTGCTCATTCCCAGAGCCTTTGTTCTCTCCAAAACCCTTTTACTCATCTCTTCAGGCAATTTGATTTATCATAAATTGTACTGTTGCCAACATTTCCCTGAACATTTGCTTTGCTTCTCCACTATGAAATTAACTCCGACGTAAGAAACGGATATTTGAGCCTGCGCTGCTCTGTGTATGTGTGTGCTAAGGGGGGGGGGGGGGTTCCTGTCACTGTGGGGTGTCATCTCTATGCACTTGTGCTGCATGCTGTGTGTCCTCGATCTGGACAACCGAGAAGAGTGTGGGACACTTTGGCCACAAGCCTTAGAGGCTTCAGAGGAATGGCCAATCAGCTCTATCTCCCATGCCCACTCCAACAGTTGATGGTAGCTGTTGGAAACTTACGGTGGGGATTTTGAGATTGGGCCCAGACTCAGTAGGAAAAAGTATTGTGGTTCATTAGCAATGCTAGCTGCAGGTACAAGAAGGAGAAAAGCTGCACCTGTGCCATTTGTATTGGTTTCTGGTGAGCATTCAGGGCCCTTGAGTGTTTCAACCCTATCAACCAAGACGGGCAACATCATAATTTCTCATGACAGAAGGTTCAGGGATGAAGAAGGACAGGTGTAAAATGTGGGACATTTATATAACACTTAGCCCTTTACAAAGGGTTTGCTCCAGGGGCGCCTGGGTGGCACAGCGGTTAAGCATCTGCCTTCAGCTCAGGGCGTGATCCCGGCGTTCTGGGATCGAGCCCCACATCAGGCTCCTCCGCTGGGAGCCTGCTTCTTCCTCTCCCACTCCCCCTGCTTGTGTTCCCTCTCTCGCTGGCTGTCTCTATCTCTGTCGAATAAATAAATAAGATCTTTAAAAAAAAAAAAAAAAGGGTTTGCTCCACATAGGATCTTATTTAATCCTTCCAACAGCTCTATGAGGCAGATGTCAATTTTATCTCCCCTTTGCAGCAGAAGCATTAAAGGCTAAGAGAATGTAAAATGGTTAGCCCAAGGTCCCGTATATATCATAAATGGCAGACTCACTACCCAAGCCCAGAATCTTGGATTCCAAGCCCTGCGCCAGAAGGTTATGAGTCAATCAATTCCTCAATGTCCCCCGGAGTCAAAGGGTGGACCTGAAGGTTTGGCTTGGGTTTGCTGTCTCTGGGGGGCCTTCGGACCTTGGCAGAGAAATGCAGTGTGCACACGCAGATCCAGTATGGGCACACTCATCCTTTTTTCCTTCTTTTCAGACAATCTTCTTTGTGAAAGCATTAGAACAGCCATTACACAGAGCTGGAGAGGCAAGGAGTTGTTGCTAAATAAAATATAATGTGCTTTGTTTGAAGGGGCTTATCCTGCTTCATTTGTAAATTGATGTTAATCCGACGGCTGGGTCTAATTTCTGTAAGCAACATTAATGCCTTTGCCCCCTATCTTCTGCAGCAGGAAAATGCGGTGGCTGTTTTGGAAAGAATTATCTTCTTCCTTGAGGGCAAAGTCTAAATTCCTTTCCTCAGATTCTTGCCAAAGGTTCTAATTAGGACATGCAAATATACTTATGCAAATGAGGCCATGGATCCCAGATTTTTGATGCTTTGGGGAAGAGTTTTGGTAAAATAAACTCCCTCTTCAATTTCTCACCAATGCCTCCCAAAACTCTTGCTTTTTTTAAATAAAAAAAAATGGTAAGAAGTCATTCTCCTAGTTTAGGGTCCCACATTGGAGAATGATAAAAACACATGAACAACTTGGGTGTGCACAGTGCTTTTGTCAACATCAGATCTGGGTCTCAGAACAACCTCAGAACAACTCTCCTCCTCTTACAGATGAGAAAACCAATGGACAGAGAGGCAGAGCACTGACTGGCCCTACCCCAGACACCTGAAAAGCAGTAAAGGCTAAATGAAAAGCTCATATTCTTTGGCTCCTTACCTTCTGCTCTTTCCCCTCTAGTACCCTCTCAATGGAAGGAAATACCACCTTATCTGTGCACAGCCCTTCACAGTTTATAAATCCCTTTCATTAAAATATTTGAACTCAAACATTTATTGAGTTCACTACTTCAATTCAAATATTTATTGCCGTCTACTATGTGCTTGCCATACGTTATTCCCGGGGCAAGTGATACAAGGTCCCTGCTCTATTAGTCTCGATATTATTGGTTTGAGGGAAAAAACCAATAAACAAGTAAGCAAACAAATCAATAAAATAAATTCAAATAATGATCATTGCTATTAAGAAAATTAATAGAATAATGTGATAGGCAATGACCAGTAAGCAGTAGGGATAAGATATATAGGTATGAAGTATTTAATAAGGTGGATAGAGGTTTTTTTGGGTTTTGGTTTTTGTTGGTTTTTTTGTGGGTGTTGTTGTTGTTTTTTGAAATATGTCATAAGAGCTGAGACCTGGATGGCAAGGAACAAGCAAGGAATGTCAAGAAGATTACTCCAGCCCTGATGTAGAAGAGATATTGACTGATATTTGAATAATAGACAGGAAATCCATATACTAGGAACTGAATAAGTGAGGGGAGAGATATACATGATGATATTGAAGAGATAGGCAGGGGCTGGATCAAAAGGGAGGTCCTTTAGGCTACTGCGCTAGGATCATATTCTAATTGCTATGGGATGACTTTGAAGGATTTTAAGAAATTGTATTTCCCACAGTAACGTGTGAGGTGGATGTTACCTTTGTTGTACAAATCAGCCAACTCGGGATGTCTGGAGATTCACCTAAGAACACACAGCTGATAAGCAGCAAGATTCTAGTCTTCAGGGTCCTGATCTGGGCTTATTTCTCTATCTACCGTAGGTGGGGCTGTAAATAAACACACAAAGGAAGAAAACAGTACAGCAGCAGGTGACTATTATATGTGTGCGAGTAAAGTCGATGAGTTCCCTGGGGCACACCCAGGAGCTCCCCTCATTAGGGGAAGCCCTACAACTATTTGGGTCCATTTGGAAGGAGACTCTCAATCTCTGAGGGCCTTTGGCTTAGCCTTAAGACAAATATTCTATTGAAGTTACTATTGAATATTTAGCATTAATGGATTTCTCCTGAAGCCTAATATGCTCGACAGATTGCTTTGGGAAAGTAGCCAGTGAACACCAAAGACTAGGGGATGAGGAAGTGTCACAATCATCAAGCCACAAGCTAAGCTCCACTTATCTTTCCACCTTAGCCTCCCACCCCACACAGCAGATCAATGGACAGTAACCCACCCATGTGGCTAAGAAGGAGTAAGTGCCTCCAGCATGTTCTAAAATCTAGTTCATTCATATATCACTCATAATATAACTACAAACTTCCCTTTCCCTCACCCTCCCTAAGGCAAATTTCATGGGATTAGTTTTGCATTCATTCATTCATTCATGGAGTATCTACTGTGTTATGGCGGTATCACAGAGCCTGGGATTGTCAGTCTCTCACAGGCCAGGGGTCACAGATGTCTCGGGTCTGCCACCCCTGTGACTCCTTTCGTCCCTATTGCTCCCTTTCACTTGGTTCCGTCTGTACAAAAGTGTTGCACGTAAGGGCACCTGGGTGGCTCAGTTGGTTAAGGGTCTGACTCTTGATTTCAGCTCAGATCCCGATCTCAGGGTTGTAAAATTGGGCCCCGCATCAGGCTCTGTGCTGGGCCACCCGTACTCCCCCTGCCCCCACTAGCGCATGCGTGTGCACACACACTCTCTAAAAAAAAAGGAAGTGCTGCAGATAAAACCTGAAAGTATGATTTGCGTCTTGCCTCATCCCCTTAAGAATATTATTCGTCGCCATTTAGACTTGATGATCCTCAGAGGCATCAGGGAGAGACTACAGATATGGTCCCTTAATTGTCCCTTAATTTGTGTATGTTAGAGAACTGCCTGTCCTTATAAGCTTTCATTATTTTCAGCTAACTGCCCCCCACACCTCACTTTCAAAAATCTTTCCTCTGAAATTGGTTTCTTTCCTCTTTCTTGCTTAACCTGCTTCCCAGCACTCCAGTGGCTCTTGTCCAGAAGAGGGCAAGATCACCTTTGCTACTTAGAATTCCTCTCTTTTTTGCAATTAATTATGATTTATTGGTCTTTTGATCGCTTAGCTTTCTCTCCTGAATTAGAAAGCCAAAGTCCTTGATACCTCTCCAACAAAATTTATACATACTATGGGTATTTTTATTGCATTATGTGGTTTAAAAAGGGACTGGCAAGAAGCTGTAAGATGGGTAGTAAGGAGGGCACGTATTGCATGGTGCACTGGGTGTTATACACAGCTAATGAATCATCGAGCCTTACATCGGAAACCGGGGATGTACTGTATGGTGACTAACATAATATAATAAAAAATCATTATAAAAAAAAAAAGAATGGTTAATAAGGAATTACAGCTGAACAGGAGAGATCTGTGAACAGCCAGGACTGACCATGACCGTAACCTTTCCCATGCATTTGCCATTAGGTTTGTGCTAATACTCAGACTCAGAGACTGCTCTATTTGAAAGAGACTTAGAGATTATTTGAACCTGTCATCATTTTATGCTGAAGGAAACTGAGACATAGTGCAGAAATAACCACTAGAACTACTGTAACTTTAAACTGTGAAGAAACCCATCCCATATACATGAAAAATTTGAAATAAGGGAGACTTAGCAGAGGATTACTCTGATCTGTCTTGCCATCCCAAGTCCCACGATTCATCTTCCCTGACTATCCTATACCCAGAGCGATAACTCTTTCTTCCTCTTGCTAGGTTTACCCCATCCATATGAGAATGGATGCCCCATTTGCACTTAACTTCCATGCCGGGAATGGCACCATCTCTCAACCCCAGTCTACATGCTGGAGCCCTGAGAATCTATAATCAATGCCAGGATCCTCCCTCAAAAATGTCCTATTGCTTAGAATCATAAATCAACACCCCCTCCCTTACTCGATGAGCGCAGTTTATCACCTACAGATTGGCTAACAAAGCAAGTCCAAGTTGTCACACTCCAGAGGTTATATTCAAACTCCTGGCCAGGCCCTCTCCTCCACAAGGACAGCCCTAAAGCTATGTTTACCCCTCACTCAGTTCCACTCATTCTCCTCTTCCTTGGCCTCATAACTAAGGACCCCCCAAGCTAACAGGCAGAAGCTATACGAGTTACAATGGTTACGAAAATATGTGTGAGTTCGAGGTGGAGACTAGGATTCGGCCTTTGCCAAGTTTATTCTTTGTGATATTTCCCATTCTGTTTTCCTTCACCCACTTCGTAGCCCTCAGTCAGAAGACACCTCGGTTACTTGTACTCCAGGATCACTGGCAGGGTGTTTTTTCTTCAAGAGAGATTGACTTTGTGAGCCTTACTCTTTTCCTTTAGTTAGGGGTTCACAGTGCTCAGTGTGCATTAGAATCACCTGGACATCTTCTACTAAAGCACAGGCCCCATCATGTTTCATTAAATCTAAATCTCAGGGTATGGAGTTGGGTATTAGCATTGCTTAAAACCTCTCTAGGAGATTCAGAATTTCAGCCAGCGTTGAGAACCAATATCTGGTTAAAAGCTGTTCCAGGTTTGAAGCCTTGTGAATACTGAGAGACTAACATTTATTTGGACAGGCTCTTCCGGAACCCTTAAAACTACACCACACGAACTAGTACTACACAATCTGTTATGGTCTAAATAAGTTTGCTGAAAGACTGTAAGATTTAACATGAGAGACTTTCCGATTTCTTCCTCAGGAGTTTCTGAAAGGAAAATTAAATTCACAGTTGATTTTTAGGAAGGAGCTTAAAGTATTCCATCAATTGGCCCTGGCCAAAGGCAAGGAAGAATTGGTAGGTCCTTGGAACAAATAGAAGCAGCAAAAGAAGTCTTAAAGGAGGGGCCAGACATCATGTCCAAAGAGAATTGGCTCATGAATCCTATTTTGTTCAAAGGCATAAGGCAAGAACTAAGAGGAGGTTAGCCTATGGGAAGAAGATGGGGGTATAAGATGGACATTCAGGAATATGGGGTAAAATCAGTTCACTTAAAGACTCCATCTAAGGATAATGGGGGATGATGGGAATTGGGGTTCAGGAGCAAGGTGACAGTGGAGGTACACAGCAACTGGTCTGGGTAGAGGATAGACATTCATTTTAGACCCCATTGCTTTGGAGGGAATGGAGAAACTTCCCAAGTTCCCAAGAGACTAGAACAGAAGGAGGCATGGGAATTTTTCAGCAGTGGGTAGATGTCTACTTTGGAGAACTAAGAACTTAACACGTTAAGATTAATCCCAACTCCACTAATCCACAGGGGAAGGTTATTGGCACGCTGATGTGCTGACTTCCAGTTGGCTCGAGGAGAGGAGTCTGAATAGCCAGAGGAGAAGCTGAAGTTCATTATCCAGAACTGAGATAGTGTTAGTCTGAGGCAGAGCCTAACTTCAAGGATACCGGTGGCCAAGGACCATATCGACTTTGCCACGGTGTGCCAGATGGGAACTACAGCCTTTTTATTTGGATATCATGTGGAGAACTGACAACGAAGGCTAGAAAACTTGAGGACACATGAGGACAAATGTCCGGGCAATAGATGATTTTAAATGCCTTGGTATTATGAATGAATGAATGAATGAATGAATGAATGAATGAATGAATGAATGAAAAATATGTTCGTGTTTAGATGGAATAAACAGAATGTCTCTGTGACAGAGCGAGTTAGTTCCTGGAGATGTTTTTTTAAATCTGAAAGTCTGACTACATGCTCTCCTTTTCAAGACAGCATTAAGCAACTGCCAGATGTCCTACCACCAAACAAGGGTGAACACTGAGAAAGAAGGAAAAGGAAGACTTAAGAATTAGGAAATGAACAGAAGAAAGTCACAGGATAACAGTTGTGTAGCAGGCCTAGTGCACCAGCAGTCCATGCTGCAGGAAGATAGAGAGCTCTGAAAGGGAGTCTGCAGGAAAAACGAAGTGGGATGGGGCTCAGCAGAATGGAATACTGTCAGATCAGATGTCATGCTTGAAAAGTTTTTTAGTATATGGAGTCAACACTTAAATAGACATAATGATTACTGTCTTAACCATAATCTGTGATAAAACTACATTAAGAAGGTAGGGTTGGGAGGAGGTAGAGGGTGCATACGGTCATTAAACTCATCTACCATAACAGGAAGTCAGGAATTATTGTTTAGGATGCAGAAATTAAGAAATATGCAATATCAGCATATTTACAAAAATAAAGGTCACTACCAGAAAAAAAGCACTAAAAAGAGTAAAATGGTTCTTTTTGGGAGTACACAGCTGTGGGGTGGAGGACAGCCATTCTTCATCAAGATTATGTCAGTATTATGTCATTTTTGTTTTAACTGGATGCACGGATTTCTTTGGTAAAAACAATATTTAATAATAGTAATTTAAAGGTACAAAAACAGAAGAGCTAAATCTTGAGATTTCTGACTGTCAGCTACCCCAGATGCCCATGCTTCTAAGTCCTCTCTCCTTTTTCTTAAGCACATGGGCTGGAGAGGTTGAGGGGTAGAGGTGATAACACAAAACACGTAGGGCGCACAGAAATCAGGAGTAGGACATAATCTTGCTCTAGTTTACCTTGGCGCTCATGCTGAAATCCAAGTCTGGCTGTGCAGACAGTGTGGAAGGCCAACCCTAACACTCTGCCTGCGTTACTGCATGCGGCTGGAAGGAGTTGCAAAGAAATGCCCACTGGTGTTTGGATCATTTGGCCATGGCCCAGCTCTAGCATCGTGAGGTTGATTTTAATGGCCTATTGATAATTTAAGAGAGCAGACTTTGTTCTCAAAGTGGTGCCTTTGTGGGTTTGGTATCTCTGCTTCCACAAAGACTTGAATCCAATAACCTTAGCCGTGTACAGGTCAGCGGTCACCCCATGACATTGCCAGAGACTTAGATCAGACAAACCTGCATTCAAGTCCTGGTTCTGTCACTAACTAGCTGTGTGACCTTGAGCATTTTACCTAATCTCTGTAAACCTTAGTTTCCTCAACCATCAAATGATGATGGCAACCATATCTATCTCACCAAGATCTGGGGAAGAAAAAAATAAGATAATTCATGTCAAGTGCTCAGTGCAGTGCTCCATAAATCTCAGCAGTAAGTACTAGCTCTCCTATGATTCTAACCCCTTGTTCTTCCTGGTGTCTGTCCAGTTAAATGGCCCTGACCAGGCAGGGCAATCCTCCAGCTTCCTAGAATGGTACCAAGCACACTGCCTCTATTCAGTACATGCTAATTATGTGATGACCAGCAAGATGGCATGGCCAATAGTCTCTTCTCTGGCAGTGAGGCACTTCATGGGAAAATCTATCTCCCTCTGCAAAAATGTGGTGCTGAGCGACATAGCATTTTCAGAAACCATCCTGACCCCTGACACTTGCACGGGGAACAGGAACGCTGATTTCTCTGAATTTGTTAGCCATGAAAATACTCTGGCCTGATGAGGCTGAAATGCATGCCATGTGAGAAAGGAAAACGCGTGTTGGCTTTGGGAGTGTCAATGATGTTATGTCCCATATTCTTCACAAAAGGAAAGAGAACAAAGAGAGAAACAAGCTGCCTTCTCAGTTGCAGAATACATGAAACATCCTCCAAGGAAAGAGAAAGGAACGCTGTTTTAGTCATTCAGTGCGCAGGCTCACCTCTCCAGAATGTCACAAATACCTCCATCAACTCGGTATACATACCTCTCAATCAAAAAAGACAATGATTTGCCTTGAAACCCTGGAGATCCTGACTTTTCATCTCTCTGTAACTCCTCAATTCTCCTGCCCAGGTTCTTCAAGCCTCCTCCCGATCACTATAGGTTTTCTCTAACTATTCTGAGCTTCTGTGAACATGCAGTTCTGGAATGGCCCAGCAGCCTTCTTAGTCACAGTGGGGCAGGCTGTCCTGCTTCTCCCTTTTCTCCCTACTCAGGCAGCCATCTTTGGATCTGGAGTGTCACCAGAGCTCTTCCCACCTGCCAGCCCCTCTCAAAAGAAAATCTTTTGTCCTGTTTTTTCTAGTCTCCCACAGCCTCAGAACATTTCAGCAGCAGATTGTGTGTGTGTGTGTGTGTGTGTGTGTGTGTGTGTGTGTGTGTGTGTAGGACATTACTTTTTAAGAGGTTTTATATCATTTTATCCCTTTCGTAAATTAAGTGTCTGCCTCTGGATATATACAAGTTCCCCAGCTTTCTGGTGTCACTCATTATTTTATATGAAACTGGAAATGCCCCAACCCCCATTCCATTTACTCCAGGACTTGCACCCTACAAAACCATCACCCCTCGCGCATCATCTCACCTAGCTCTGTACCAGCATGGGCCCTGAAGGGGGGTGGGGAGTGCTTCTAAATTTTTCTCTCCCCTTTTCTTCTTTTTCCAGAGGCCCAATTTCTTTCTTCGGCAAACAACTCCAGCATTCCCCTCTTCTGTCTTGCAGAGCATTTAATTCTGTTTGAGACCACCCTGATCACCTAAACTAGCACCAGTCACCCCATCCTTCCACAACCAAAAAGGCCTAGTAAGATCTTCGAGAGCTTTCCTCAGTAGAATTTAGCCACCTTGATATGAACTGTCCCATTCCTATAAAGGGTGGAAGTACCTGTGGTCATTTGGTTTAGGAATTGCTCCCAAATCATATGACTAATTAGTGGCAAAGCCAAGGTTCAAATTCAGTCCTCCTGATTCCCAACCCAATACCTCCTTATACACCCATAATGCACCTTGATGCAGTCCATCACCTGGGAGAGCTTTATTGTGGGAGGCAGACTGAGAGAGGAAGTAGAGAGGGAACATCTCTGCCAGCTGGCGGTCATGGGCATTTATCAACCTGTGAATCTTTTCCCTTCAGTAAGGAAGCAGGCAATCTGCCTCTCTCCCTTTCTACACAGGTTTGGCTTTCTCTGGTGACTTTTTAAATCGGAACTTTCAAGCTGCCAAAGAACTCTAGAGACCACCTAGCCCAACAGCCCGATTTTATAAATGAGGAAATTGAGGTCACTGGCCCTTTCGAGCTGCTTAAATGTCCTTTTTAAGCAGAACATGCTCATTTTGCCTGTACACAAATTGCTGGACAAGGTACAGTGGGTGTTTTGTCATAAATCTTTAGTAGAGAATTTCCAAGATGGATTTGAATAATGATAGAAAACACAGCAAAACAGCTTAGGTGACAATAACAATAAGATACACTAGAAGCAATTTTATTGTATAGTGAACTGTGGAAAAGGCACTTTTGCACCTCTTAAAAGTGCTGTCAGGCTTTAACTTATTAATCATCAAAGTAGTGCAAAAATCTTATTCAGAAACACCTACTTTCCTAAAGCCACTGAGTGCCAAGAAAAAGAAAGAAATAGTATCACTGTGAACATCTAGATTTGAAAAATAGCTAAGGAGATCAGCAAAAGGCAGTATAGATGGTCTTACCACACATGGTGGTAGAACAAATGAACGAAACAGAGGAAGACACCAAGGACCTACGCTCCGCCTACACCCACTGCGAGGTGGAGTCATTCTGGGCCCAGATCTCTTGAGGACACCAAGCAGAGCTTCTCACATTAGCTGTGATGGAGGACAGTTGTCAAGCACTCCCACCTAGGCTTTCCAGACTTAGCAAATAAAAATACAGGACACATGGGGTATCCAGGTGGCTCAGTCAGTTAAGCATCGGGCTCTTGATTTCAGCCCAGGTCATGACCTCAGGGTTGTGAGATCAAGCCCCACGTTAGGTTCCCCTCTGAGCTTAGAGTCCACTTGAGATTCTCTCTTTCCCTCTCCCTCTGCCCTCCCCTTGCTCACGCACTCTGTCTCTCAAATAAATAAACAAATAAATAAATCTTTAAGGAAAATACAGGAGACCCAATTAAACTTGAGTTTTTATAGATAAACCTGAGATAATTTTTAGTAGAAATATGTCTCCAAAAATTCTTGGGACATAGTTCTATTAAAATATTATTCATTGTAGTCTGCAATGCAAATATAATTGGGCATCCTGAATTTTATGTGATAACCCCATTCCCACCCGCAATACCCAAAGAGATGAAATGACTCTACATGTCTAGAAATAGCTTGCACCTGTTTGACTCCCCACTGAGTAGGACAACTGGTCTAGACCCTCTTTACTGAGATGCATCCACTGGTCCTATGTTTGGGTGTCAGAGCAAAGTCAAATTGCTATAAACATTTCTAAGCACTGACCCTCGATTTCTGTACTTACACACCCTGGACTAGGAACAAACACTTTCCCTACTGTCATTTGTGGAGCAAGCTTTAAGTAACCCTGGGCAGGAAAAGTGGAAGCTTCAGCTGCTTCTAGCTCTACCTCTTGCCAGGTGAGCCAGTCCGCTTAGGGCATGAGTCTTCCATAGTCGCCGATGGTCTCTAAAATGACAATGACAGCAATCGCGCCTAATGCTGGCTTTGTACCATGTACAGGCTCAAGTGCCCCATGTACTTGAGATAACAGCAATGGAAAAATGCCTCCACATCCTACAACACACCAAAGAGAGAGAGATGAAAATGTAAATGTTTGATTTTATCAAGAAGTTGTAATTACAAGACAATTCAGAACTTGTTAGACTCTCTTCTACCTATCATACTATTTAGAAACGCTTTCACATTAAAGGCTACATGAGGATGGGGGACTGGATGAGTACCTTAATCTTTGAGAGAGTAGTGATTCTAAAGATTTTAAACTATCCCTGATTATGGGGCTTTTTCTTACTTTATGTGATTGCCGTAAGATTCAAAAAAATTATGTGAAATGCTAAATGACTCATCAGTGTCTATTTTCTGTAAGCAAAATGTTAGTGTACTTAAAATTTGTATTTTAAAAGAAAAAAGAAATGTCAATTTTTGTCACTTGACCTGGCAAATTTTGTATATGTGTATGTGTGTATACACAAACATATACATACACATAAAATTTCCAGAGTTGAAGAGACTGTGGACACACGTACACTTACACAACTTTTCTTTTCTTTTCTTTTCTTTTCTTTTCTTTTCTTTTCTTTTCTTTTCTTTTCTTTTCTTTCTTTTCTTTTCTTTTCTTTCTTTTCTTTTCTTTAAGATTTTATTTATTTATTTGAGAGGGAGAACACAAGCAGGGGGAGCAGCAGAAGGAGAAGAAGCTAGGCAGGGGGCCCGATGGAAGCCCGAAGCAGGACTCGATCCCAAGACCCTGGGATCATGACCTGATCTAAAGGTAGATGCTTAACTGACTGAGCCCCCCGGGCGCCCTCACGTATACAGCTTTCTTAATCCTAGATCTCACTTCCCTTCTGTCTGCCAATCAAAATCTGCTCCCTGGGGGCACCCAGGTAGCACAGCGGTTAAGCGTCTGCCTTCGGCTCAGGGCGTGATGGGATCGAGCCCCACATCAGGCTCCTCCGCTGGGAGCCTGCTTCTTCCTCTCCCACTCCCCCTGCTTGTGTTCCCTCTCTCGCTGGCTGTCTCTATCTCTGTCAACTAAATAAAATCTCTAAAAAAAAAAAATCTGCTTCCTGGAAAGGATCTGTTGTTGTTGTTATTATTATTATTATTATTATTATTATTATTATTATTATTTTGTCCAAGTGTTCAGATTCTATTAGGTGAATTTGGTGGGAATATTTGGATGTTTGTCCTAGGGTTGGGACAACAAAGATTGATCTTACATGTGTTGTCTAAGGATAGATAACATAAGGGAGAAATCAAAACTGTAACCCAGGGGGCAACAGAGTAAGTCAAACAAGGCAAAGGCTTAATGGAAGTAGCAAAGTTAACCAACTCTTAGGAGAAACAGCATAAGGGTTAGTTCAAGAAGTTCGGGACTTGTGGAAGACTGTCTGAGGGAGGGCCCTGTTCTGTGGCCACATGCACAGAATGAGAAGGAAGACAGAACAGCTTCAGGGAACATGTTTGCTCGATAGGAGGTATGAATGATTGAGACTATATTGAGATAACTTAGTGAAATGAATCCAGGTGCTTTTTCTTTTGTATTTCCTCATACAAAACCTTCCCTTTATTCACCAGAAACATCCATTACTTTGGGGGAAGATTGATATAATTGTAATAGAAATACAAAGAGAGTTGGTGCTCAGATTCTGAGCTCCAAGAGAGGTTCTTGATGCCTACTTCACAGGCAATAATTATGAAAGCCAAAGCTTGAAGCTTTATATTTTAAAGGGAAAGAGTAAGTTCTGTAAATCAAAAGGCAAAGCCTTAACGGAGCTGAGCACAAAATATATCCACCAAAAAAAGACTGAAAAAAGAATATAGGTGACATCAGTTTCTTATCACAAGAAGGACCGGGTTATTGAGGATCTCTCTCCTGCCAAAAGCATACAAAAACGTTATACAAATTAAAAAAAAAATCTAGCTGAACTTGATAAAAAGAAAGTGTACTCTTCAACATTCAGAAACCAAGATGGAACTTAAAATAAGACAGGTATCAAAAACAAGATGTGGGGCGCCTGGGTGGTTCAGTCAGTCAAGCATCTGCCTTCAGCTCAGGTCATGATCCCAGGGTCCTGGGATCAAGCCTCACATCAGGCTCCTTGCTCAGCGGGGAGCCTGCTTGTCCTTCTGCCTCTGCCCTCTGCTGCTTGTGCTCTCTCTTTCAAATAAATAAATAAAATCTTTTTTTAAAAATGTACCAGACGGGACGCCTGGGTAGCACAGTCGTTAGGCGTCTGCCTTCAGCTCAGGGTGTGATCCTGGTGTTCCGGGATCGAGTCCCACATCGGGTTCCTCCACTATGAGCCTGCTTCTTCCTCTCCCACTCCCCCTGCTTGTGTCCCCTCTCTCGCTGGCTGTCTCTCTCTCTGTCAAATAAATAAATGAAAAATCTTAAAAAAAAAAAAGTACCAGACAATTAAGAAGAGAATTTTATTTAGGCTATTGTAATAGGGATAAGGTTCATTAATGGGAAACATCTCAAAAAAAAAAAAAAAAGGAAAAACATCGAGAGATTTATAGAGGCATATAAACAAAGAGTTATTCCTAAATCTTATGGGGTCATGGGAAGGCTGGATTCTGCTCTAACCTGAGTCACTGAGGAAAGATGGAGGTGGGTTTTATCTTGAAATATGCCAGCACCTATTGCTAGTCTTTTGTGGCTGGCTGGTTAGAATTAACCTTTCTCTCAGAACATAAAAAGGTTGGGAGGATTTCTTAACTATAATTATTTTCTGGGAGTGCGGGGCTGAGGTAAAGTTCAACCTCGTCAGCACTCCCTTTCCAAACAACGAAGAGGCAATCAGAAACCTTCTGATTTCATGAAGTATGGTCTAACAAATAGTCTCTGGCTGTTGGCATTGTTCCTGCAAATCAGTTGAAATAGTTATTTAGAGGTGGTGGCAAAGGTCAGAGTCCTGCTGATCAGACATCTTAAAAGAGGGATCTCCATACTGGAAAGGGGAAATATTATCAAAAAAGGTTGTTTCAAAGTGAAAGCTAGGAGTTCAACCCTTAGGGTACCTGGTACAGTGGATTCCAAGAAGTCAGTGGAAAAAAATCTTTCGGCAACACCCACTCACTGAGTTTCTTGACTCTCTCAAGCTAGGAGGTGCCTGCTCCCAGTGTCCATGTCCAGTGTTGGCTCCCTCTCACATAAGGTCCTGCATGCCCCAAACCTTTCACAGTACTTTCTTTGCAGCTAAGACAGTTGACTGTTCAAGAGGACATCCAGCCCATGCATGGTCTGCTGTGAGAGGGAGGCTCCTATCAAGTTCTCAAGCTTTGGTTCACAGGGACTCTTCAGATCCTTGGGGAAAAGGGCCAGCCTCAACACAACTTAGAGTCTCAAGAGGGATCTGAGTCATGTTTTAGTCTTTGTCCTCTGTGACTCAGGGTCTAGCAGGAGGGAGAGAGATTAGAAATGTAATCTTGGAGGGTTGGGATCAGATACTGAAGAAAACTGGCAGAACTGAAAATGTGGTAAGGATTAACAATTTGAGCAACTTGGGGCGCCTGAGTGGCACTGCGGTTGGGCGTCTGCCTTCGGCTCAGGGCGTGGTCCCGGCGTTCTGGGATCGAGCCCCATGTCAGGCTCCTCCACTGTGAGCCTGCTTCTTCCTCTCCCACTCCCCCTGCTTGTGTTCCCTCTCTCGCTGGCTGTCTCTATCTCTGTCGAATAAATAAATAAAATCTTTAAAAAAAAAAACAAAACAATTTGAGCAACTTGCATGCAGTCTAATTGGCACATCAATGCCAAAATTTGTTTTTCCAGGGTGGGGAAAGGGGCATAAATTTTTATTAGATAAGATAACAAGACAGAGTTTACATATCCATTAGTTACCATAATTTTTAAAGGGTTGAAAAAAAATACTCAGAGAAGGAACAGAGTTAGAACTTGACAACTCAAAAGACAGTGCTATAAATGAAAACTTTCTGTTGAAATACAAATTTCTCCCGTAGCCACCCCTCCTTTGATCAAAAATAATGTCAAAAAAAGATTATTCTTGAGCACAAAATAAGACTAGCCTCATTTCATTTGGCTTCACTACTTACATAAGTGCAGCAAAAATGGTAATTTACCATATAGACCTTCTTAAGTTGGTATTGCTGGAAGTGTTCATAAAGGAATCTCAAATTGAAATTTTAAATGCCCTTTGAGATTAGGAAATCAAGTCATGAACTCACCATCAGATTTCACTTTTGTTACCTATAAATTGGGGCAAATACCCCTCTACTTGAAGTCCCCCAAATGTCCTAAGATTCCTGAGCCTTCAAGGAGATGGCCTTCCTTAGTCATCCATAAATCAAGAAAATCTGTGACTCAGGTACCAGTCCAGTTTTTCCAAGGGAGGATTTATAAGCATTGATTCCACAGTTTTAACTTCAGTTCCTAAGTAATTGGTCATATATGATTAAAGGAGCATGATTCTCAACTATGACATTTCAGGCAAGGCCTTGGTGGCAAAACCAATATTTCCAACCAGTGTTTCCAATACTTGTCAACAAGGAGAGCAGATTTCTGCAGAGCGCATGCAAATAACTATATCGACCATGAAAAAAAAAGATACTGAATAAGAGCTCCCAAATTCTGGAGGTATCAATCAGGGAGGAAAAGGTAACATTTATAAATATTTCATCAGTTTACAAAAGCATAGTCTACTGAATTGTTATAAATTATAGATAACTTAAAAGATCGAAAGGATTCCTTATACATCCAAAAAATAAAACATTAACACATGAATAATATACCAAACAAAACCCACAGTCATCCTTCATCACTTCATTGATGTAAATCAATTCTTGTTCTGCTTGATCTTGGATTAGCAGTCTTGCAAACCCACTTGCTTCTTGACTGGAGTTCTAGAAATCTTCACTCAGTCACTGGTATGGTCCCAAAGTTGTTTAAGTGAGAGGATATCACCAGAATCCTGGACTCAGAAGTATCTGACACAGTCTTTGTCCACAAAGCTCTGACAAAGCCCTTTTTTGCTGAAGATGAAGCCCTCTGGCCTGCAGTTGGTTGTAAGTGCTTTCAGGGAAGCGTCAGAATAAAACAAAAAACTGCTTACAGATGAGAAGAGATGTAAAATAGTTGTGTTTATTACTGATAATTTTTTAAAGTGGAATATCTCATGAGTGTTCATTTTAAGAATAATGCATCTGGCAAAGAAAATTGGTGGTTTCCGTGGCATGTTAAATAAGATAAAATCAATAAAAAATTTTGGACAAAATATCTCTACACATAATGATTAACCTTATTTCTATGGAAGAATGAATATTGCATCTAATTTATAAAAATGGATGAATATAATCTTTTACAGAGAAAAACAGGTTCAGAGGTAACACACAATAATCCTGAGAAATAATATACAATGAATGTACCAAGTGGATATACCAAAACTATAATTAGACTATACCAAGAATTTCAAGTAAAGAGATTCTGTAAGTCTGGAGTGATTCCTAAGTATCTTTATATTAAGGTAAGTTCATGAACTCCAATTGAAAACCACTGGCCTGGAAGATGCTAGATCCAAATTAATGAAGTAAAACTGAAACCAAGTTAACAGCTTTACAAACAACTAAAATGATGACTCTACATTGTTGTCTGTTGTCGGAGAAAGCAGCACTAGAGCTCTGATGAAGGGAAACATATGAATAGTGAGGGCAAATCACTGATGGACAAATCTCTAGGAAATTTCCACACGGCATACAATTTCTGAAATATTCATATTAACAACATTTTTTTTCCATGCAAATTTAACCTAGGGAGGGCTAAACATCTCAACTGACTTGACAATGTTTCCCATGCAACTCATCAATAGTGACATATCAGATAAGCCTAATTATTTCTAGCACTCCTCTTTTTATAAGGTGGAAGAACATATCCTTGGTGATTTTCCAAGGACCTTCTGGGAACTATCAAAGACAGTTTTAGGTCCAAAAAATATTAGTTAGAATTCAATTTTTTTTTATTTTTTTTTTAAGATTTTATTTATTTATTTGACAGAGAAACAGACAGCCAGAGAGAAAGAGAACACAAGTAAGGGGAGTGGTAGAGGAAGAAGCAGGCTCCCAGTGGAAGAGCCCGATGTGGGGCTCAATCCCAGGACTCTGGGATCACGCCCTGAGCAGAAGGCAGACGCTTGACGACTGAGCCACCCAAGCGCCCCAGAATTCAATTTTAGTAAGGCAAAATATCAAGACTGTCAGCATATTTGAGCTTGATGAAGATATGATCATGGGTTTTACCACAACAAAATTTAAAAATTCAAAATTTTAAAGTTAAAAAAAATGAGTCATGTGTGATTAAGAAACAATACTTAACTACCTATTGAACAAAGTACCAATAAAATATTTTAAAAGTAAACCCAGGAGGAAATGTGATTATAAAGAACTTTAGCTTTTTCACATGCAGGAAATTTTTGCTTTCTTAAATAATCAGGAACAAAGTCAAAACAGACCATGGAGATGATTCTAGTCAAACAAAGAATCTTCACTATCTAGGCACATTTTACAGAAAATAAGAAAATAATTTTTTACAAACTTTCAATAAGAGTAGACCAATACTCCAGGAAAAAGGTCACCTCAAGAGAGAGAAAACCAAACTCTAGTAATGCATCAATGTAATATTTGCTATTATAGCTTTCTAAAAAAATTATTACAAATAAACTCATCAAACTTTAGCTTTGACTTTAACAAAGTTCTCTTTCCATGAACCTACTGCTGTTTTCTATATACATACATCCCTTGCAGAACAACTTCTCAGGGTGGCAAAGATGAACACTTTCATTAATAGACACAAGTATATATGGCCTCTATGCAACATATAAAAACAAGAAGCAGGGGTGTCTGGTTGGCTCAGTCATTAAGCGTCTGCCTTCGGTTTAGGGTGTGATCCCAGGGTCCTGGGATCGAGCCCCCCATCGGGCTCCCTGCTCCACTGGGAGCCTGCTTCTTCCTCTCCCACTCCCCCTGCTTGTGTTCCCTCTCTCGCTGGCTGTCTCTCTCTCTCTCTGTCAAATAAATAAGTAAAATCTTTTTTAAAAATCAAAATAAACAAATAAAAAATAAAAAAACCAAGAAGCAGAAAGTATAAGCTTAAAATTATGCTTAAGAATGAATATATATCTAAGTGAACATTCCATCTTATTCAGAAATGATCTAAGTATCTAATGAATATCAATAAATTAATTCAATTTAGTTTCAGTCCAAGATTTAAATTATCTAAAGATTTTGGAACTTATCTTTAAGCTACATGCTACAAAACATAATTTCTATCAAAATAATATTAGAATAATGCTTCTATTTGGTTAAAAACAAGTTTACATCTCACATATTAAGTTATGTTATCTTATTTGACCAGTAAACTTGTATACATTTAGGAAAAACATATCCAAGTAGAATAAAATATATGTGTATATTATATTTAACACTGATAAATCAGAAGAGACATAGATCTTTTTATTAAATCAAAATTATTAAAGTAGTTTTATTTGCCAAATATTTTCCAAAATTATTTGATCTTGATTTTCTTAAAACATTTGAGTTAGTTTCTATTAGGATTTTTTAGCACATTAAAAACATTGTAAGTTCAGTTTTCTTAATTTCTGGGAACTTTAGGCATATTCAATTTATACAAGTACTTACTTATCTTTAAGTCAATCAGAATAGAGCTCCCTTAAGAGGAGGTATTCATTTATTAATACCATCCACAGATAAAAAATAATACACAATCATGCAATGAGAGGTAATGACATTACTGAAATTCAGAAACAGATATACAGACATATACAGGTGAAGCGCATATGCTTCAATTCTATACTTTCAGTCCTGGATCCAGAATAAACACAGAAAAATTTTCTGATTTTATATCAACAAGCTTTTTCTTTCCTAGTGGATATGAATTCTTAATTGACTTGAGGTCAAAATAGACAAATAGACAAACAAATAAAAGAGATTAACAAACTAGATTTTCTGTTGTCTTTCACCCAACAGAAACAAGATCCCTATGAACCATCAGTCCATTTCCAGAAATCACCAAGTGGTCAGACCATGAAATCAAAACGAGTGGCACTAGAAATCAAGTGAGTAATCGACAATAATCAAAATCAAATCCTTGGAATGATACAAATAGACAAGAATCCAGAACATAGGATCAGAAATCAGAGACACCACTGAGTACCCAGATCATCGGTCAGGAACAGAACTCACAGGTCTCCGAGAGAACCCATCACTAGGGGTGGAGTAAACAGGGATCTCAAGGTGAGGTTCAACCTCATCTGAGTCTTAGTACCAAACTATCAAAGACAAAATGCACCTGACATTTAAGGAGATGATCTTAATCGGGTTATCGTAATTGATAGAATGTTCACTAATGAGAATCATCTCAAAGAAAATAAAGGGGGCCTGGGAAAATGCAGGTTTACAAAGGAGTCATCCATGAGTCTTATGAGAATGATGAGGGAGGATGAAGATGGGTCTTATCTGAGTCATTGAGGAAAGCTAGAGATGGATCTAATCTTGAAATATGGGAGAGCTGGGTGTCCTTTGTGGATTAGCCATCTCTCAGGAAACGAAAGGGTGGGGATTTCTTTACTATTGCTATTTTTCATGAGCATAAGTCTCGGGTGAAGTTTAACATTGTCAAAAGTAAGCTTGTGAGCTGTAACTCCCCAGCTGGAACTTGATTTAAGTTCTAATTGTTTGGGAATGGGTTTAATGCTCATTATCGAAAAGCAACACAACTTGCATAAGATGGGGAGCTGGAATTGAGAATGAGATAGCCCCATCAATGGCTTCTTTCTCAGTGAAATGAGAACTAAAATATCTTCTTGTGCCAGTCCAAAGAAGCAATAAGTAAGCTTGTCTGTTTGGAGCTGTGAGGGAAAATATCTCCTATGAGAAGCAAAGAGACAATAATTGTTGGCAAGGATGTGGAAAAAAAGGGAAACTTGTACACTATTATTGAGACTGTAAATTGGTACAACCACTATGGAAAACAGTATGGAGGTTTCCAAAGAAATTAAAAATAGAACTAACATATGATCCAGCAATTCTACTTCTGAGAATATATCCAAAGGAAATGAAAACACTAACTTGAAAACATTTATTGACAGCATTATTTACAATAGCCAAGACATGGAAATAGCCCAAGTGTTCATTAGCGGATGAGTGGATAAAGAAATTGTGATATATATATATATATATATATATATATATATATATATATATATATATATATATATAATGAAGTACTACTCAGCCATAAAAAATGAGGAAGTCCTACCATTTGAGACAACATGGATGGACCTTGAACATTATATTGAATAAAATAAGCTAGACAGAGAAAGACAAATACTGCATGATGTATGATCTCACTTACATGTGGAATATAAAACAACAAAAACAAAAACACACCAAACTCATAGAAAAAGAGATCAGATTTGTGGTCACTAGAGGTGGGGGTGGGTATGGCGAGGGGAGACTGGAGGGAGGTGGTCAAAAAGTACAAAGTTGCAGTTACAAGATAAATAAGCACTAGGGATGTAGTGCACAACATGGTGACTATAGCTAACACTGCTGCATAATATACAGGAAAGCTTATAAGAGAGTAGATCCTGGGGCGCCTGGGTGTCTCAGTCGTTAAGCGTCTGCCTCCAGCTCAGGGCGTGATCCCAGAGTCCTGGGATCAAGCCCCATATCGGGCTCCTCCTCTGGGAGCCTGCATCTTCCTCTCCCACTCCCCTGCTGTGTTCCCTCTCTCGCTGGCTGTCTCTCTCTCTGTCAAATAAATAAATAAAATCTTAAAAAAGAGAGAGAGAGAGAGAGAGTAGATCCTAACAGTTCTCGTCATAAGATTTTTTCTTTTCTTTTTATTGTATCAATATGAGATGATATGTATACATTGTGAAATGATCACCACAATCAAGCTAATTAACATATCCATCAACTAACATAACTATTTGTTCTCTCTTCAGATCATTTCAGTATTTCACTTTTTCTTTTTTAATGTTATATCCATTAAACAACAACTCCCTATATTCCCCTCACCCATCCCCTGGTAGCTACCATTCTATTGTCTGTCTCTGTAACTTTGAATATTTTGGATGCCTCATAGATGAGGAATCATGCAGTATTTGTCCTTCTATGACTGACTGACTTATCTCACTTAGCATAACTGTCTTCCACTTTGTTACCATAGCAGCTTTATTCATAATAGCTGGAAACAAAAACTGAAAACAAAAGAAAGGTCCATTTGCAATAGCGTGACTAAATACACTGTGGTAAATTATTTCATGGAATATCATACCCAATGAAAATAAGTGAACTACAGCTATGTGCAACAAGAACATGAATGACTCTTCCATTTGACTCCTGAGTCAGAGAAGTCAGGCATGAATAAATACATACTACATAATTCTGTGTACACAAAGTTCAAACAAAATTAGTCTATAGAATTAAGAGCATGGATAATGTCTCCGTGGCTTCTGAACTTGGGCAGGGAAGAGGTATGATGCAGAAACCAAGGACTGAGTTAAATTTATAGAATTCTTGGTTATTCCTCTTTCTCTTCACTGCCAATAAGTCATCGCTTCTTTCTCAAATGAAAGCAAAATTCTTTGGCTCAATCACAGGCATACCTTAAGACAAAAATAAAATTAGCAAATAAGATTATGGAACAAGTAACTAGTTTTTAGGGGAATTGAGTTTCAATCATACAAGATTTAGCCTTGGACTCAGAAGTTAGTACTTCATACAAATCTACTCTACCCGCCCAACAAGAAAAATAAAAGATAATTGGATTCAAGGAGAACATTGTGGGTATTCTGTTGTAATTCTCTAGTAGCTGATTATTATGAACAAGGCACAGGTAGATAAGAAGTTCTAGTTAAAGGGACTTGGAAGAAAATTAAAGTTGTTTATTGTAATCCTGAGAAAAAAAGTCATATTATCCTAAATCTTTCTCCAAAAGCATCCACACCAAAACACATAACATATGCAAAGGTGGCATTGCCCTTCATGAATCCCAGCAGGCATCTCCACCATGGCCCTCATGGTATTAGCTGAGTCTTAATAATGAAGAAAATGACTCTCGTTGCTGGTATTAAACAGATAGCATTAAGAAAGTATCCTAGGACCCTGTGACGTGTCAACTACTAGTTATGCAAAATTTATAAAATCGGATCACACAAATAAAGAAGTTGGGACCACTAAATAAAACTGCTAGAGATCTGAATGTCCTTTTTGGCTGTGCTCTAGAGATTAGATGCAGAATCCAAGTTGTCTACGCAGAGCAGCTGGTCTAGGACAGAACACAAAACCTGGCCTGGGACCCAAAATCTGACAGATAATGACCTAGACTTGGTTTGAGATTGTATTTGTTTCAGTTTACTATGAACCAACCACAACCCATGTGATATATAAAGATCAAATGTGAATTCAAGTGAGTGAATGTGGCTTCCCATTGCTTCTCTAGTTTTCATGCAAGTTCATTACTCAATGCAGCCAATGCAGAACATGAAATCTGCTGGACAAGTTTGCTCAAAGACCTGGCTCTCTGCCTTTGGGCTGAAGGAGAATCACCTTGGCACCCAAGCCTGCCCAACCATGCATGAAGACATTTTTCTTCTGCTTAGACTGAAGAAGGGCAGCACTAGCACTGAAATATACCTACTAACACATAAGGAAAGTCTTGTTCTGCTACATATTTCCTATTGCATCACTGGGGTTACTTACAGCAGGACAGGCCATAGTCTCCTAAATGCAGCAAAGGAGGGATTTCTTTGGAAGTACAGTGAGTCTGAAGGACAACAACAAGAACCTACCAGCCTAGGCACATGGTATTCTTGCTATAACAAATTCCCTTTAGGTAGGAAGTATATTTATTTAAGTGACACATGGTGGGCTTATTACTTTAGTCTTTATGGAACCCATTACAAGGAAAATTCAATACTTATAAAAAGAAAAAGTTATAAATATTAAGAATAGGATCAAAGCCATAACTTTCAGGTAGGAATTATAAGAGGAAGCTGCCATCTTTATTAGACATTCTCATAAGAATATTAAACAGGTGGGCAGGGAGAAAGACACTAATAGTCACCATAAAATAGTTACTATAAAGGAAGTTTACAGAAAATGACTGAATGGTTCCTGTCATCATAGAAGGTATAGTTACAGCAAGATTACTGAATTTTAGGACTGGATAATTCTTTGTTGTAGAAGGTTGTCCTGTACACTGTAGGATGTTTAGCTGTGGACTTTATGCACAAGATACCAGTAGTAACATCCCTTCAGCATGACCATCAAAATGGTCTCCAAATACTGCTTGAGAACAATCAGAGTGGAGAGCTCTCAGAAGCCACCCATCTAGTGGGTAGGTGGATGGAGTTGTCAAAATGGAGGCATGGAAGAGGAAGAAAGAAGTTGGAACAAATCCCAGAGAAAAGAAACCCAGGCAAAATCACTCCCAGTTGGGAATTCCTGAACTAGAGGAAAGATCCAAGAGAATCAAGGAAGAATCCAAGAATAATGATTAAATCTTAAAAAGACTATTCAAAGGAGAGTGGAAAATAAACTGACGGTGGGGTACTTAGCCTTCAACAAACCACAGCCCCACCCAGAAGAATAGGAAATTAAGTTCCTTTTAGCTCTAAGTGGGTTAAGAAGTGGTATTGCCAATAAAAGGTTTTGTCTATAAAAGACCAACAGAGCTAAAACTGTAAGTATTTTTAATAGTTAAATAACATTACAAATTAAAGAAAGAGCAAATCAGAAGAAGGCAATAAAACCTCATTAAGGCTAATTATGATAAGGGTTTCCTTTCTGGAAGCGACCTTTTCAATGACAGGCCAATTTGGGTTATCTAATTATCATATCTACTATGGAATTGTCAAATGAAGGAAACTGACTTTACAGATTTTGTGGTTTACATAAAGAAAAGAGACTAACACACCTAGGGTAATCTGCCAAGCTCTTATACTTCTGTGCCATTATCTCTGAGTGCTTCTTACAGAATTTGTTCCCACTAGAAATTTTATCACCAGTTCAACTCAGTTTAACCAGCTGATTTCAAGCCTGGGGTGGGAGTGGAGATAAAGAGATTTCTCAAGACCATCTCCTTATCCTCAATGAAGTTGTTAACTAGTGACAGAGGTAGAAATACTCTGAAATAAATCTTATTAATGCCTCCCAAGGAAATTAATAAGTTACAAACAAGGAATAAAACTGAAACTCAAGAAAGGAGCATTTAATTTCAACAGACTGAAGTTGGAGGATGGGACATGGGGGGGTGCTAGTTTATGTAAATTTAGAACTGAACCTGAAAAGTGGTAAGAATTCAATAGGTGCTGATGGTGGATAAGCATGAAATGATATTAAAGGTGGAAGGAACAGAAATGGTGAAAGCTGAGAGGTCAAGAGGCATAGGATCTAATTGTGGAATGATGAGTTAATCTAGATGGCTGGAGTGTGGGATGTAAGATAACATGGGCGATGTTGCTAGGCAACCAGATTGGGGTTGGTTGTGGAGAGCTTTGAATGCCAGAGTAAGTTGTATATGATGATTGTTTAAAACTTCTGCCTTATTACATTGAATATTTTGGGTTTGAATTATAGACTACACTTGTTGCTTCCATCTCTAGACATATTGATTATAGATGAAGACTACATCATTACTAAATTAATGTTAATAATTTTTTCAAAAGCATAAGTACATCCAAGATGATTGACTGGTAGCACTTCCAGAATTTAAATCATAACAAAACGGCATTTCAGTCTTGGTCTTGATGTTGAATTTGCATAGCAGATACACTATTTTTACTAGAATTTTAAACCCATTTTGGAATGACTTTGAGAAAGACAGCAGAAATTATGGAGTCATTAAAGTTCTCTGAGTCTGATTTGGATATTACCATTGTACTTGATTAATTAAGAAGCTGGTAGGTTGGGGCGCCTGGGTAGCGCAGTCGTTAAAGCGTCTGCCTTCGGCTCAGGGCGTGATCCTGGCGTACTGGGATCGAGTCCCACATCAGGCTCCTCCGCTAGGAGCCTGCTTCTTCCTCTCCCACTCCCCCTGCTGTGTTCCCTCTCTCACTGGCTGTCTCTCTGTCACATAAATAAATAAAATCTTTAAAAAAAAAAAAAAAAAGAAGCTGGTAGGTTAATGTTGAAGAAAAATGTGTTTGTCTAGGCTCTATATCCAGTGCTGAAGCAATACAGAGGGTAGCAAAACCCAAGACATTTATTCTATAGAGAATAGTAGGAAAGGGCTCTTTGAATGTTATTGTTGACTTTCTAGAAATGTCCATTGGACAACAGTAACAGAAAAAGCAAATACTTTATGTCATTAGATACTATGCACCTTTCAAAGAAATAAACAACCATGTTAGCCACTAAACATTTTACCTTCCCCAACAAATTTTGTCCTGTGGAGTTGGGAATCAAGGTTACAAAATAATGTCAAAATAATGTCAAAAAGAAACTCACAGCTTTATCAGAACTTTTCCACTGAAGAGTTCACCTCTGAAAGCCCTTTTGTCAAGAGAGTTTGACCTATCCCAAAATAGTCTGAATAATCACTCCTCTAAGAAAACAAAAATGCCTTCGTGAAAGGTGCCATAAAAATATAGTTATGTAGATTTCGTTAGCATTGCCCTTGCTCTATTAATAGCATATTTCTGAGACACTTCATGTATGCAAAATTTAAACTAGAGGTTAAGGTCTACTTGAATTACTGAAGAGAAAACAGCACATCATCAAAGTGACTGTGTTGAAGTGTCTTGGCCAAGTCACTTAGTGACTGTTATTTAAATGATGAAAACTTACCTGTATTTGTGAATTTTAATCCAAGATGTTCTGTGCCTTCTGCTGAAACAGGACTGAATTACTAACCCTTGTTGAATGACATTATGTGTCCCATATATAACAGTCTTTTCCTCTGATTGTGTACATGTATCTTTATTACAGTCTCCTATGTGAGAGTTTCTATTACAGTGCTTCGCTCACAGAAGCTAGTAACATTCCATTAAAGTTAACTTTACATTTAAATGGGTGAGAACTATATTGAAAATAAGTGAATTCCAGTTTACCTTCACTATACAGGAAAAGTCTCCTTACGCTGCCTATCTTTGCTCAGAAAATAGGTGTACTTCGTTATGAAGATATTTCTCAGTCACAATTCCTTCTTCCTGGCCTACTTTTAGGTACCGCACTGTAGAGATTTGGTTAGTAATTTGTGCGATCTTCTTCAAGAGAAACACTTTGGAAGTTCAATAAGCTTTGGAGGCTAATGGATTCTGATTTGAATTCAGGCTCTGCTGTTTACTAACTCGTGTCCTGAAGAAAGTTACTTTAAGTTCTCTGCGCTTTGGTTTCCTGGTTTCTGCAATGACTGTAATCAGAGTACCTATTCCATTGTATTGCTGTAAGGTTTAAAGGGACTGTACCCACAGATCTGGTCCATGGTAGGTGTTCAGGGAATATGGCGGCCACCATTGGGGTTGTTAGTACCTGAGCTGTGACAAGCCAGCAGCAACAGACCTGAAACTGGTGTTCTTCTACCGGTGAGAGCTAAGCTTAAGAGAAAACACTGTAGAGGAAAGCTCTCAGAAGCCACCTCTCTACCAGTGGGCAGAGTTGACCAAGTGGAGGCAGAGAAGAGGAAGAGGGGAGAGGCTGGAGCAGAATCCTTGAGGTGACAGGGGTGGAAATGTCAGAGTAGGGAGGAAAATCAAATCAACATCAAGAATAGAGTTGAGCATATGTGGAATGTAAGAAACAGCACAGAGGATCATAGGGGAAGGGAGAGAAAACAGGATGGGAAGTCATCAGAGAGGGAGACAAACCCAGGAGAGACTCTTAACTCTAGGAAACAGACTGAGGGTTGCTGGAGGGGAGATGGGTGGGGGGATGGGGTAATTGGGTGACAGGCATTAAGGAGGGCATGTGATATGATGAGCACTGGGTGATATATGCAACTGATGAATTATTGAACACTATATCTGAAACTAATGATATACTGTATGTTGGCTAATCGAATTTAAATAAAAAATTTTAAAAATAATAAATTAATAAATCTTTAAAAAAAATTTATATATGAAAAAGAAAAAGAATGGAGTTGAATATGGCTGTAGCCAACTGAGAAAGATAGTAAAAATAAAATTCTTCCTTAGCAGAATCAGAAACTAGGGAATATAGCAAAGCAAGGAAGTCAGCAATAACACTAACCTCTCACATGAGGACTTTACAGGTTCATAGCACAGTCACAACTGTGAATTTAGGGTGAGGTAAACCCATCACCAAGCCCATATAATGCCTACAGCCTCACTGTTTAGAAAGTGGAAAAACCTGAAAACCCCACTGACACATAAATTTGTAACCTTCATGTTTTTGAAATCACCTCACTATATTTCTAACCATATATTAGAAAAGGAAAACATGTAAGTGCCCGGATTTCCAACCTGTGGGAAAAGGACTCACAATAAATAGCTCTCGCATGTTCTCCTAGAGAGCCTAGAAGTAATAAGCTCCCTTCCTGAGCACTGCTGCACCATCAGCATGGCCACTTATCAATGCCTGAGCAATCGTAAAGCCTAACGCTGGCTGGCTAGCTGCTGGACCAGGGCCACCAGGCAGTGCCAGCGAGGTTAATATAGTGTGCTGAGATGTACTTCCCCCAAGGCTACAAATGCTGACTCTTCAGGGGTTTGCTAAGGGGGAGAAGTAGCCTCTTTGCTGCCAAACAGGCTTCATCTGGGAAAATTGAGCTCTTGGTCATCCAGGCATTTTAATGGACTCTGTGAATCACCGATCAGCCAAGAATGAATGTGAAAGAACCCAGGATCCTAAGCGCGCTGATTGGCTCTTTCCACAAAGACAAATGGAGAGACAGTCACTCTCAATGCAGCAGGCCACAAAAGAGATCCTTCCTGCTAACTCCAGCCTCTCCTGTTTCTGTCCCTGGAGGACCATGGAGGTAAAAGCTGCCATAAACCACAATTCCTTGCAGACAGCAGAAAAGAGTGCAGGAAACAAGGATGGATTGAGTCATCCAGCATTCAAAAACTCTCAGCCTGGGCTCACAGCAGATAAGAATATTGAGATGACTGGGGTCTTCATTTTTCAGGAGCTACATCAAAATGATTGAGACCCGACACACATTAGAAATAAGGACTCTTAGTCTTGGAAAGAAATTCAAGTCCATTTACTCCACCCACCCCCAAACCACTTTATAAATGGTAAATTTGAGGCTGAGAGAGGCAAAGGCAAGTGTCCAAGGTCAGATTGCTTATGAAAGGCAGAACTGAAACAGGAGTCTGTGACTGTGTACTCCCAGCCTGATTCTGAGTAGACCATGGTGCCGTGTGCGGGGGTGCTGGACGAAAGGCAGAAAGCACAACCACTTCAAGCAAATGTGAGCAGTCAGAACAAAGAGCCTTCACAAACAATACATACTTAAATCAGAACAGGGGGCTTGTATGACAAAATGCCTTTCAACCAAACTGTAAGATTTTGAGGGTCCCCAGGGATGAAAACACCGTCTTTGGTTGCTTAACTGAGACTTAGTTGGAAAGTGAGAGAAGATCCAGTTCTGATCTAGGACATATTGAGAGCACCTTTGCTAATATCCAAGATGAAATAATAGAAACCAGTTTATTCTCTCTCCTACAAAATATGTACATGAAGTGAAGCCATGGTTTTCAAGTAATTTGGACATCAGGCAACCAAGGACAGTGATTCTGGAGAATGAGAAAAAAATTAGGTGAGTCCTATGATGGCTCCATCTTACAACCTGGAGAGAGTTTCCAGGCTGTAACCCAGGTGGGTGAAGCCAGGTAGAGTCCCATTAATTTTCCGGGCTGGGATTCTAGGGAGGCTAAGGTGGTGAGAATCCATAAAGCAGAGTACAAGAGAGGAGAGTACTACAGAGAAAGAGAACTTAGAGATTTTCAGAAAGTGTCCCAAGAGTGTTTAGTTGTGTACTAAACAGTGGAAGTATGGGATGAACACACAACTGATGGAGTATTCATATGACAGCTCCCCCTGTTTGAAAATCATACTATCCAGTTCTCTGATGTTTTCCCATTTTTAACACAAACATCTACTGACCTTCATGGCATTTCCCCAAACTTCCAGAAATTTGTCACCAAGACTTTTGGATTCAACATAGTCTTTGAAGCCGTGATTAATTTTGAATTATCAACCTTATTTCTACTTGCTTTAGCCATGGGAAGTCACTTAACTATGGTCTCAGTTCTTTCTCCAGTAAATGAGGACAACAAAATTTTGGAGTTTTTGTAGGAATTCAATGAGATAATTCACCTAGCACAATGGCAAGTCATGGGACATGTGTAACAAATGGCAGTAATGTAGGTCGAAGAGGGGCTCCTGGAATTGGAAGACTTGAGTTTGAAAAGGATTTATAGTTATATAATCTATATTTGGGTAGGACACATAACCTTTTAAGCCCTGATCTCTCAATTATAAAATAGAAATGATCATAATAGTCACTACCTCATTACATGAATTTGAGAATTAAATGAGAAAGTACAAAGTAGCCCCTGATGCACCTGGCATATAGTAGATGCTCCAGCAATATTGTGAGTTATTCTCTTTCCCACCCTCTTCCTTCCTCCACCCATCGTCCACCATCATCCAGGGCTGAGTTCCCATTACTCACACATCATTTGTTCCATCAGCTTCTCTGGCCTTGGATGACCCTATCACTCCTGATCCTTCACTCTATTCTCTAGCAGCCCACACTCAGTTCCAGCTGGCTCCAAATCACTGCCCAAATGCAACTGTTTTCTACAAGTTTTGATGCTAAACTTCACCTCTTTAATCACAACATCATTTCTTCCTGACCTCCCACTTGCCAATCCTAATTTTTCTGCTCTCATAAAGTTCTGCCAGGCCTAGTTACAAAGAGCAGGATTTCAACAGACATTCAATGGGAATTCAATGGATACAACTGCCACCAGTCTCATCGGTTTTTACCTTTTTGGCCTGTGGGTTCCTGTTAGTTGTGCAGCCTTAGAATAAGGCCTACAGTCTGGCCAAGCACATTTGATCAACCATGGCTTAGTCAAAATATTATATCCTTCCATAGGTTTGAAATTCCCCTAGTCCACACAAAGTTTAGCTGATAGATTGGGAAAGCATCATTCACTTCTACAGATTTTACTCTTTGGCTCTGTTAATACTCTCTTGGCAGGAGAAAGAACCTGAGACGTTGAATTTAATGAGATCATTTGATGGCATGGCATTGATAGTAGGACTTTGTTGATTTCATCCCTGGTTCCCCATTTAAACCTCTGAGGTGCCCAAGAACTTCTGATTTAATTGAGTTGGGAGGCCTGAATATTGGTGGTTTTGGAAATGTCGCTGTGATGATTTTAATATTCAGCTAGAACTAAAAACCACTGCAATAGAGGGAAAGATGAGATTATTAGAACAGTTTCGTTTATCTAATCCCAAGACCTCAATTATAGGAAACTTACTCTTCTGTGGTGTGCTAGAGCTGGCTTACACCAGCTCATGAAAACTGATTGTTGAAATTTCAGAAATTTCACTAGCCCATTAGTGTCTCATTGGTAGACTGAAAGTAGTCACATAGGAGCATTTACACATGGGTAAATACTACAAATCAGGGTGTCCCTCCCCCACTGATTGTGAACCATTACCAGCACACGACTGCTCTAGTCTTCAGTTCATTTCCCTTCTACCTTGCTTGTCCTTGAATCAAATTACACATAACTAAAAGCACTTTCCTTTTAATGTCATCTCAGATCAAAGTTTTTTCCTATTGTTCGCTATGAAATTTCTCTGCTTCCTCTTCTTTAAAAGAGAAATTTAAAAGGCTAGTACTATTGCTGCCATAATAGTCGATGAATACTTTCATAAATAGGGACCTAGAGAGTTGAGGAGAAGAAGCCACTCTCTATGCAAGTCTATTTACTCTCATTTGCTCATTGGTCTGATAATCCCTAGTTCTATTGATCTCCTAGATTTATTGGTCTAATTTTCATGGCTCTGCAAACCTACCAGCAATCCTTCCAATTCTACAGCACAAGCGTTATTGTTTTCCATATATTTTATGGCAAGCAGTGTAAGAAAAACAACACTTATCCTAAGTAGACACGATAATACAGAATATGAAGAAAGAAATGACCTTAGAAGTCATCTAGCCCATCTCCCTCATTTTGTGAATGGCCCAACAAGCCCGGAGAGTTAAGTGACTTACCCATGATCATAGCTCACGTCTAAGCTAGTTCACTTTTTCTATGCCTTTGCACTTCCAAGCAGCAGCACTGACATCCCCTACAGAATCTGGGGCTTTTCTGCAGACCTACTGTCTAAGAATCCGTATCTCAACAAGATTCCAAGGTTACAGGAGTGCGTGAAAGTTTAAGAAGTACTAATTTGCCCAATAATTCTACTTCTGGGTGTATGCCCAGAAGAGTTAAAAACAGGGTCTCAAAGAGGTATTTGTACACCCATGTTCATAACAGTTTTATTCACAATAGCCGGAAAGTGGAAACAACTTAAGTATCCATTAATGGAAGAATGGAAAAACAGAATGTGGTATATGCAGAAAATGGAATATGACTCAGTCTTAAAAGGGAAAGAAATTCTCACACATTCTACAATGTGGATGAAACTTGAGGACATTATGTTAAGTAAAAGAAGCCATCACAAGAACACAAATACCGTATGACTTATACGAAGTACCCAGAGTAAAATTCATAGAGACAAAAAGTAGAATGGTGTTTTCCAGGGGTCAGAGAGAAGAGGGAATAAAGATTTGTGGTTTAAAGAATTTCGGTTTTAAAATGAAAAGAGTCCTTCAGATTGGTTGTACAGCAATGTGAATGTACTTAACTTACTGAACTCTACACTTAAAATCGTTAAGATGATAAATTTCATGTTATGCATCTTTCAACATATTTAAAAAAAAAAAACTTCACTTTAAAAAAAAAAGAAGGAAGAGAAGAGCACGAACCCATACCGATTTGATTCTGTTTTTCTGGAAGGTCTGATTCAAGAATGAAGCAGATGTCAAGTGGAGATAAAGCCAGGTAAGAAGACTACTGAAACAAGTTGCATAAAAACACTTTTCATTTATTTAAAATTTGTTTTGTTTAGGTTTTCTGCTGGCTCAGATTCCTCACGGCAACCTTCAGGTAGGTATTATTTAAGCCTCATGTTATTAATAAGGTGACCAACTCATCCTGGCTTGCCTGGCACTCCCACTTTTAGCATGAAAAGTCCCATGTCCTAGTAAAACCCCCAGACCTGAGCAAATTGGGACAGTTGACTACCCTAGTTATTAATGAATCTTAGAGATGTTATGTAGCAAAGTAGAGCTAAGATTCAAACTCAGATCTGATTGAAGAAGGAACCAAAGAAGTATAATTAAATGCATAAGAAAAAGAGAGGAGTGACCCTAAAACCTCTCTGCTGATGTCATCGTCGTAATAAGATAATAGGACCATAAAATCTTTTCCTACAGTCTGCGTTTAGATTTAAAAGAAATTTAATCTGCCATGTCAAATATTCTTAGTTAACGGGCTTCTCTGTCCCTATTAAATATGTCATTACGACCATTAATATTCTGGAAAGTTTGCAGGCTGCTGCTCTTCAAGGCAAAGACGAATCTCTGATCTGTGTGTCATGCTTAGAATTACTTGGAGCACAGGGTAGAAACAACATGCAATGACCCCGTGGAGTATCATCAGGGCTGTAATCGGTATTTGCCCAAAACCTTCTTAATAAAGGACTTTGGAGGGGAGAGCCTGGGCTCTTAAAATCACTGTTTAAAAAAAAAAATCACTGGTAACCTCAAGCAACATTCAAAATATAGGATGACAACTGGATGGACAAAGATATTCGTGCTACAGTGAGAGAATGACCCTATTTGATTTTTCCTACATTTCACCAGACCGGTAGCAGAGACGAGCAGAGGGAGCAATAAAGCCAGAGGAGTGGAGTTCCTAATAATCCATTTGAGCTGAGAAATTTCAGACTCATTCACATATCTGCCCTATCTCTATCTTCTTCGGTCTTGGGTGCTAAAAGAGAGGAATTATTAAGAAGTGAAAGGCAGGGGCGCCTGGGTGGCTCAGTCGTTAAGCGTCTGCCTTCGGCTCAGGGTGTGATCCCGGCGTTCTGGGATCGAGCCCCACATCAGGCTCCTCCGCTATGAGCCTGCTTCTTCCTCTCCCACTCCCCCTGGTTGTGTTCCCTCTCTCGCTGGCTGTCTCTCTCTCTGTGTCAAATAAATAAGTAAAATCTTAAAAAAAAAAAAAAAAGAAAGAAAGAAAAGAAAAGAAAAAGAAAAAGAAAAAGAAGTGAAAGGCAGAAAGAACAACAGGAGGAAAAGGGAATGTTCCACTTCCAGGAAAAGAGATTAAGAATGAGAGCACCGGCCACTGATTGCCTAAGGAAGTGAGACAGCCCAAGTCCCCAAGGATACTTCTGGAGAGCACAAAGTGGATTCCCTATACTTCACTATAGATCAAGGAATAACTATGATGATGCTGTGAGGTCTGAGGAAACTTCACGACCATTTAATGTTGCTTCATTTTTCATTCTGTTCAGTCCTTGGGGTTAGTAATAAAGCCCAGAAGTCATGGGTAGAGGGAGGAAAGCTCCACGTACTGCTCCACTACCATCTGGGGGCGGGGGGGAGTTGAGAGAAAAATCTCCAGGTATTATCTGTGGAAAGAGGAGAACAGAATGCTAGCTCCCTTGAGCATGTAGAAAGAGAAAATGTAGCTCTTAGAAAGAGCTGACCTTGAATGAAACAAAGAAGTGGCCCAGGAAACTCATCCCAAGGCCTTTCCCTTGTAGGTCCACGGAACAATCCTCTCATCCATTCAGAAACAAACCAGCAGAAATGGGTGCCGAAGAGTTAGTGATAGACTAGAGCTTCCCTCAGCCTTTTCCTTCTGCAGCGCACTTGACAAATGATGTTCACATGCCCTGAAAACTCCCATGACCCTCTGCAAGGCTACTCTAAATTGCCTGTGTGATTTCTGCAAATTCAGTTTTGCAAAACAGGATGTCAGTGAGCGAGGGGGATGTTACATGGATGTGTGCCTATTTCCCTCAACTGTATTATAATGACAAAAAAAGGCGACTTGGCTGTCAAGCTTAATTCTTTATCAAGTCAAGAATGACTTCTCACACAAAGATTTGGACACATATGTTCATAGCATCATTACCGTCGAGAGCCAACAAGTGGAAACCACCCAAATGTCCACTGACTGACGAATGGATCAAAAACATGGGCTAATAGATCCATGAATACTATTCAGGAAGAAAAAGAAGTAAACGAGTACAAATGTCTGAACCTCAAAAACATTATGCTAAGTGAAAGAAGCCAGACACAAAAGAACATACATTATATGATTTCATTTATATAGCATGTCAAGAAGAAGCAAATATATAGTGACAGGAAGTAGATTAGTGGGTGCTCTGGGACTGCGGTTGGGACTGGGAATAACTGTAAATGGGCATGAGGTTTTCTTTAGGCTGCTGGAAGTGTCTTAAAATTAGATTTTGGTGATGGTTATACAACTCTGTAAATATACTAAACTTTATTGAAGTGTACATTTAAAAATGGGATAATTTTATGCCGTGTAAGTTATATCTCAATAACTTGCTTTTAAAGAAAAGATTACTTGGGGAAAAAAACCAGCTCGTGACATTCCTCATAACTGATAGAGACTGGCCTTGCATATGTCTGTCAAAATCTCTTACCTACAAAGCTGTTCTCTGGCATCTCCTGACACTTAGCTCAGAATTTTAAAAATGTACCTGTGTCCCCTCCTTTGTTGAGAGAAGTGTGGCTCCATCCTCTGTGACACGTTACCACATTTTTGTAAATATAATCAACCCCATTACACTTGCAGGATTGCTTGAAACTCAACAATCTATTCTAGAAGCAGAGAAACCAGGAGGTGTTGTGCATGGGTTACTTTCAAGGACAAAATACAGGAAACAAAATGTAACCTGTCATAATTTACCCGTTGTGTACCCTTGGGGCATTTTCCCCACCAGGGGGGCAAAAAAGGATAATGATAATGTTTTCTGGGCATTAAAGACTGTTTATATTAAAGAATATTTCTTATGTGTGAAATGAGAACATAAAGGTGATATTTCCTATTGACACTCGGTTTAAATAATCCTGTGTTGCAAATGACTCAAAAACTCACAGTTTTAATACATTTCTGTTGCCATATATAGATCTGAGAAAATATGATAAACAGATTACAAGTTTATAGTAACTTTTGTAGTGGTACAATGCTATGAAACCAAGCTTAGCATGTTTAAATTTTACTTAGGTCACATCTCTGATTACAATGAAAAAAAAAGAAAAAGAAAACTAAAATATGCAAGTTGGAAGGGAACTAAAATACCATCTAACTAATTCTCCCAGCTGAGGGAACAAAGGACTATGATAATTAGCTTGCTCCAAATCTCACAGAATAGGGAAGTCAATCCAGGACGCAGAGACGGGGTCTCCTGACTCATGATCACGTGCTCTTTTCGTTATTTCTATAGTACCCAGAGCATGCACGTGGAGGTGACGCTTTGCAGAAATATGGATAAGAGAGGGGTTTCCACTCTGAGGACGCCTCATATTCAGTTAGAATTAGGGTAGACGTGGCAAACTGTCCCTCCATGGACTAAATGCAGCCCTGCAGACCAGTCTTCTCAACCAACACAGATTTTTTTAAAGATTTTAAGTTTATTTTCAAATTTTTTAAATTTGGAGATTTTATCTACAAATTCAGATTTCCTGCCTTTTTTTAAAAATTGGAACTTTGGCCACACTGGGCCTGCATTCTTCCATGACAGCGATCAGGGGGTGAGAGGTGGCTGTCCTATTTAGAAGGGCCTTGCCTTCCTTTAGTTAGTGTGTCGTTTTTTTCTGACACCCGGTCTACCTCTTTCATTTCAATTACCCAGACCCTTGTAGGCATTTGTGTCGTGCACTGAGCTAGGGGATCAGGGAGTACCAATTCCATAATGCGTCTGTATCAAGGTGGGACTTGTGAGACAGCTGTGGACAGCCTGCAGGTTGGCTCAGTCCTTAGCCTTTCTGGCTGGCTGTGATTTACGCAAAGGAAAACTGCTGGGACTACATGTCAACAACAGGTTTATTAGGGACATACTTAGGAATGGGTGTTTTTCTGTTTTGTTTTTTCAGGTTTTTTTTTCAAAGAGAGAGCTCTGGATATTCTAGGACAGATTTGTTCTCCACATTTGGGGGGCCTTGAGTAAGAATGGAAAGAAAGGCCTATGTACCCTATGCCTAAATTTTTAGAAGTTCCAAACTTAAGCTAACAGACTATTCAACAAGTAGGAATCTATTTTCCATTGACAAATGTACCCACGTTACATGAAGTCTAGTTTTCAATGTAAGATTCTCAGGTATTTTGGAGTTCTGGATGTGAACACGCCAGCACGTGGAGAGCTGGTTGCGTGGCCCTCCCCACAACTCACCCCACCCCTTCCCATCCTGGGTCCACCTTCCACTACAATGGCTTCAGGAACATTTATGTGGACATCACACCCAGCTCTGTCCTCACCCCTCCCCTCATACAACAGCCTCTGGCCACTCTTCCACCCTCGAGACTCGCACACAGGCCGCAAGGATGAGTGAACTCTGTGGGCAAATCCAGCTCACAACGTGTATTTGTGTGGCTTTTGAACTAAGGATGGTTTTTGTATTTTTAAAGGGTTGCGGAAAAAGAACAATACAAAGAGTATGTAACAGATTCTAAGTGGCCACAAAGCCCAAAATATTCAGTATCCTGCCCTTTACGAAAAAGCTTTGCTTATTCCTGCTCTAAGACCCAAGGCAGGATTTCTTCCCACTTGAATGGAAGGGCGGTTTCACCCAGATCCTTCTAAAACTGCCATGGAGGCGATTCAAAGTCTACTTGCCTCCTCCACAATCCCTCCGTGACCCTGGAAGAAGCCCTCTGTCCTACCTTTTGCAGCTTCCTCCTGATCAAAGAGGATCTGATCGGGGCCAGGGTAGGGGCCGTATGCTGAACACTTACTCTGAGTCAGGCACTGACCTAAGGCGTCCACACACGTTGCCTGATTCTAGCCTCTCAGGCCGACTCCTAACAAGGGTAGAAACCTGGGGGACAAACCCGGGAAATCTGGACACGTGAAGGAGTCTAGCACTCTCGTGTTTGCTGACATCAGCGTGATCGTCCACAGCACCATCTTCGTTTAAGTGGACCATGACGACGATCACAATGATGGGAAGGAGAATCGATCATCTTTAAAAAGCACAGTTTCGGTGAAGGGCAAAAATGACTCCTTTCTTCCTCCCCACAGCAAAGGGATTCGGGAGCTTAGCTGAAGCTCACAAGTTAGGAGTTAGGAGCCTAGAGACCTCTGTGATTAAATTCCACCTCTGTTTCTCCTCTGTGTCTCTCTAAGGAGAGAGACAGATGGTGTGTCAGACGAAAGAAGATCATGGGGAGATGAATCTCTCTGACACGGGCTCACAGGCAGCTTTCTCTGAGGCCGGTGGCCTCGGACGGAATCAAACACTTCCATTAAGAGAGACTGCATCAGGGAGTTGGCCCGCATGAGGCTGGGGCACCTCACCTCCCAGCAGCCGGAGGGACTCTGCTCGGCTGTTCCCTCACACCACAGAAAGCAGCCCTGTCCCAGAGGAAAGCAGGCTCTTCCCCCAGAAAGGCCGCAGTTCAGATCCCTGAGCGGAATCGAGAACAAAGAGACCTTAGAGAACGTCAATCATGACCTTTGAGGTTTATCTGATTTTCTTACTCACAGCAACACAGGAACGGCTTTTATTTGTTTATAAGCAAAGGCAAAAGCTGCACTGTAATGGAATAAATCAAAGGAGTAAGCATTTCCAGGAGCTTTTTTCAGTAAGAAATAGTTTTATCTATTGCTAATATAGAAAAACTTGGCCAGAATCTAGTAGAGAATTAAGTGAAAAAATTCCAAAATCAGAAAAGTGTGGAGGAAAACATAAAAAAAGGCACATAGGCTCATCCCCTCGATGAAGTAACATTTTGTCATAGTTGCTTCAGGCCTTTTAAAAACAAACTAAATTAACTATTATTTCTAAAGCCGAATTTCCCTTTTTACCCACATTTCCCTACAGCCCCACTAAACCTGTTACCTTATAAATTACATTAACAAAATCTTTTTTTTAAAAGATTTTATTTATTTATTTGACAGAGAGAGACAGCCAGCGAGAGAGGGAACACAAGCAGGGGAGTGGGAGAGGAAGAAGCAGGCTCATAGCAGAGGAGCCTGACGTGGGACTCGATCCCAGAATGCCGGGATCACGCCCTGAGCCGAAGGCAGACGCTTAACGACTGAGCCACCCAGGAGCCCCTACATTAACAAAATCTTAATGCCAAATTATTGTTCCTTAGAATAAATCTTATTTGTTCAAATATATATGTGTGTGCAGTACTCGATTAAATTATTTGTATGATATCATCTATAACCTGTGCATTTATGCTCATTAGTACTATTAGACTATAATTACAGTCTTAAAAATGAGTTAGGTAATTTACCTCTTTTTTCTATTCTCTGAAACAGTTTGCATATTAAAGAGATTATTTATTTCCGTTTAGTTTTGGAGAAATTCACCTGTAAAACTGTCTTCTGTTGTCATAATTTTTTACTATTAATCCATTTTTTTAAGTTCTCATTCTGTTAGCTTTTAAACCTCTTTGGTTTTGGGGGATTGGGGTTTTTTTTTTTTACTTATAGTTTCCATCTCATTCAGATTTTTTGGTTCATTGGCAAAAATTGCTCATGGTATGCTTTTCGTGTATCTTAAAATCTCAACGTTATTTGTACTATTTTCCCTTTCCTATTCCTTTCAGTATTTATTTGTGATTTTCTTCCTTTTCTCAATTAATTTCATCATAGTTGTTTTACTATTTTTACTCTCGATAATTTCTCTTTTGTTCTGTTTCACTAATTTCTGATGCATCCTTTTCCTAGATTCTTTGTTTGCTCTGATTTTCTCTATTCTATTTCTTCGCTTGAAACCTTACCCCATTTATTTTTATTATTCTGTTTAAACAAATGCAACATCACACAATTTTATATGTAATTCCTTTGTTTTGTTCAAAACAAAATATTTTGTATTTTCAGTTATGATTACCTCTTTAACTTACTAGTTGTTAAGTGTTCCCTTGCTTTCAAATAAATTTATTTTTGAAATTTTTTCAATTAATTTCTTATTTAATTGTTTTTGGTAACTGAATGCGCTCTGTATGATATAAGTTCTTTGGAGTCTGTCGAGAGTCCCATTGTGCCATTATTGAAGGCTCATTTCGGAAAATGTTTTTTGTGTATGCTAGAAAATACTTTAGGTCCTCTATTCAATGACAAGTTCTATATAGGTACTGGATCGAGCTAATGAAATGCATTATTCATATTACTACAGTGCTACCTTTTTTTCTCCATGAGCTATGAATCTCTGAAAATGTTGTATTAAAATCTCCTTCTGTGATTGTATTAATGTAGTAAATTGCACTGATTGATTTTCTATTGTTAAACTACCCTTGCATTCCTGAAATAAATCCTACTAGGTTATAATTATCCTTTTTATTCAATTTGCTAAGGATTTCCTTAAGATTTCTGTTTCTATATTTATAAGAGAGATTATCCAGCGTACTTCCTTTATTGTAATATTCTTGCAGTAAAACGAGTTAGGAAATGTCCCCTTTTTTCAGTTCTCTGGAAGATACTGAGTTGGATTGTTGTTATTTCTGTCATTAATGTTTGGAAGATTTATGAGAGAAACCATCAGGGTTAGTAGTTTTCTTTGTGGGAAGCCTTTTGAAAATGGATTTAGTTTTCTTGATAGATACGAGAATTCAGATGTTCTTCTTTTTCTTGGGTCAGTTTTGATAAGTTCTATTTTTCAAGGAATTTGTGTATTTCATTGGAGTAGTCAAACTAGCATAAAATTTTTCATAGTATTTTTACTATTTCTTCAATATCCATAGGATTTATAACCATGTCCTCATTTTTTATTCCTAATATCAGTAAACTGATTTTTTCTGTCTTTCTCTTGATCAGTCTTATTGGGAGTTTATCAATTGCATTAATGTTTTAAATAACTTTTGGCTTTTGATTTTCCTGTTGTGCCTCTGCTTTCTATTTCATTAATTACCACCGTTATCTTTATTATTTCCTTCTTTCTATTTTGTTTCGGTGTGATTTGCTATTCTTTTTCTAGGTTATCAAGTTAAAAAATTATTTTTAACCTTTTCCTAATATATGCATCAAGAACCATAAATTTCTCTTTAAACATTGTTCTAACTTCATCACACAAGTTTTGCTGTGTGATATATCATATTTTCATTAAAACTCATTTAAAAATAGTTTCTAATTTCCATTGAGATGTTATCTTTAAAATACTAATTACTTAAAAGTATATGACCTAATTTCCAAGTAATTAAGAAATCTTTTCTGTTACTTATATATAATTTAATTCTACTGCTGTCTAAAAATATATTCTACTTAATTTTAAAATTTTATATTTTACTGAGACTTGCTTTATGGCATAACATATGGTCCCTTTTTGGTAAGAGTGTCACATGCACCTAGAAAAACAATATGTATTCTTAAGTTGATGGGTGCAATTTCTACAAATGTCAATTTTGTCAAATTAAATAACCATGTTGTTCAAAACTTTTCTATCCTTACTATTATTTTTTGTCTCTTTTCCTACTAGTTGCTGATTAAAATATGTTAAAAGCACCAACAACAATTGCACATTTCCACTTTTCCCTCTAGTAGCATCAAGTTTCTTTTTTGTATTTCAAAGGTATATAATTAGGTATATACAAATTTTTGCTTTTTCTTGTCTTTCCCTGCATAAAACTTTTGGTACCATGTGAAGTGGAAGTGCTAGCAGCATCCTTGTCTTGTCTTACACTTCAAGGGAAAAGTTTTTAATATTTCACCATTAAATTTGATATCTGCTATAGGCGTTTTGTAAAATATTCTCTGTCAGTTAAGGAAGTTCCCTTCTTTTTCTAGTTTGCTAATAGCTGGGATTTTTTTTTTTAAACCATGAGTGGAAGATAAGTTTTATCAAATAATTTTCTGTACCTTATAAGATCATATAATTTTGTTTATTAGTGTGTAATATTATATTCATTGAGTTTAATTGTCACATGACCCTTAATATCTGGAATAAACTCTCCTTGATTGTGATGTGTACTATTAGATATAGTGCTTAGTTTCACTTGCTAATATTTTCTTTAGGATTTGTTTATATTCTGTATTTTTGTTTTCAAGATTTTTATCTACGGTCTATATTTTTCCAATCTGGTAATATTCTTGTCAGGTTCTTGGATCAATATTATGCTGATCCATAAAGAATAGAAAAGAATGTACCCATTTTTAAATCTCTAGAAGAGTTTTGTAAGATTGCATTTTCTTCTCTAAACACTTGGAAGAATTCACCATTAAAGACATCTGGACCTGGAAGTTTTCTTTTGGAGAGAGTTTTAAAAATAGATTCGATTTCTTTATTAGATACAAGAGTATTTAAGTATATTATTTTTTCTGGATCAGATTTGACAAGTTGTAATTATCAAGAAATCAGTCCATTTCATCTGAATTGTCACATATCGACATAATGTGTTTTGTAATATCCTTTTAGCATCATTTGAAGTATCTGTAGCATCTAGAGGGATGCCTTGTGTGTTCCCTCATTTTTTCTTGATCAGTTTCATTAGTGAATTATCAATGGTATTAATCTTTGAAAATAATCAAATTATGGATATAATGATTTTCTCTATTGTACATATGTTTTGTACATTATTGATTTCTGGTCTTATCTTTATTACTTTTTTCCTTCTACTTCCTTTGGGTTAAATTTGCTGTTTTATTTTCAAGCTTCTTAAGATAGAAGCCTGGAACATTGATTTTTAGCTTTTCTTTAACATAGGTATTTACCCCTGTAAGCATCTCCACTATGAGCACTGCTTTAGATGTGTCCCTTACCTTTTTATATGACATGCTTCATTACCTTTCAGTTAATAATATGTCCTTATTTCATTTTTATTTCCTCCTTATCCCACATATTATTTTAAAGGGTGTTATGCAATTTCCAAGCAGCTGATGACTTTAGCTCTTTCTGGGATTGAATTACAACTTAGTGTAACTGTGGTCAGAGAAACTATTTTGAATGATGTCAAACCTTTGAAATTTCTCGAAGTTTACCTTATGACCTAGAATATGATCAGTTTTGGTAAATGTGTCAAAGTGCACTTGAATGTGCATTCTGTCATTGTGGCATGCAGTGTGCTCTATGTGTTTATTATGTCAAGTTTCTAATTATTTTTAAATCTCTAATACCCTTACTGAGTTTATCTTTGTTTGCTCGTTCCATTAGATGAGGGAAATGTGTTAAAGTTTCCTTTCATGATTATAAATTTGTCTAGTTCTTATTTTAATTCTGTCCACTTTTGCTTTCTGTATTCGTGCTAGAATAACAGATATATAAAAATTTGAATTGTTAAAACTTATTGGTGAATTGACCTTTTCATCATTATGAAATGTCATGTGATTGTCTCTAGTAATGCTTTTGCCCATAAAAATCTCCTTTATCTAGCATTAGTATTTTCACACCAGCTTTTGGGTTGGTATTTACACGGTATATCTTTTCCCATTCTTTCACTTTGCTCCTATCTGTGTATTTGCACTTAAGGTATTCATCTCGTAAGTAAATACTGTCATGGTTTTTTAAATTAACTCTAAGAATACTGTCTTTTAATTGAAGCATTTAATCTATTTATATTTAATATAATTAATGTATTTAATAAAATCAGATATATTAATGTTTAATTACATAAATATATTAAGGTTTATTTCCACAATTATTGTTTTCTAGTTGACTCATTTCAGTTTCCTTTTTCATTTTCTTGCCATTTTTTAATTAATCAAAAAAGTTTATTATAACATTATTTTCCCGCAATAAGCGGTTAGTTGTATATGTCTTTCTTATTCTTTTAAAGAGCACGGCGTACTTCCTTATGATAATCTAATACCATTTACTAGCTTTTACTACTTCTTCAGTGTAGCTGGAGCCTTAGAACACAACCTCATTTCTCCCCCTCTTGCCTTTTACAATACGTTTTTCATGACTTTTAATCCTATATACGTATTTTTAAGCCCCACAAAACATAACTATTTTTGTGAAGTTGATATTCATTTGAATCTGGGGGTCCTGGGGTAGCTTAGTCAGTTAAGGGTCAGACTCTTGAGTTTGGCTCAGGTCTTGATCTCAGGGTCATAAGATGGAGCCCTGAGTCAGGCTTCAGGTTCAGCAGAGAGTCTGCTTGAGATTCTTTCCCTCTCCTTCCCCCTCTGCCCCTCCCCCCACTCTCAGGCCTGCACCCGCATTCTCTCTCAAATAAATACATAAATAAATAAAGTCTTTAAAAAATATTCATTTGAATCTACCCACACATTTCCTCTTTTCATTATTCTTGTTTCCTTCTGTATCTCTGTATTTCCACATTATTTCTGTTAGTGGAGACTGCTGGTGATTAGTTTTGTCTCTCTTTTTCTCTTAAAATATATTTATCTTTAACTTTTGAAGAAAAATTTTGCCCGCACAGCATTATAAATTGCTAAGTATTTTCTTTAGATAAATTAAAGTTGTTATACCATTGTTTTCTAGATTTCTGTTGAGAGGTCAATTGCCAATCTTTTTGTTGTTCTTTTAAGTGATATTTCTCTTCTCTATGCCTCCCTTCAAAATCTTTTTCTTTCATTATTATTTGTTTACAGCTTTACTATGATGTGTGTGTATGGTCAGGAGGCAGGGGTTGTAGACTTTGCTTTTTTTAATCCCGTTTGGAATCTGTAGACTATTTTCAATCTGGCTGGCAGATATATAGTATAAACAAACAGATCATTATAGTCCAGCTAGGGTTTGAGATATTTTGAGGTTGTGTTTCAAGTTTTTGACAGCTTGTCTATTCTTAGTTTGTCTTTATATCTAGGACATTACTCTTCAGTTATCCCAACCAAAACCCTGGATATATTCCAGGTCTCCTTCTCCATGGCAGACCCTAAACTCCCATTTTTTTTTTCTTTCTGTCTTAGTCAGCTCAGGCTGCCATATTCAAATACTAGGGGTTGGGTGGCTTAGACAACAGAAATTTGTTTTCTAATTGTTCTGAAGGCTGGCTGTCTGGATTAGCATGCCAGCACGGCTGGACTGAGGTGAGGGTTTTCTTCTGGACTTGCAGACACCTGCCTTCCCGCTGTGTTCTTACATGGTCTTTCCTCTGTGCATCATGAGAAGAGAGACAAAGATTTCTCTCTCTCTTTTTATGAGCTCATTAATCTCATCATGAAGGCCCTACCCTCATGACCTATTCTAACCCTGATTACCTCCTAAAGGACGCTTCTTCCCATACCAATACATCGGGTGCTAGGGCTTGGATATATGAATTTTGAGGGGACACAAACATTCAGTCCATAATGCTCCCCAACCCAATAAGGCTGCCAGACACCCTGGTTAGCATTTTAGCCTTTGAGCAGCTGCTTTGTGGTTGGTCTCCCCACAAATGTACAACTCAGCGGTCATCAAACGCCTCATTGGAAACTACGTGTTGGGCTTCTCCAGAGTTTCTTTTTCTCCAGCATCATGGCCTCTCACATCATGGCTGCTTTTGTTGCTCTCTGGTGCTTTGCAACATCTGTGGTTGTGTATTTTATTCAGATTTTAGAGTTGTTTTCAGCAGGAAATAACTGTATATTTTAGTCTGATAGATGCTACTTCTTTTTATCTGTAAGCAGTAGTATACTGCTTTCTGAATTGCATGGGTGAGAAAGATTATACAAATTCAAGAAAGACGTTCTTTCTGGGAATAAGATTACATGATTAGCAGAGATTCTCTGTGTTCTCTAGGAATTTGGAATGTAGATAGTGTTGATTCTTTTCTCATTCACTTTTTAATTTTACTTCCAATCTTTAATTTCATTTGGAAACTATTTGATCAGTAAAACTCTACTTATCCAAACTATACATTTATTCTTAATTCTATTTTACTGAACGTCCTATAACTAGAAAAGGGGGGTTGAAAAATAAATTTAAACTACAATGGCAAAAGATATATTCACTTCATATAGTCATTATGAAGCAATGAAAACATTGGAAATAAATTAGTTGTGAGTACCAATACCATAGATATTGGAGTTCAGAGTCTTTTTGCACATTGGCATTTTCCTGTTTCTGCAACACCAGGGCTCTACACTGAGAGAGAGAGAGAGAGAGAGAGAGAGAGAGAGAGAGAGAGAAATAGATAGATAAAATATAAAGAGAGACATGAATTGAACCATAAAAAGAATATTTCAAATTTCAACTCATTAACCCACCACGAATGGAAATTTATAAAATTTTCAAGGTAATATCTTTTTTAGCTAATTAATAATCTTATTAATTTAAATCTCAAACTACTCTCAGCATAATATCAAAGAGTTCCAAAATGTATATCCAATCCAAATATGCAATCTATAAGAAATGGACCATGATGTGTTATTACTGTTACATGTCAGTTTCATGTGTTATTATGCTATTTCTCACCAGACTTCAACAAATTACTGTCACCTACACAGCATTAAGATAATTTCTTGTTGAAGATAAGTAGCAAGAGCAAAACTACTTAGCACTTGACTAATGCTTTACATGGATTAATCCGCATTTGGCAAGTATTATCTTGTTCTCATTTAACAATTGGCAAAATGGAGACAAAGAAACATTAACTCTGTAGAGCAGAATTAGCCCAGTAGCTTAAAGAAGAAATTTGTCCGGATAATCATCCCACCTCTTGGATGCACTTCCTAGGCCAGAGCTAAACTGATTAGCAACCCAAACCAACCAACAAAGTAAATAAACAAACAAAATACTCATCTTTTAAAAAGATATACAGACCCTTTTTTAAAAATATTTGATAAAGGGGGACTAGAAAAAATGTTATTTTTAAGATTCAGAGTATTTCTGCTTTCTAAGGGATGGAGGCTTGAACTTCCCTGGAAAGAATCTCCTTAGCTGTAGGGAGGGGGTACATTGAGAGCCCGCCACCAGGTAGGACAGGAATCCATTCATTATTATGGAGTGAGACTTTTCATGTGTAGTTTAGTCACTCAAATACTGATGCTTCAGATAAAGAAATTAAGGTTTTGGTTAGTAAAATAAATAAAATTAATTTTAATAGGTCTTTGTCATTTCAAATTATGTAAATTTGTTTTAAGTTCATGTATTATTGCTGGTCTTGGTAGATGTGAATGCTATTATTCAAATTGTTGCTCACAGGAGACCATGTTAAAATCTCAAAAGACTTAGAAGGTTGTATGGGCCTGGTCATAGCATCATACTGGAGAGCAGTCTTGAAATGGAAGTGTTCCGTTGCTGAGCCTAATCGAAGGACTAAAGACAATGGTGTTGTTCAAAATAAATAAACTAGACTTTGAGAACTATACTAATGATGAATAAGCATATTTGGGACACATATTGATAAAAATTACAGGAATTCCAAGACATTTTATGATCTGATTTATTTGTGATCAAAAGCGCTAAGAGCATGGAAAGTGTGTATAAAGTTGGGACTCCCTCTCAAGGGAAAGTACATCCCCAATGACAGTCATCCTGGATGAGGGAAGAATGAGAGATGGGATTAGGTTGAGGGAGGGGGAAAACTATTTTCTTTCTCCAGAAATTCAAAGAGATGGGGCGAGGATTCTGGAGAAGGGGGTAAGATTATGGGGACTCCCATTGGAGAAAGCAGGCTGCCTCTTATCACAGCTGCAATCTAGAGATTAAATAGCCTGGCCGACCTTTAAAACAGCAAGACCACAGACAGCTGAACAAGAAGTTGCATAGTAGGGGATCAGTAATGAGGGTCTTAGGACTGTAGTCTCTTTCCAAGAGCAGCATATCCAGGTACAAATTATCTGTAATGTAATTTCCCCCAATATTGACAAGACTTTAGTGCAGTTCTCTAATTGCTCTAGTGTGGTTTCAGCTCTTGCTGGTCTGGCTGAAGTGGTGCTAAGAGAACAGCAATGGTTTCAACAACTGAGCAATGTGTTCTCAGGACTATAAGAAGCAATGCTCCAAAGTGAGAAGTGACAGTGAGAAGTGACAAAGGTGACAGGTGACAGATGACTGGAGTGGCAGACAACAACCTGGTCGGAGTGGGAACACCTAAGCACTCCCTGGGGGTTTTCAGAACACCTCGGGAAGGGCAGGTTTCTGCAAGTCTGGCCTTCTGGCACATGAGTGTTATAGAGACCCTTGATAACCTGATTTGGGACCTCACAGACTGGAAGATTCTAGGATATTTAAAGAACACAATACAAAAGCTTTCACAGTTAAAACAGAAAACTGCAGAGCAAAAATAAACAAAACTTACTCTATGCTTATCATTTTTTTCATGATGCTTTTTGGAAGTTTTTACCACTTCAACTGTTTTGTTTTTTTTTGCAACACATCAATCAATTTTTCTTTTAAAATTAAAGATTTTTTTTCACCTTTACATCCCATCTGATTAGACTAATATTTTATTTTTTTAAAGATTGTATTTATTTATTTGAGAGAGAGAGAGGGAACACAAGCAGGGGGAGTGGGAGAGGAAGAAGCAGGCTCCTAGTGGAGGAGCCTGATGTGGGGCTCGAACCCAGAATGCTGGGATCACGCCCTGAGCTGAAGGCAGACGCTTAACCACTGCACTACCCAGGCACCCCAAGACTAATATTTTAAAACAAATAGCGATTCTTTAATGTTAGTCAAAGGAGATTGTATCTCTTCGGAATAGATGTATTTCCTTCCCTTCACTAGTTATGATGAATAGTAAAAGTTTTCAGCAGTTGGTCTTTACGCGTGTTTACTTTTGCAAACTCACGCATGCACACACAGACACACAGGTATACTTTTGATTGACACTAATTTTGCTTATTTAAACCAATGTTTTTCAAAATTTCAAGGATTCAGATTACACCATCACAACATGCAGTACCCATTAATGATACAGATTCTTCCCTGGTATTCCCAGAAATTCTGACTCAGAAGGAAAAGTCTAGAGCTCAGAAATCAGAATGTTCATAAGCTCGTTGGCATTTATTGTGTCAATAATGTTTGAGAATCACTGCCAGGGGCTCCTCCATATGTTGGACATTTATTACTTAAAAAATTCACATCTTTTTCACTCACTGTAGATGCTCAGAGATAAAACAGTCAGGTTATTTTTCTAAATGTAAAAAAAAAATCAGGGGTGCCTGGGTGGCACAGCGGTTAAGCGTCTGCCTTCGGCTCAGGGTGGGATCCCGGCGTTATGGGATTGAGTCCCACATCAGGCTCCTCTGCTATGAGCCTGCTTCTTCCTCTCCCACTCCCCCTGCTGTGTTCCCTCTCTCGCTGGCTGTCTCTTTCTGTCAAATAAATAAATAAAATCTTTAAAAAAAAAAATCAAAATCTGAAAAATACAAGAACATTTTTTTTTTACCAAGACAGTAAAAACATCTGAATTCATATTGAATTGCTGGACATGATGAAGTGTGTGCCCCAGTTTACAGCACTGTGATCTCACTTGAGATAAAGTTTTAAGTAACCTCTGCTAATCTCCGCACTTCATCCCTGGCTCCTACCTTCTACTGCGATGCCACCTCTGCAACAGCTCCCAAGGAGGTAGAACTGGGAGTTTTTCCACGTAAACTGATCATCTTTCCACCCCCCAGTTCTCTGAACCTTCCACCATATTGGATGGACTCCCAATAGGATGATAGCTTTTCTTCTAGAACAAGAATTTCTAGCCAGTCAATAACATTTACTAATTACTAATTGTCACTTTTATTTTACTGGGGTGTTTGGTTAACACCTGTTATCACACCGGATTCGTAGTATCACTCTTTGATTTCTTTTCTCATGCTCAGTATACATCCTGCAAACTTGCCTTACTGTTATTCATGTGCATATCTCTTTCCTCCTCCCCTTTTCCTCCCTCTGCCTCCCTTCTTCCCTCCCTTCTCCATCTCCTTTCCTTTTTCGTCAGAAGATGCCCCGAAGAGCTGGGCAAACTGTTTCAGGATCACCCAAGGTTTGTTCCGCATACGTGGCATTTCTGGATTCTGCATATGTGGACAAACACTGAGCTTGGAAGCGAGAGGTGCAAGTGGGGACTGGAGGCAAGGCACTGGCAGGTTGCGCCTGCACAGAGTGGGTCAAAGCCTGCAGTGTCACTGCAGCAGCTGACAGGAGAGATGGGGGGCAGGGGGGGAGCTGTGAGATTGTGAGGGGGACCCAAGAGATGCTGACATAGGTGTCTTTGAAAAAACGCATAAGATTTACCAAGCAGACAAGTGGAAGATCAGGAGACTCCTAGTAGAGAGATTAACATATAGAAAGAAACCAAGGCATGAAACAATGGGTTGTGTACAGAGACCGATCTGCAGTTCCAGTTTGATAGAACATAAAATTTAAGGGGGTAATGACAGGAGATGAGGCCTTTCCTTATAGCCCTTTATAGAACTGAAAAAGACTCTGTGATTTGTTTATTTTCATGTATACTGGAATTTATTATTTGTTTAACTTCATGAGACATTTTATGTCCAATAAAGGCAAAGGCATGACTGTCTTCACCACAGTCAAGCACATGGTAGGCATCTTAAATAAAAGGGTGAAGCCGTCAAGGGCCTTGTGTTCCATTCCAGAAATCTCCCATCACTCTCGGAGATGCTGGAGGACAAACGTCATATCTAGTTCCTTCTCTTCAGTGCCTAGTGCAGAGACTTCTGCCAGTAGGTCCCCAGGGACTATTGACTGCGAATGTTGAATTACATCGTTTCTGAATCACACTGGTTCCGTGGAAGGTATGGAAAGCATAAGGATGCTGTGACAGGCTGCTGTATTGTAAGAGAGACGCCAGAGAGCGTGATCTGAAGAATCTGAAGGAAGACTGAAGACGTTTTTGACATATAGCTATTTTCCAAGCTAGCTCGGCTCGTCACATCATTCATAACACTCCAACTAATTCATTCTATCAGCTCTAACCTCAGACTTTCTTTCTGGATTCTGGCACATGAACTTCCCAAGATGTCAGAGAAAACACTTGCTATTACTTCACTGTTCAAACAGTAACAGTTATCCAAGCGTGGGCTTTAGAATATCACTGCATTTAAAAAACATTAATGCTCTTTGACATTTGCTTTCAGATATAGTATTATCAATGTCAGTGTGGAGAGGCGAGTGAGTCCCAACAAATGAATGATTCTTGGGTCAAAGCCCCAAAACGTCTTCAGGTGCTCGCACATAACTGTGACATCTCTCATCTCTGACAAAGATCCAAAGACCATGTAAGTGACAAATAACATAAGGGATACCATTTCAGGGTTTTTTTTCCTTCCTTTTCAAATGTCATTGAACATTCACAATGAATTGACCTCACCTAGAAAAGACTCAAAAAATGGAGATGAACATCTGTGAGTGACTCCAGGAAGGTCTTGAGATTTGGCAGTTTTATATACTTAAGCCCATCAGTTGTTCTCTGGCACTATCTTCTTTTTTTTTTTTAAAGCTTACATTGTATTGTTTACATAATGTCTTGATAATTTCATTAAAGAGTAAGATAGGCAACATCTGACAGAAAATAAGGAAAAATTTTTGCTAATTAAATTATGTGCTGGGCAACAGGATCAAAATTTCAGAGTCAGAAGGTACCTGAAAGATCTCGTGGTTTATCTAGGAATTGACAACCTATAGAATTAAGTCTGGCTTATAGATAGGTTTTCTTTAACCCACACTTGGTTGTTGCCCCTGCCCCCCGCCAATCTGAAGCAACTGAAAAAGCAAGATGTTTCCCACAAATCTGTAGACTTGCAGCCTCTCTTCTGTTAGGACAGTACCGGGCCCTTATCTCTGACTGCAACCTGGAGCTGCCAACAGCTCTTCCCTAGAGAAAACGAGGCCCTGCTTCTCCCCTCACACCCCATGAACCCCATGGACCCACTGAGAAGCATTTAGGTCTCCGGCTTGGACTCCATAGGTATGTGAATTTTTGATTCCTGTGTTAGTTTAATGCTAAGGAATATTTCAGCTCTCACATCTTGAATATCTGAAGTTGAATAATATATGCTGTACTCTTATCTGGATAACATGGGTAATTTTTCTTCAGTGTGGTATTATCTGACAATGTAAATATTATAATTTGTTTAACATGTTACAGTTTAAACTAATTAGGGATTTACTTCTACCTAATGAAATTTGCTTATAGCAGTTTAATGTTATCTTGTTAGTACAGACTGCAAATGCCAAATTCTTTTAAAATATTTTTCCTTTGAAGTCAATTTGAACAGATATATATATGTAGATATATATATGTGTATATATATATATATATATATATATATATATATATGGCCTCAGGTTAGTTTTTTATTCTGAATGTTTTTCAAACTTTCATACTAACTTGAATTAGCATTAATTTTAGAATGGCAAAACAGCTGACAACGAACACTCGGCTGTATAATTGGGAATCTGATGCTCGCTCACGATAAATGATCTGGCCTACTTTATTGAATATTTATTTAGCAAATGTTTATCATATTTCAAAATCTCTGTGTAAAGGGCAATTAGGGAATATAAAGGTGAATGAGACATGGTCTCTGCCCTCCAAAGAATTTACATTCTGGTCAGGAATACAAATACATAAATAATTCAAAGCAGCAGGGCCAGGGGAGTGTTGAATGGTCGGCCAGTGGAACTGAGCACTGTCAAGGTCAGAACTGGAGTGAAGGTGTCGGGGGCGGGGGGGGGGGGGTGTAGGAAGTAAGGATGTTATCCCAAGATTCTGACCCGGTGATCTGGTGGGTGTTAGAGAGTCTATCCAGGTTTCGGACAGGATTACAGATCAAATGCCTGCTGAATGCTGCCCCAAAAAGGGGTAGATATCAGGCTCTGATCTTGTTAGTAAGAATTTTTTTAACAGCTTGTATAGCTTTGTAAAAAATGCAACTTGCAAGAGTTAAATGTTGGCCTCAAAAGAATTAGGATACTAGTCTAATGACAGAGAGATTAACAATAGTCTGCCTCTCTGTTTGGAGTTGCTTTGACTAGTTTCTCATGAGGATTGCTGTGGCTGCTCCTGGAAGGTGTGGGTTTGGGGTGGCTCTAATATTTGCTAAGAGGAGAGATAATATCCTCTTAGACTAGGTCATTGAAGACTCTTGTCCTTTAGACAACATTGAAAAAATCTGGTCTGTAAATGTTTGTCCTATAATGAGTTTATTCTGGAGGTAAAATCAGCCAGATTTACTATTTGGTATCATAGATTTTTTAAAAAATGATAAGAATGACTGTTGAGCTAAAACTTTCCCTTTCCAACTTCTGCAAATTCTTCTATTTGGATAATCTGGTGACATTAGGAAATCTCACTTTAAATGACTGAGACTCACTTAGAGCCTCCAGGGAAGGAGACTGGGATTAAGAGAGGTAGGAAGTATCACTGATAAATGTGGCAGAGTGCACGCTTCAAATTGCAGAGCTGCTGTAAAATGTCGTTTCTGATTACACATTATTAGTGTGCTCTCAATAGTACCAGCTGGCCAAACACAGACAGGAGAAGAGTGCATAATATTAAGTCACGCTGGTAACTTACAGTTGTCTCGTACTTTTGTTGAATCCATCTGTTTCCATCTGCTTAAGTGCTTCCGATGGGGCTGTGTACCTGCTTACTTGTCTTTTGCCAACAGTGCTTAGGTCAGCTTTTTTTTGGGGGGGGGGGTCATTGTTGGCCCTTCCCTAAGCACAGTTAGTGAACTAGTCCATCCGCCTTTATATTTATTGAACATAATTGAGGCGAAGTGCTAGCACAGATACACAGAATACAGTGAGAGTCAGTCCCTGCCTACAATATGTTTACAGGAAGGAAGGTGGAAGGAGGAGGGAGGGAAAGTAATTCATTAAGACGCTGTAAATCCCAAGCACTATTCTCTTATTTAAAAGCCCCATAAAAGTTGTTAAACTTACCTGCATATTTATAAAGGTGGTCACAGATTGCTCACCAGAATGACCCAAGCTAGAAAGTGATGCAACCCCTCCCACCAGACCTCCCTCTGGTAGCTTTCCTTTATTCCTTTGTCCTTAGGCCGGTAGATTTTTGCCCTCTAATATAGCGAGTCATATACTTCTGTCACAAAGATTGTGCAATACATTTTCATAATTCCAGTTCCTAGCCTAGGGTTTGGCTCATAATTGGCACTCGGGGAATATTTATTGAATTAGTTGAATTTCCTTAACGAAAACAGAGTACTGGTGGGGAGATGACACTTGGTATTCAAAACCTCTGATGTAATGTCTCCTCACCACGGGGTTGGAGCACGTCCACAGAGGAGACAGAACACCTGCCCATTAATCACTGAGCAATTGCCCAGGTCATCAGTTTTCCCCAAGAAAATATGAAAAGGGCAAGTTGCTGTAGCTTGGCTTACTGACGAATGCTCTGAGTGTATGAATGTGCCCCACTTTAGGAAAACCTAATGTGGAATGGCTGAATGTAAAAGACCTTTTAAAAATGAGAACTCCAGGGGCGCCTGGGTGGCTCAGTCAGCTAAGCATCTGCTTTCGGCTGAGGTCGTGGTTCCAGCATTCTGGGATCGAGCCCCTAGTCAAGCTCCCTGCTAGGCAGGGAGTCTGCTTCTCCCTCTCCTTCTGTGTGCGCTCTCTCTCTCTCTCTTTCTCTCTCAAATGAATAAATAAATCTTTTTTTTTTTTTAATGAGAGTTCTATGGGTTGGATTTGTAGTGCCCTGTGAGCAGGCCACGAATTGCGCTGGCCACATCCGCTGTGTTAGGCACAAGGGGTAACGTGATAAGACAGATGGGGTGTATCCATGACTCTGTGAACCCATGTTTAAAATGGCTGCTTTCCTGGGGCGCCTGGGTGGCACAGCGGTTAAGCGTCTGCCTTCAGCTCAGGGCGTGATCCAGGTGTTATAGGATCGAGCCCCACATCGGGCTCCTCCGCTATGAGCCTGCTTCTTCCTCTCCCGCTCCCCCTGCTTGTGTTCCCTCTCTCACTGGCTGTCTCTATCTCTGTAGAATAAATAAAAATAAAATCTTTAAAAAATAAATAAATAAATAAATAAAATGGCTGCTTTCCTAGATACACGGCCTTGCCCCCACGTTTCAACACCAGCATTCTAACTTCCTGTTTCATCGAAGCTCAGGATTTTTTTTTTTTTTTTTTTTTTTAGATTTTATTTCTTTATTTGACAGAGAGAGACAGCCAGCGAGAGAGGGAACACAGCAGGGGGAGTGGGAGAGGAAGAAGCAGGCTCCCAGCAGAGGAGCCTGATGTGGGGCTCGATACCAGAACGCCGGGATCATGCCCTGAGCCGAAGGCAGACGCTTAACGACTGCGCCACCCAGGCGCCCCGAAGCTCAGGATTTTGATACACTCTGTTGACTAAGCACGTCCTCACCACCATAAACTTTAGCAAAGTTGGCATTGCATCTCCAAAATCATGTGAAAAATGAATCAGTGCTTACACTTTGTTTAGGAATCACGTTGAATTCAGAGTCCACAGGACTTCCTCTGGCTGTCTTGCAGAAAATCTCCAGGATCCTCTCTGCCTCCTTTCTTCTCCTGGACCCCTCAGGCCCTGATGCCCCACCCCGCTGCTCAAAAAGGAGAAATAGTGCAGAAATAAGACAGGGATGACTGTATGTATGTACTTACATATGTAAATGTGTGTGTTTTCCCTCTCTGTCTCTCCATTTACAAGTCTACCAAAGTAAGACAGGCCTAGGATTACTCCTGTCTGAGTGGTTCCCCCCCGCCGTCCTTCACCAGGTGTGCCTCTATTAGGGCCAGCCTAAGTGGCTTTACCGAGTGCTGGAGGTGAGAGCGCTCTGCTGCAGATACTGATAATAAAGGTGTGCAATCCCCTGCAGAGAATTTGCAAGCAAGAACAAGAACAAATTAAAATCTGTTTATTACCACCACATACCAGGAACTCTAAGCAATGTCTGCACCAAATACTCCTCCTGACCTAGAAGGAGCAGACCGACTGTTGGCTGGCCCAGTCCCTGGTACACCTCCAGCCAGCCCTGCTCTGGAACTTAGAAATTCCTGCCCTTGGCTGGCTTTTCTCACCTTTCCTCTCCACGGAGGAAGAGTAAGCAGGGTGGACTTAAAGCAGCACAAAATATGACCCTTGGACCCCTGGTGGCCTCTAGTTATTTAGATCTATCAAGTTGGCAGTTTCAAAGGAAAACAGATGAAACAATATACTTTTCATATGTTGGCAATTATTTTTCTCAGAAATCACGTTAACATCTTTCAAATTATATTCCTAGCCTCTGCACCATGTACTCTAAAATGGCAAAGTTGGTTTTTCATCTCAATTAACAGTGCACGTTTGTTTAAAGAATATTTCCCAGGGCTCCTGGGTGGCTCAGGTGGTTAGGTGTCTGCCTTCAGCTCAGGTCGTGATCCCAGGGTCCTGGGACCGAGGCCCGCATTGGGCTCCCTTCTCGGTGGGGAGTCTGCTTTTCCCTCTTCCTTTACTGTTCCCCCTGCTTGTGCTCTCTCGCTTTCTCTGTCAAATAAATGGATAAAAGTCTTTAAAAAAGAAAAAGGAAAGAAAAAATAAAGAATATTTCCCATTGTTTGCATGTTATTTGTTTTAATAAAATTAACAGTTTTAATTATTTTTGCCATGTTGCATTACACCCTTCAAAAGTGGCTCAAATGGGTCATTTAAAGCATTAAGGTAATCATTTAAAAAGTAATGCAACCACAACTTTAATGAATCTGAAGTTGTGCTAATTTTATACAAGCATCTGGAAAAAGAAAAATCTACATAGGAAGTAAAGAGTAGTTATCTGAAAATCAGTAATTACTGAACAAATGACCCATTTACTCCCTGTCCGAACCTTAGTTGTCTATGAAACTGTCATTTAGTGGCACGAAGCCATAAGATTTTCACATCATTCTAAAACAGAATAGCAGCCACTTTGGTAAACCAATCACCTTTTCTTGGAATGAGCACAAAATAATGTTTTGGAATAGCAAACTGATTCATTTTGTCATTAAAGTTAGACATGAGGTAATATCGCTCATGCCTCTAAATTACCCGGGCATCAAAATGAGTAATTTTCAGTACATATAGCAAAAATAGGTTTGTCCCTCTATTTCCAAGAGTGTAAAACCTGAGACAAAGTCATTAGCCATGTTTTATTTGGAGAAGAAACAGAATGAGCTCTTGACCAACTTATTGAATGACACCTTTTAGATGTTCCATATTGTCAATGGCACAGGATGTGATCGGCAGTCGGCATCCCGTGGACATGCTAAGAGCTGCCGCACTTTACAGGGAGATGGAAACAGTATTTTGAGCAGAATATAGATCCGCTTCTGGCAAAGGTAATTTAAATGAGGAAAAGTACCCAATTATTTCTTATTATGCTTTTCTCTAAAAACACACACTACGGAGGAGAGCTTTCTCATAGATAACACCTGTTTTGGCGAGTCATGAGGTAGGCTGGAAATGGCACGTTAGGGTCAGAATCGAAGATGAACCAGCTGTGCGGGCCATGAGGAAGGGCTTTACCAAGAGGATAGAACGGACTGTTCCTGGACGCCAGTCCACACGTCAGTATAGTCGCAGAGAACATGTGGTAACATACCTCCAGCTCTTCCTTCAGTGACTGTGACTTGATTGTAAACCCTGAGGAAATGTCTTTTCAGCCTGCTGTTTGAAGAAGAGGCAGTAATATGGGACTCTTGTTACACAAGTTTGCTAACTTTCGAGAGGAGTGGTGCTTACCCCTGAGTGGTTGAATAAGGTATGAAATACAACTTTTTTCTCATGGCACTGTCCAAATCAGCAAAGATCATCACAACAATTTTAAATGACTTGCTCAAATGGAATATTTCAACATTCCAGTCAATAGCTGAATACCTTGAATCTATCATCCGGGAGATTAAAATACAATGTTTAATGTTTAGGAAAATGTATCACCTTTATTAAGAAGACTGAATTATGGTGAAGACAACTTTGTCATCAGGAATTTGGATCTTTCCCAAAATTTGATTATTCTTTTTCTCCCAGCAGAAAAACAAATCAATAATATATATAATTGAGCATTTTTTAAAAAACACGTCCAAATGCCAGAGCAAAAGATTATAAATACATTAAGAATTAAAGCAACTGCAGAATGCCCATAAAAGAGGGGATTAGCTCATGTCTAAGCTCCTCTATCTAACCTTATCTACCAAACTAGAGGCCAATTTATTCATCTATCTATCATTAATCCTTGCCCAAAACTTAAGATCCTGTGAAAAATTGCAATTCATGATATCAGGTTTCTAAAGCTTAGAAATAAAGATCATATTTAATAATTTTTTAAAAAAGAATTAAAGCACCTGGAGAGTGGATTATTAATCTACTTCTTGCTGTTTCTCCCATTACAACATTTAGCTTTCCCGTTTGGGACATGATATTCCAGGCTAGAATGTGACAGAAATTTGAAAGTAACCTTCAGTGAACTCTCTCCTCATCTTGCCAGGCTCTTCACTGATCCTAATATTCATAATTATCTGACAGAGTCACCAAATACTTGCTCCCATTTCTGCTGACCTGTAGTTGTAAATAAAGCTTTTCTATTTTTATTTTGTACAAAAATTGAGAACATAAGCCAAGTAGATGTGAAACACGTCTGGCAGCTCACGGCACATTCATCCTAGAGCCAGGCATCCGTGTACTAGTACTTTGGTGAAAGATGCAGAAGTATATTATCCATTATATTGATACAAAATAGTATTAATTAACTTGTAAATATTTTTATATCATATTTACCTTATTTAAAAGATGCTCATAGAACACTATGCATGCCCGGACACCCATAAAAAGCTTGCTGATGCTAAGATGAAAAAGGCATTCTGCTTCAAGTCTGGATAAATGAAATCACAAGGAATTACACTGGGTTTGGAATAAAACACTCCTGGTAATAAGCCATGTGACTTTGCTTTCTGCCTGCAGATCCCTGAGGAACCTCGTCAGAGAGAATGGAAAAGATGAGGGAGAGGAGGTCAGGATTTGAGGATCCTAGGTTTCTGGCGGTTTCCTTTCTTCCATCCTAAGTTGTTAGGATGGCTTTAAATTTTGCATATATTGCATATGAAAAATTTGTTTTATAATAGAAGATTTTGCAGCATTTAGCTCATTTTACTCTCATCTTTTAGTATCTATTATTATTATTGCTTATTGCAATTTAAATAATGTCAATGCTTCCTACTCTCATTGTCTATTAAGACTTAGAATTTCATAACCATGCAGTTAAACTCTCACAGTGACAATAATTGTTATGTGTCTGTATGATCCTATGCAGAACATTTTTACTGCATGTGTCTTCATTTCAGTAATGCAAGGGTAAGCATTTGTTTCCCATACAATCACAAGCTGTTCTTAATGTAAACATCAGTATTCCATCAGCCTCACAAAGCCACAAGCAGAGGCAGGCACTTCCGTAAGCATCAGCATTCTTATCTCTATTCCTCCAGGGAATACATTTTCACTTTGGTAATTTTGCCTGTATTTTTAGGATTAAACGTCTGCTTTTCTCACACTGGAGTGAGGAGGGGCCTGCTCATTTATCATTAAGCAGCCAGTCTGTTTTCTAACACCTAAGAAGGGAGAGAGAAAGGAAAAAAACCCTGCCATCCAGCTTGACTTCTTGGAGTTTTCCAGGAGTTTGGACATCTGTCCATGGTAGCATATACCAGGTTGCACTCCTTTCAGGTGCTAGAACAGAGAGGAGAGGAGAGGAGAGGAGAGGAGAGGAGAGGAGAGGAGAGGAGAGGAGAGGAGAGGAGAAGGGAGGGGAGGGGAGGGGAGGGGAGGGGAGGGGAGGGGAGGGGAGAGGAGAGGAGAGTTAGTTGTCCCTCTTATCAAGTGGCCAATCTACCTCTTGGTCCTAGCACTGTTTTAGTATCTATCGTCAGCATTAAGGGGTTAATTTCTAGAGTGGGGGATTGGCTGGTATAGCGAGGAGCAGGCAAGCGAAAATAGGAGCCATTTGCTTTCCTCTTCTTTTTCTGTGTTATAATCATTTGAGCCTAATGCTCTTTGCCAGTAAACCACATTACTCATACTACCACTCCCTAATAATGAGAAATATCATTTAATAAATAAATTTCATCTGCAAACAACTGTGCTGAAGGTTTTACATATATCACTTCATCTAAAACAATTCAACAGCTATAACGCAGGGGTTCCTTCCTCCAATGTTCAGATTAGGTCATCGAGGTAGAGAGTTAAAGAGTTTGCCCAACACGATGTGGCAATTACACGTGGAACTGTCATACCAAAACAGAAGCCAAAGACTTCAATGCCTTAAGTGATGTAATATGATGAGCCAATGTCCTAAACCTCTATATTATTTTGTTCTACAAAAATATTTTGTGAGGCTTTCAGGAAGAAAAGCTATACGCAGTTTCCTTTGATCAGCATTAACTAGGTTGTTCCATGAGGCTCTCGAGGGAACGTACACCTAAGACACGGATCCCTTCCTCAAGGAACTTGGAATCTAGGGCTAGAGATTATGGAGACAAAAAATAATCGTAACACAGCAAAAAAGTGGTAAGTATCCCAAAAGAAGTACAGATGAGGTTTGTTTGGTGGAGAATTAACTTGCAGCTGGAAGATCAGAGAATCTTTAGAACACAGGCCAGATACAGTCAGATATGGAAATGTACAAGCAGGGATACATACTAACAAGCACATGTGGTTACCTTACCCAGCCACCCATTCGAGAAGGTTCCCCAGCCTCATCATATACAGGGCTAGCAGATGCTGTGCTTTCTGGAGCAAATTATATTCTCTCTTTGATCTTATCTCCTTACCTATAAATTGAAGGGAGTGGCCTGTAAGGCAAAGGAGAGCCACATTCCATGGCTTTGTATTCAGATTCTGATTGGATTGGTTGCCAAAGGGAAAAGCAATCCGGGGGAAGAAAGAAAGAATTGTTATAGACTCTTGAGTGACTCTTGCAAAGGAAGTGAGCTGAGAGGGGATGGAATGTCTTCTACATGCCCACAGAAATCCCTGGGTCTTGAGAGGATAATCCCAGAGCCATGAGAGGATAATGCTGGATGTCCATCTTGTCCCCACCCTCTAGGGATCTGTATTTTTTCCTTTCCTTTGACTTGCATGGTAAAAGGGTCAGAGTCTGGTCTTCAAATTCGGGCTGTTGGGAGGGGGGGCTGGATGGCAGGCTGCCTGGACTCAAATTACCTCTACCCACTGTATTTCTCTGTGAAATTTCCATGATGCTACAATTCAAGAAATGTAGATGAAGTACCAAGTGCAACATGGGTGCATAGTAGGGATCCAGTAATATCTACTGGAAGTCGGGAAAGAGGTGCTTGAAACAGACTGTAATGGAACCCAAATTCATCTGTCCAGTGCCCGGCAAAGACCGTCACTGAGACATCCAGCATGCAGCATGGAAAGGGTTTATTCAAGAGGCAGCCAAACAAAGACACAGTAGGGTAAGCCTCAAACCCACCACCCTGAACAGGAGGAGAGGCAGAGAAATTTAAAGACAAAGGAAAGAGGTCTGGGTAAAAAGCTGCCGCTGCTATTATTAGTCCTGTTAACTCATTGGTTACCGGTTTCATAGCCAAGGGCAGTTTTCCAAATGATCTATCTCCTCTTTCTCTGGCGATAACAACTCAGGGGCCCTGCTAGGGATTTGAGACTTTCTCTCCCATCAACCACCCTTTTCACATTTTATTGGCAAAAAGTTGATGTACAATTTCCAAAGGGAATTATGCCATAAAAATAGACATCCAATCAATGGACAATTAAGCATCCATTAATAAAAATATGCAGACTCTGTTCTTAGGAAAGTGCAAATGAAATAACATTAAGTGGAAAAGTCAAATAAAAATTATTACATAGACTCTGTAATTACTATAATGGTTACACATGGAAAGATCTAAAATAGGCCAAGGAATGGTGAAAATAGTTGTTTAAGCAAAAGGAATAAAGATCTATAATTCCTTGTGAAACTGATTTAATCATAAATTCTTTTTCTAATGAATATATCATGGTACTTTTTCTTATTGTTGCCAAAACCCCACACCACACAGAAAATGTTAAATTCCCTACATAATCTCACTCCCCAGGGAGTAAGATTTAGCTGATTTTAGCAGAATGCTGGAAAACTTCCAGATTTCCGTGCATATAAAAGCATACCTACACACATTTCTCCATAAATGGAACCATGTTCTGCATTCTGTTTTATATCTTTTTTATTTTTTAATATCAATAGTGTTTTTGATCATGAAAACAATGTAAGTTTATAAAAATCTTCGAACAATAAAAGATAATCCATTTAAACACAAATAATTCTAGAGGTTCAAACACAAAGGACAAGGTATAGTCTTTTCCTTGATTGCCATCAAGATTCCAATCAGGTGGAGCTCCCCAGTTCCTAAATGCAGCAGCTTGGTAATAAGGCTGTGTCCTCCAAGGTCAGGAGGAAGGGCAAGAGAGGAATTCTGATGGTGTGGGGGAAGGGGACATTAGCCCCATCTGTCATTTTGCGCCTGACCCATCAAGACAGGGCTCCGTGGGGTTCTCCACAGTGAGGAAGGAAGAAGTTGCCTTTTGTGTTAATTAAATAGATGTGAGCCGGGGGGGTCCATAAGTGAGCCGCAAAGAGGCAACCGCTGAAAAACTGCTACATATGTGCGAGCGGGCCCCACAGGCTTGGTTTCGATTTTCTGTGTTTACACCCTACTATCCAAGGAGACCTGCTATCCATATTCTGCAGGTCTCGAGCCCGTGTGCCTTCTCTCCCAAGGGATGCTTCTCGGCTAACGGAGGCTCTTACTCATTATCCTCCTGTCATTCTAGCTAATAGGACCGAGCTTTTCCTGAGGTCACATGGCACTGCTGCTCCATCTTTGAACGAGGCAGGCTGGAAAAATGCCTTCTCCTTCTGCTCTGTAACTACTTGAGTAATGAAATAATGTAAGGTTATGCAGCTCAGCATATGGCATTTCCTTGAAGAGCAGAATCGTAGGAATGGAAGCCCAGGAAGTTAGTCTTTAGTTAGAACAGCCTCACGGAAGCCTCTTAGATGCACTAGACCTGCTATTTTTCACACAGGCCCCTAGGTTTGGGGACCTATGAACGCTGGCCGCTGTCAGCATTTGCATCTCTCTGAGGAGAGAGTCTAATGCGAGCATCAGATTCTCAAAGAGGTTTGTGGCACCCTGAAATATAAAAACCCCTGACATTATTGGCCTTGACCGCCACAGCACACCCTTCGGCCAGATTCCCTCAGACTCTGTTTGCTCTTTCAAGCACACTCTTCAATTCCATACTGCTTTTGCTTGGAAAGGCTCACACCTGTGACTTTCCAGAGACTCGCTGCTTCCTCAGACAGAAAGCCAACTACCTGGAATTTACATCCCCTTGGGGTGGCCCTTGGCCAATGACAGGCTGGTAGAGTCTGAAAGCCAGCTATGTTGGCCCCAGGGGGAACAGTCTGATGGGTGTTTCATACTCCGGTGTGCCTGTGGGACAGGATGCAGCTGGAGATTGGCCAGACATTGCTTGATGTCTTCCCCTTCCACAGCTTGTTTCCCTTGCTAACTCTGTGGGTTTTTCTGGGAGCACTTTCTTAACTCACACAGAAGTCCTGGTCTCTGGGTCTCCTGGGAAGCCTGCCCGAAGACAACTGCCTATAGCATGCCAGCACAATGAGCCCAGTCGTCCTTTTCCCCCTGGAACCTCTTAAAACAACAACTGATCACAGCCAAGCAGCGAGATGGGCTGTGCTGGACAAGCGGGAAGCATTGTAAGAGGCGAAGCGAATCTGAAACAAATAGGTGGGCATATAAACAGGACACAGAAAAAAGGAAAGAAAAAAAGAATGGTAAGAAATAGTAAGAGAATCATTCATGTATTCACGTGGTACCGTGTTACACTGGAAAAGGTTTTAAATAAGACCAGAAGAATCTATGTTCTTGTTCAGACTCTGTAAATTATTAGCTGCTTGGCCTTCAACAGTCGCTCAAATTCCCTGAGCTTCAGTTTTCTGACTGTAGATCGGTGATCATGACGCTGCATTCACAGGCTTATTGGAAGGATCCAGTAAAACAACGGAAGTGAAAACTTCAAGTCAGAAAGCGTAATGAAACACCGTCTTTCCTAAGCACGTGTTTGTCCCATGATTTAGACTACGTTAGTACTTAACCAAGTGCAGAAAGCACTGAAGATACGACACTGTCATACAACAGGTTTTAGTCTAACTGGAGAAACAAAACAAACGCAAAGGAAAGAGCTAAACAACAGCTAAACATGGATCTACATACAAAAATGTGTAGCTACCGAGAGCAGAAGACTCCAGAAGATGGTGAGGTCACACTTGCTCGGACGGAGGGCTTCATGGCTTAAGTCATTTCTTTCTGGTCAATGCTTCCCTGACACCTGTTCTCTTTTTCTGGGAACACTTTTCACATCATTAGAAATTAGTTATTCAATGTCAAGCTTTTCCACCAGATGGTAAAGAACAAATCATATCTGAATTATTCACCCAAGAGTCTCCGGTGCCTAGCACGTAGTGGGGGCCCAAGAGGTATTTCTTAACGACTCAGTGAATATTTTAGGGTAGGTGGAATTTGAATTGGCGATTCAAAAAATATGTGGCAATGTGAATGAAAGTAGAAACAATGGACAAAACTGTTTAGACTCGAGCAGGGCTTGTGCTCAGCAGCCCAGGAGAAAATGTGGAGATACAGGGTGAGAGCCGCACTATAAAATGGTTTTGATTGCCAGAGTGACTGACCTTCGCCCTCAAGGAGTCACCGGAGCTTTGGTGGCAGAAGAACATGGTGGAATCAGTGCAGTAGGAAGATCCTTCTGGCAGCAGGTGTGGCAAGTGCTGTGGGGCTATGTCGGTGGGATGGAGCTGAGAGCCGGTGCATGAGGGACCGAGCAGTTAGACTAAAGAGCAGCCCTTGTCCAGAGGCACAAACCATTGCCAGGGGCGCCTTTCCTGTCTCAGCTTCCCTTTCATAATTTAGCCAGAGATTAAACTTTTGTGTCAAAGGCCATCCAGTCTAAGTTCCTCACTATTTTTCCAACAAATGAATCGGCAAAGAACAGATTTGCACAAAACTAGAAAATGAAATCAGCGATACATCTGATGCATTGACCTATGGGTTTCCTTCCAGGCAGCGTGTGGCCTGTGCTCACGCACTTCCACGGACGTCCACCGGCAAAGCCCTCGATGCCTTAAGGCAGCCTGTTCCTCACCCACAGGACTGGCATCACTGACATGACTGGTCATTTGTTCCGAGAAACTCGGCAGGATCATCCTGCCCCTGGGTCTGGGACTGGCTGGCAGTCAGAAAACTCAGATCCTATTGCAGAGATGTCCCTGGCTAGATGAAATGGGGCGAGTCATTTCTTCCAAGTTTACTTCTATGTTCTCACCTTCAAAATGACGAGGTTAGGCTAAGTCGTTGATTTTTCAAACCTGGGTAATCGTTACACAAGTTCTCCCCTAGGGAACTTGTTTGAACCCAACCAAACCTCCTAAATCAGAATCCTTGAGAGCTGGGCTCAGGAATTATATTAGAAACAAACTCAAGTGATCTTATGAAGCCAGTCCAGGTCGGGTGCAGCGAGAGGCACTGGGATCCCATGGACTAGATGAGCCCCTTGGTCTTCTTGGGCTCTAGAAATTCAATTCAAGAATCTTCTCCTGTGATTCCCATCTTAGTAATAATACAAAAAGTCAGATAACTATAATATTTTGTCATAATATATGGGCTTAGATTTTAAAAGCAGGGGTGGGGGAGGGTATCACTAACAATGTAAAGAATTTTTCTCTAACTCTCCCCCTTCCTGCTGCTGCAGACACTCCAATTCCCCTCCCTCCCGGTATTTTGGGGGTTCACCGGGGCATCATTAAACACCCCATTTCAGTTACCAGGGTATTCTGCTCTGCTGCTCAGGCTCTGCTTCTGATGAGCTCCCGTCCTCCCTGGAGTGACGTGTGCGTCATCTCCAAAATGCAAGAATCCCTCCAAAAGCTATGTTGGTGCTACTGCTCCTTGTGTCCTGCTGAGGACGATTATCCCCTGCTTGCCAGCAGTGTCGCCAGGATTCACAGCCACGAAGCCCACTGCTGAGGAAAGGGCCACCCACATCACTAAGTTGCAAATAGAGCAAATGGGTTTCATCTCCTGTGCTGCCTCAGACCAGTGGAGAATCCCACGCCTGCATCAAGGTTTGGGGGAAACGCCATGACCAATTAATTCTGTCTGTTATGAGTACAAGGTTGAAAAATGATGGCGTGCCAAGGATGAGCCATGTAGTCCAAATCCCCTTTGCTGTTTCTGGCTGTCTTTTATTTTACAGATGAGAACACTGCAGCCCAGAGAAAGACGTACCCCAACTTCCACAAGTACTGCAGAGACACAGATTCGCCCAGGCAAAATTTTGGTTGGAGGCGGCTGGCCAATGTGCAGGACTTGAGGCTTGTGGGATCGTTCTGTGTGTGTGTGTGTGTGTGTGTGTGTGTGTGTGTGTGTGTCCCCTTAGCAACCCAGGCAATATTTCCCATTGCAATGCAATGCCTCTTGTGCATAGTCTGGGTGGGCTTTCCAGATGTTTATCTGTCCTTTCAAAGTTGAAAAGAAATTCTCTACAGGATTGATCCAGGCAGCCTGATCTCAGGACATTACTTACTGCATTTTCTAATAGTTGCTATTTCCTCTTTGTTAAAGGGTCAGCTGTAAAATAACGCTTCCTTTGCTGAAAGCCGGCACTGCTGGACAGATTAGATAACTGGGGGGATTGGCAGCAGACTGCAGATCCTTTAACCCGCGGGTCACTCTTTCATCTCTCACCCAGATGAGGCCTGACAGCTGTTCAGGAGCCTCCTTGGGAAGGAATGCCCAGCCACTTATCTCAAGGCAATCAGCACCAAGAAATAGCACCTCTTTGAATGTCTTGAAATACATTTTGTCATCCCTTTTACTCCAGTTGTCTGTCATTCCACAAACCAACAGAGATCCACGACTTCTGGATGAAGTTTAGTTGGCACAGAACGAGGAGGCACATTAAAACAGGTCTGGTGTCTGGCCCCACAGCTCTGTCCACAGGCCACATGTAGAAGGATTTCCCCACATCTGATCCCGATTCCATAGTAGGTGCTAGAAAAGCAGCACTTCTTGAAGAAGAGGTTCTCTGTCACATTTCAATAGAGTCCGTTATTCCCCACCATGTCCACTTCCCAGTGATGCCCAGTACTCTTTTTTTTTTTTTTTTTTGGTCTTTCTCTTTTTTGTAAGATTTTATTTATTTATTTGATTGTCAGAGAGAGAGAGAACCCAAGTAGGGGGAGCAGCAGGCAGAGGGAGAAGCAGACTCCCCGCTGAGCAAGGAGCCCGATGTGGGACTCAATCCCAGGACCCCAGGATCATGACCCGAGCCGAAGGCAGACGCCCAACTGACTGAGCCACCCAGGCGTCCCAATGCCCAGTGCTGTTGCACGACATCTCACAGGCTGAAATTGTTCAATGTCTTGGTTAAGTTCAACCCACTCAAAGATTAACATAGAATTCAGCTTAGAACGTATCAATTTACATGGTAATTACTGTGATCGTCGATTCTATGATAGGAATAAAGACTGACATGGGAGAGAGTATATTATAAATGAGATTTTTTAACATTATTGATGCAGAGCAATAATACACAACTTTTCCAGTGAAAGGACACCTTCTACTCAGGAACCTCTCCAACCATAACTGTGGTCATTCTTTTGGTATTCATGGAATGGCAAAACATTTATACTTACAGATCTCTGGAATCCTTGTCCTAAATTCTCCCAAATTCTCCTTCCACCTTCCCCAAGTTTCTCACAGGTCAGGAGCCTCTGGCCCAGTGGGTTTATGCATGGGTGTATTCTCACAGGGAGCCCTGTTTGTTGACATGCCTGCTGGATTATCTGCTCCTACAATTATGCTTTATTGTCATAAATGTACAACGGTTGTAAAAATGGGGTGTAGAAAAAAAGCAGGCCGGTGACAATTTTCAATCCAAGTTACTATTTCTTGATTTGTATTTGTATCCCAAATCTTTCTATGGGAGACAAAGTCAGCTCCGATGATCCCCACTCCACCCTGGCTCTGATACTGCTACTGTTGCTGTTTTATTATTCCTTCTACTTTCATAAGTATCATTAGCAAATTAGGGATAATCATGGAGTATTGTTAGGCTTTTCTTTATCAGAGAAAGGTATTATCAAAGGAAGGTATTTTGGAGAACTGTGGTGTAGTAGAGAGAACATTGGATTAATAGTAAAAAGACCCATTCCTCTTATCAGACTGAGTGTTTGGGCATGTGATTTAAGGCTCCTGGGCTTCAATTGTGTCATCTATAAGTTGAAAAAATAATTCCTGCCTCATAGCATAGTTAGAGAGATCAAATACTTTCATGTACATGAGAGAACCTGCAAGCTATTAAAGTTTTGCAGTATTACTTGTCATACATTTTTTACAGTTATAAAAGTAATGGTAGTTTATTATGCAAAACTGCAAAATGTAATGAAGTATGAAGTCAGTTAATGTAACTCACGATCTCACAATTCCAAAGTATCTCCTGTTACAATTTTGACATGTGAACTTCCACACTATTTTTGCTCTCCGTGTGTGCACATGAATGTGTTTAAAAAATTGAAGTCTGTAAGCATGGTTCTGTGATCTATTTTTTTCACTTACGATATCTTGAGTGTGATGAGCTGAGGCGTGTTTCCCCAAAATTTGTATGTTGAGGCCCTAATCCACAATGTGACTGTAATTGGAGATAAGCCCTGTCAGAGGTATATAAAATCAAATGAGGTCATAAGGGTAGGGTCTTAATCCCAAATGACTTATGTCTTTTATGAGAAGAGGAAGAGACACCCATGATGTGTGCACACAGAAAATAAGGCTTTGTGAAGTTACAGGGAGAAGGTGGCCATCTGCAAGTCAAGGCCAGAAACATAAGAAATAAATTTCTGTTGTTTAAGCTACACGGTAATGTTTTGTTATGGCAGCTCTAGGAAACTCACACATGGAGTTTCTCTTTAAATATTCTTTTTTTTTTTTTTAAAGATTTTATTTATTTATTCGACAGAGATAGAGACAGCCAGCGAGAGAGGGAACACAGGCAGGGGGAGTGGGAGAGGAAGAAGCAGGCTCATAGCGGAGGAGCCTGATGTGGGGCTCGATCCCATAACGCCAGGATCACGCCCTGAGCCGAAGGCAGACGCTTAACCGCTGTGCCACCCAGGCGCCCCTTTCTTTAAATATTCTTAATGGATTTTATTTTTCATGTCCATGCATTCACCTGTTTGATATAATTATGTAATGAATCCTCTATTCTGATTATTTAGGTCATTCCCAATTTCTGGCATAATAAATAATGTTTCTAATATTCTCATATATTTGTAAACATTTTTTGGTGCAACATGCTCTCCAAAAGGACTGTAGTACAAATTAATGCGACTAAACTATAGGAATTCTTTGTACTATTTTGGTATCTTTTCTGAGTTAAAAAATGTTTTAAAATAAAAGTAAAGAGAGAGAGAAAACCCATAATAAGGATAGAATATGTCTAGAATATTTATACGAGTATTATCTGCAGCCATTATTATTTAGGTACAAGACCAGACAAGCCTTCTTGGAGATCAATATTCTGATTACAAATACCGTCAATCAAACAGAGACTAACATAAACGCTCTCTGTTAGCAGGAATTTGACAATGTGGTGAGCAAAAGGGGTGGAAGGAGAGGATGTTCCACAGAACGTATCTTTCTAAAAATTATTGCTCCTGCACAGAGAAGAGCAAACACAGGAGTGGATGTGGGATCACTGCCTTTGGTGGTCTCTTCCTTAATTTTATGAGCAATGGCCATAGATACTTGTCTCCCTCTGTCCCCCATATTATGAAAAGATTTACCCTGGCTCTTATAATCAGAGTGGTACTCCCTGGGATTTTCTGGGAGTAGGATAATTCAATTAATGCCAAATATTTACTAAGCACCTAATTTATGCAAAGTTTTGTTCGAGGTTACAGAAATTAATAAGGACGAGTTCCTACCCTCTAGGTGGACGAGCTAGCGAGGCAGACTAATAGGAAAACAACGAGCTCTCATGAAAATTGAAGGAAATAAGCCCGTTGGGAGCTGGAATAGTACTGACTAAGCATTAAAGAGATTAGGACATCAATAATAGAGGAGGTGGCGTTAAGGGACAAATAGGTTTTGCTAGGCAGAGTCAGATGGAAAGCCGCTAAAAATTCCTCACATCTGAAAGGAATGTCTGGGGATCAGGGAGGTGTGGTGCGTAGGATGTGTGATGGGGGAATGCACCTGGCTGTGGGAGCCACAAATACTGTACAATGGGTTTGGGATAACTAGGGAGCCACCAAGAGTTTTTTTTTTATTTTATTTGTATTTAAAGATTCCTGGGAAAACTGTAAGGGATAAAAAGAGTAGAAGAAAATATATCGTGCCTTGTCCAAGAGTGACAGAGGAGAAAAATTTGCTCCCTACCCCACTCTACCCCACCTCCCAAAATTCAGTTCGGGAGGATGCTGTTGCACTTTGCAGAGCCAGAAAGTGGGAGGTATATGTCTGTCGCACACTACAAGGCAGTGATATGAGGTGATCAGACAGAAGATTCCACGCATTTGTGCAAGCGCTTGGCCTATCCGTTTCATATTTGTCCAAGTGTGGGAAATGGTTCACTCTTCGCTTGTGGCAACGCGTCATGCACCTTCTTTTGCAAAGCTTCAGCCTGCATCTGCCCACCTTGATGTGACTTCCGGAAAGTTGCATACCCTCTCTGAGCTTCAACTTTCTCCTTTGTCTAATGTGGGTCATCCTTACAGACCTCACAAGGATCTTGCAAGCATCAAATGAGATGAGGCATGTGAGGGTGTTTGATAGCTATAAAGCACAATACACACGTTATTGTTATTATAATAATTCTTTATTTCTGTTTTCCATTCCGTGGGAAAGACAGAGAAAATATTCTGTACCATTTTACCAGAAGGTGGCAGCATGTTGTCTGCTAGGCATATCCTTTCTCTTTTAAATCTAGGAGGTATTTTCTGGAGACTTCTTCAAGCAACCATGAACCTCCCACGGGAAGGTGTATGAGTGTGAAGACCCTGAGTCTTCTCTTCTGTCTTATTTTGTTTTGTTTCAGACTAAAGGGGATTCATATAGAGAAAAGTTGCAGGAAGCAAAGCCTTCTTAGAAGCTCAATTAAGGAGCCTGCATTCGTTTTCAGGCTCCACCCTGCAGGGTCTGTGAGAGTCAGGCTGCATATTTGCTCGTGGCTTCTTAAAATGCCCTCTTTGTGGCCTGGTGTTTGAAGCACGGACTTAGCTTTGGTTTTATGGATCTGATGAATGGTTTTATCTGATTGTCTCGTCTTCTACCAGTTAATCCACATCAGCATGTTCGCATGCATTACCCGAACACTTCTGGCTGCAGAGATGATCTGAAGAAAATTTCAAAAATAGTCACATCCTTGAGGATTTTACAGCCAAGCTTGCTGGGAAGACCAAGCATGAAAGGGTTTGAAAACTGTTACAAAATTATAAATCAACATGAACAAACAAAGGTGCTATTGGCTGACTATTGGAGGCCCTACAAATGGTCAGAGCAAGACAGGTGGTGATACATATTTAAAGGAAATGTATTCTACCTGTTATTTCAAATCAAAACACTTTTTGTGATGTTTCACAACGTCTTCCACTGCACGCACCCCCAAAGCAGACCCAGCATACCTTGCACACCACCATTTCCCACAGAGCTCTATTTATGTATATGTATCTTCTTAAGATAATGTTCTCTTTGGACTTTGTTAAAATATGTTATTCATCATTATTTCTTATAGTGATATAAGACAGTTATCTGGATATACTAAAAACCTAAGGCTTTGGAGAACAGGGACTATGACATTTATCTAAATATCTCTATAGTGTGTCTAGTAAAACTAAATAGTTGTGGCAAATAATTTTGTTGATAATATAGAGATGGTATATATTTATATCAAACCTAAGAAGCGCTTTAACCATTTTTTATAATATTTTTTATTATATTATGTTAGTCACCATACAGTACATCCCTGGTTTTTGATGTAAAGTTCGATGATTCATTAGTTGTGTATAACACCCAGTGCACCATGCAATACGTGCCCTCCTTACAACCCATCACCAGCCTATCCCATTCCCCCACCCCCCTCCCCTCTGAAGCCCTCAATTTGTTACTCAGAGGCCATAGTCTCTCATGCTTCATTTCCCCTTCTGATTACCCCCCCTTCTTTATCCTTTTCTCCTACTGATCTTCCTAGTTCTTATGTTCCATAGATGAGAGAAACCATATGATAATTGTCTTTCTCTGCTTGACTTATTTCACTTGGCATTATCTCCTCCAGTGCCGTCCATGTTGCAGCAAATGTTGAGAACTCGTTCTTTCTGATAGCTGAGTAATATTCCATTGTATATATGAACCACATCTTCTTAATCCAGTCATCTGTGGACAATGCTGCTATGAACATTGGGGTGCATATGGCCCTTCTCTTCACTACGTCTGTATCTTTGGGGTAAACACCCAGTAGTACAATGGCTGGATCATAGGGTAGCTCAATTTTTAACTTTTTAAGGGACTTCCGCACTGTTTTCCAGAGTGGCTGTACCAACTTGCATTCCCACCAACAATGTAGGAGGGATCCCCTTTCTCCACATCCTCTCCAACAATTGTTGTTTCTTGTCTTGTCGATTTTTGCCATTCTAACTGGCGTAAGGTGGTATCTTAGTGTGGTTTTGATTTGAATTTCCCTGATGGCTAATGATTTTGAACATTTTTTCATGTGTCTGTTAGCCATTTGTATGTCTTCATTGGAAAAGTGTCTGTTCATATCTTCTGCCCATTTTATGATTTGTTTATTTGTTTCTTGTGTATCGCTTTAACCATTTTTAACAATTTTTAAAAATCGTTTTCAGTGCTCTTGGATACTGGATATCTACTTGGATAACCAGTGTTCCCTCGACTTGGTTTTGCTTCCTACCTCGAAAATGATGATAGCACAATACACAGGTGTGGTGATGAAATCCAAGTCGACTATGAAGTATGATCCAATTGATGCTTACTGTGGTTTTGTCAAATGTGGAAACAATGAAAGATTTTTTTTTTTAATTTTAGGAACTATTTACAGAGTGGCATGAGGTACATAGCCTGTACTATGAATCCAAAGTTGACAGTACATCAGATTAGGCTTCATTAGGAAAGAGCCCAAGACCCCAACCTCTGTGATCATTATGCCTCAGTGATAGGAACTAGGAAAGTATCCAAGTCTATGCAATATTTCTTGCAGCCCATAACACTTACAATTACCACGACCTTCATTTTCATTTCCAAGTTTGTTTAAAAATCTATCTGATTTTTGCCCAAGATCCAACTCAAGTGTCCTGCTGTCTCAGAATAAGCAAAGATTTATCTAGCCAGGCGTTTCTTTTGTCTGTGAGATTAAATAACTACTTATACCATATCAAAAGAGATAATTCTAGACCACAGGAGACATTTGCTAACACACAGTTTGATCGGTGAAAGTCATTTCTCTTTCCTGAATCTCATTTTACCCATCTGTAAAAAAATGGAGATGGCATCGGTGCCTGTCAGCCTTGACCTTCTGCGATTCTGAGAGAGGTCAAGTTCCGGTAGTTGACCAGGATTCAGGACCAGGAGCCCTCCTAGAAGTGGGGAGAGTCTTTTTAATGCAATTCTTTTCACTGCGTGTATTTGTGTCAGTACCTGAACTGCTTGGTTGACTGGCCCATGATCAGTAATGGGGCCTCACACATAAACTCTTCCACCAGATCAGCCCCTTCCTTTCCCCTTCCGGTTTGGAAGCACCATTCAGATAGTGAAAACTTCACTTCAGAGCTGCCTCGGTCGGTCCTCCAACAAACGTGGAAAGCGTGAATGCTGCCTCAAATGATGAACGTCACCAACCTAGGGCACTGATCATCGATGAGTCAGCAAAAGAACACTCGCCCTAGAGTAAGAGAGCTTAAATTTGAGACCTAACTCTGGTCCTGTTATTGGCTTGAGTCCTAGGACCTGAGCTTGAATTTAAAATGTGAGAATAACAGCGGACTGTGTTGGTTATGGTGTTCATTGGGTGACATTACAGATGTGAACTTTTACGAAGACGCATCATTCAACATTAATTGAGAATCCACAATAGGAAAGTGATATGGTTTTTAAGGACCCTTCAGGGAAACAAGAACGTGGCTGGCACACAAAAAGAGTAACGTAAAAAGAGACTAAAACCGATAAGTTTATAGAAAGAGTACAAAATGGCATGAGCAGAGACAACGTCCATGTAATTCGTGACAGCAACAGAGAAAATAAGTTAAACCAGAAGAAAATCACAACAGGTAAAAAACTAGTACGGGAATAAAATAGCTATTGGTGAGTAAAAGCCATCAGAAAAATACCCCCAAAAATCTTCCCAAATTAGAAAGCTGCCACATACCAGGAGCCTAAAATAAATGTCATTCATAACGTTAGAAACATCCCCAGTTAAATACAAGTTTAGAGGTACACACCATAGTTATCCCCTCAGAAATGTTACCCAATGACATAAGACAAAACAAAGGAACAAACTAATCTATTAACTATGGGAAAAGAAGTTAAAAAAAAAATCTCATTATTTGCAGATAATATGATCATCTATCTAGAAAATCCATGGGAATCAATTTTTAAAATTATAAAGATTGAGATATATTTAATATTTTATTATATTAATATTTAATATTGCTATATTTAATATCAATGGCTTTCCTAAATATTAGCAAAACGAATTAGACAGAATAAAATAAAATGGCAATCACAATAACAACGCAAACTATAAAATTCCTATGAATGTGAAAACTATACAATTTATTAAAATGCATAAACAAAGACCTGGAGAAATGGAGAGAGAAATAGTATTTCTGGAAGGGAAGACTCCTTGTAAATAAGTGGTTCTGGGTCCCATGTTGGCGTGTGAATACCTTTAAGACATTAAAAAAAAATTGCAGGATAATATGAAAGGAAAATATCCATGTTTTTAAAAAAACAAAACCGTGTATTTCTATGTAATTTTTGCCTAGCAAAAATTAATGCGGTTACCTCAGGGGAAAAGGCTGGGACTGAGCACAAGAAGGGATTCGGTTTTTCCTGTACTCTCAGAATTTCTTCTAGCAATATATATTTGAGAGGAATTAATACCAATGAGGAAAATGAAGGAAGGATGAGGGAGAGGAATTTCTTCGAGCAGCCCTTTGAAAAATGGGGAGGTGCTTTTCAACAGGTGGAGACATGTGACCAAAGCATTCCAGAATGGAGGGAAAGCCATAAGGAAAAGAATGGGAGCATAAACATGAAGGGGACAGCTCTGCCAATTCCCATTTACACTGTGCAGATTTAGAGTTCACAAAGCACATTTCTCCCAGCGTCTCATATGAGTAGCACTATGATGTAGTGGTTTAAAAACATCAGTTCTGGGTTTAAATCCCAGCTCTGCCACTAGCTAGATGTGTGACCTGGGGCTTGTTACCCAACCTCCCTGAGCTTCCATTTCCTTGTCTCTAAAGATGAGCTAATAAAAATACCTGACTTATGGTAACATCTTTTTTTTTTAAGATTATTTATTTATTTGAGAGAGAGAGAGAGAGAGAGCACGAGCAGGGAGGAGGAGCAGAGGGAGAGGGAGAAGTAGACTCCCCGCTGAGCATGAAGCCCAATGCCAGACTCGATCCCAGGACCTCAAGATCATGACCTGAGCGGATGGCAGACAATCAACCAACTGAGCCACTCAGGCATCCCGACTTATGATAACATCTTAACTAGAAAACCAAAAGGGCCTTGTAGGGCCTTCTCATCTCTTCTAGTCTACTCTGAAATTTGGATAATTTTTTCTTCCATAGGAAAATACCATGTTTTCCAATTCCCTGTCATGAAAACCATGACTATTTTTATATGAATAATATCGTTATGGGCCTCTTTTCTCCGAGATGCCATGCGATGAAATGTTAATGGACCAAGTGTGTTTTAGAACCTGCAACCAGAAACACACACATGTCATGGGCCAGGGACATTCCGCTACTGCGCAGGGGCCTGGCCAAGGAAGATCACTAGCAAGGAGCTTCCACAGCCTTACTTTTTTTTCTGATTTGCTATAGATTGGTCTCCTTCTCTTCTCGGTGAAAGATGTGAGAAAAAAAGATAAATGAGAATCTCTAAGGCAAGTCAGCCTCCAACGAAAAAATCATTTCCGGATAAGAAGGCAGACCTTTCCTCCAGCATGGCTGCAGGTGAGACAGAAGTCAGTTACCGTGTTTAATATTTTAACAAGGATGCAGGCATAAATAACATCATTACCAAGTGTGACTCCACAAACCGGAGACGTTGTACCGGTGAGTTTATGCATGATGAGGCTTTTGGAGAAGGAAGAAGGAAGGCGATAGAAATGCAGTCAGAATCTGATTTTTATCATCTCAGAATTACAGGAAAGAAACGGTGAGCCAGTAGAGCATAAGAATTCGTGTTCAATATCCCAAGGGAATTCTTAAGGGGTGGAAAAAACCCATATGGATTATATACAATTGCAAAAGTACCTTCCATGAATTATGCATGTTGGAACTGAATCTTCCAAAATCTAAATCACTGATCTGTAAGAACACAGGTGAAGTTCTGAGCTAGCATCAGTTTGCTTTTTCCATGACTGTTCTCATGTATTCTGCAACGTTCACTCCTCACTCAGTTCAGGAAAAAAGCTCACCATTGTGCACAGCTCCTTTTTGAACTTTAAAATCTCCTTAAGCGCCTATCTAGCCCATTATACAGATAAGTTGATTCATTTTCAAAAAAAAAAAAAATGTTAACTGAGAGTAAGTACTAAATGAGAAGAGAAGCTCAATGACTTAACTTTTCTGCTCAAAATCCCCTGAATGCGTATATCACTTTCTTCTCTTTGACACAAAGCCTTCTGGATTAAAAATTTCATATCAAGCTCTTACGCACTAGAACAAAAGACCTGTGTCTGCTTTGCTTAGCCTGTCCTTGCACCGCCCCCCGCCCCCAGACATTGAGCCTCTGTGTGCTCAAGCCGGGAGGTTCTGAACAGCCTCAGGCTCTTCGGAGCACCAGGTTCCAGGAGACGCTCGACGACTCTTTCAGCCTGTGTCTCAGCAGCCCGGACTCCTGGCTTCGTCCTGTCACAAGGTCCCCATGAATGCTAGGGCCAACGTATAAAAGTCCCCAGAGCAATGTTACATCGTACACCACACTTCCTGGTTCATAAGTCACCCCATCATCATCAAAAGCGTTTCTGAGCATCTCTTGCAAGAGGCAGTCTATCACACAGAACGCTTAGTCTGTGTTTCAGTGGCTGGCCTGGGAAATTTTCTCTGGAGCAGTAGGGTCCTTAAAGGAATTGTAGAATTAGTAGGTTGTCACAGGTCTGGATATCACCAAGTTGACCTGTGTGATCAATCCTAAATCAAGTCATAACATGGAGTGGCTGAGCCTGGACCTATCAGAATCAGAACGAATATGATAGAAGTCAAGTTTGGCTCTCCTGGAATCAGCCAAGTTCTGTAACACACTCAGCCACTCACAGTAACCTTCGGTTCAGCTGGTCATTTACGGAGGGCCTATTCTCGTTCGTGGAGGGGAGGAGTGTACAAGTATATGAGTGACTTCATAGAATTTCTCCTCACTCTTGGGGACAGAAGGAACTCAGAGCACATGCTCTACCAATGGTGAGAAAGGGGTCTTGGGTTTGGGAGAAAAGACTTGAGTTTGAATGTAGGCTCTCTATTTATGTGCATATATCTTGGACGAAACTATTGATCACAATGAACTCAAATTGCTTCAACTGGACGATGAAGATAATGACTACTGCCTACTTCACAAGATTATTGGAAAGCTCAAGTTTGGTAATGATTGTGAAAGTGCTTCATAAAATGCAAATATATATATACACACACATATTTGGAATTATTTGTGTTATAATATTATCATCATTATTACGGTGCTGATGAGCATACTTAATGTGTACAAGAACCACCTGGAAAACTTGTTAAAATGCATATTCTAATTCAGTGGATCTGGGAAGGGACCCAAGAGTTTATATTTTTTAATTGGATGCCAGGTGATGCCAATAGCACTGCTTTAGGGACCGTACTTTGTGTGGCGGGCATTCAGGACCACTTAGGACCCTTGAAAGTGATGGATGTCTGCAATGCTTCCATATGTGACTCTGGGAGAAAGAATTAGAATATCTTAGAGTGTTTATTCTATTTTGAACATAAAGGCAGTTTTTACTTCGCACTGATTGCAGGCACCAAGGGCACAAGAGTCTGTCACACAACCTCAGTTGTGGACTGTTGGATTGTGTTACCATAACCATAAGTACAATCAAAGAATAGTGATGAATGTCTTCTATACATTTTTTCCCTTTAGAGATTTTGCTTTGCCTAAATACTCAGCTACTCTTTAGAGAAAATTCAATTTGGAAACTTGTTCTTGGCAGTCCTGAGAAATTATTTCCAGTAGAGAAGAGCTGTGACCGGATGGCCTGAGAGGGACCTCTCCCTTCCACGTGTCCACCAGGCCCTGTAAGACTCTCAGCAGTTGTGCTCACTGTGAAATTCATCTTTGTCACAAATAGCAAATCACATGCTATAGGATATCACAATCTCATTATGGGATGTCATCTCACAGCACAAATACATTATTTTCACCAGATTCACAGATAGCGCAGCCCATGTCACCGCCAGCATGTGATGCATAGGCTCGATCTGGGTGTATTTGGGTGTGTGATTTACACATGGCAGGACCCAGGCAGACGTGGACGGCAGCCAGCCCCAGAAGGGCTCTAGAGAAGGTTTCTCCTTCACGGTCTCTTAAACACAAAACCCAGTGGCTGGCAAATGTTGTGGCACTTTAAAGGAAAGAAATAGGGACTACCTCAAAAATCTGTCTGAGACACTTCTCTTAGCATCCCGTGTACTAGAATTTAGACCTTACAAACAAAGGGATTTTGGTGGAATTCACACAAGACTGCATTGGCTGGGCCAGCAAAGAAACATCTGGTATTAAATTTCCCACTACGGAAAAACTAATTTAACAAGGCATTGTATCTTCCATGAGAAGAAGCACTGTGCTATGCAGTTTGGAATTTCTATGGAGATCAAATCTTACCAGGAGAATGAGGTATGAGAGAATTACAAGTATTCTTTTACTTGTGGCCACTTTATCTCTGGAAAGAGAGAACCAAATCTTGAGAAATGAAGCTGTATAAATCTCATAGTGGAGAATTTCAGTATGAAAGCATCTAAAACCCTTCACATCTTCTATTCAATGCTCAAATCTCTTCCCCACATTATAGTTGCCCAATCTCTGCTTGACTACTCAGGGTATTGGGGAGATCATGATCTCCAAAAAATTTTGCTTTTATTTTTCAAATTCTTGGACTGTTGGAAAGTTCTTACACAGAATGAGGTACTTCTCCAGTCACCACCCTCTGGCCCTAGTTCTAAGTCTCAGTGGTTCACGGCATAAGTCTATCTCATCGTCTCCCCAGCTCCCCCACCTCTTTAAATTCTACCTCCCACTAACCATAGCTCTAATACCGCACATCTCTAATGCTACATTGGTTTGGTCCCTATGGGAAATTCAGTTTTCTGAAGGAGTAGCATCATACTCAAGACTAAATTCTTTTACTTTTTTCTAATTCAATTGCATGTGCTCATCAGAGAGAAAGAGAGAGAGAGGGAGAGAGAGAGAGACCCAGAATAGCAAGGAAGGAAAAGAGCAGTAACAGTCTAAATAAAGCTGATGATTCTGTCCATCTCTGGCCCCAGGGACTGTGTAACCCAGGATAAAGGTAGAATCTATTTCCTCTGTTGGCTCAACTCCCCAGTGTCCCTCACGTATAGGCAACTCACCCCCTGAGCGTGTTTCAAGTATTTAAGATGACGTTTCTTGTTGTTCTAGCATAGCACCAAAACACGGGCCTGCTACTCCATGGGGAAACTACTAATATTTCACGGAGAGTAATTTTAAGCTAACTGTATTAGTTTTCTATTGCTGCTGTAACAAATACTACAAACGTAGTGATTTAAAGCAACACAAGTTTATGATCTTACAGTTCTAGACAGTCAGAAGTCTGACTGCGAGTCTTACAGGCTAAAAGTGACTTTAGCAGGGCTACGGTTCCATCGGCAGGGCTGCATTCCTTCTGGAGGCTCTAAGGGAGAAGAGTTCCTTGCTTTTCCCAGCATCTAGAGGCCACCTGCCTGCTCGTGGCCTCATTCCCTGACTCTGTCTCTCCTAACTCCCTCTTGTAAGGACTCTCGTGATTACATGAGGCCCACTGGGATCAGCCAGGCCAACCTCCTCATCTCACATCTGTGAGGTCCCTTGTTCCAATTAAGATAACATGTTCGTGGGTTTCAAGGATTTGGATGTAGACTTGGGGTGGAGGGAGGCATTATTCAGCCTACTAGCCTAAGTTGAAGCAGAGGAGGCAATTCTGCATTTTCTTTTTTCTTTCTTTTTTTTTTTTTTTAAGATTTTATTTCTTTATTTGACAGAGAGAGAGAACACAAGCAGGGGCAGCAGCAGACAGAGGGAGAAGCAGGCTCCCTGCTGAGCAGGGAGCCTGATGTGGGACTCGATCCCAGGACCCCGGGATCATGAACTGAGCCCAAGGCAGATGCTTAACCGTCTGAGCCACCCAGGTGCCCCAATTCTGCATTTTCTATTAGAGGTGTGTATTTCCTGACCTAGAAAGATGGGAGGGTGTGGAAAACATGAGCAGCCTAGCGTCTGATCTCAGCATCTCTCCTTTACTGCCTGGTCGTGTGATGGGGTAACTCATCTTCAGAGCCGGGATGAGGGTGGGATGAGACCGTCAGGGAGCACAAGGTAAGGGGGCACTCAGGCTCGGGTGCCAGTCTGTACTCACGTGCCCTACGAGTAAGGGCCTCCAGAAATTTCAAGCCCTAAGTGCCTTGCTTGCCTCACCGTAGGCTCTGCATCCTTTTATCTTTCTATGCCTTGGTTTTCTCGTCTGTAAAATTGGAATGTAAAGTTAATAATCACTGTTCTTCTTTACCTTGCCTTTTTGTTTTGCTTTATCTCATCAGAAAGCTACATGAAAGCAATTTTGTCCATGGTAAAACACTATGTGCACATTTATTTATTTATTTATTTATTTTTTAAAGATTTTATTTATTTATTTGACAGAGATAGAGACAGCCAGCGAGAGAGGGAACACAAGCAGGGGGAGTGGGAGAGGAAGAAGCAGGCTCCCAGCGGAGGAGCCTGATGTGGGACTCGATCCCAGGACCCTGGGATCACACCCTGAGCCGAAGGCAGACGCTTAACCTCTGTGCCACCCAGGCGCCCCTATGTGCACATTTATGACGGCTAAGATTTTTCTAAAGCATGAGGGTAGGGTAAATACTTCCTACTTTTCACCCAATTAATATAAAAGTTAATTCATGTAAACAAAACGTGTTAAGGTACATGTTTACAAAGACAAATCAGGAATGTCCAAGGAGCTGTGCGGTTGAGGGCGATGGTTCATCCACCTTGGCTGCCCACTGGAATCACCCAGGAAGCTGTGCAAAGTGCCGATGCCGGGGTCTCATCCCCAGAGAAGCTCATGTAATTGGCGTGGGGTGCAGCCCAGGCACTGGGATTTTTCAAACTCCCCAGCCGACTCTAATGTCCAGCCGAGGTTGAAAACTGCTGGTTCATGCCTACTCTAGAAGCCTCAGAAATGTGTTTCAAATTGATTTAAATTTTATGGAGAGTAGAGAACACACTTTTCCTGTTTGCGGAAGGTATGCCGTAGAATCAACACGCCAGGCAGAATTCACAAAATCGTGTTCTGATTCATACACAAAGCCATTCTGTTAACATAGAGGAGTCTAAACATCAAGATGTAAGGGAATGCTTACTTTTGACCCAAAAAAGGTTATGGATTGTTAAAAGAAGAACAGCCTAGTACAATGTCTCCTTCACAGATTAAATCCTACCTAATCTTCGCTCTGGTAGTGGTTTTAGATATTAGTACATCAGAACCGAGGAGCTCTGAAAATGCCCTTACAGCCTCTCTGATCAGTTAAGATCGAGTCTCTGAGGGTGAGACCCAGACATCAGATATTTTTAAAATTTCCCCTGGTGACTTTCATGTGCCAACAAAATCAGAGCCCTTAACCTAATTCCCTTACACTCAAAAGCACTGTGACCAGCCCTTACTGAGAACAGGCCATGTATTGTCAGGAGCTGCAGAGAGATTGCTCCCTACCCTCAAGAGGCACGCAGTCTGGTGAAGAAGAAAAACATGGCAACCTACAGTTCATAAAGGTAAGAACAAGATGGCGGGAGCATACAGAGACAGCTCTGCCATTTCTCCTTTGACGGGGCGTGGGAAAGAGGGAAAGAACAGAACACTCCAAAGTGCAGCAGGAGATTCTGTGAAGGTGAGACCTGACCTGCAGCTGTGGTGAGAAGGGAACTTCTAGAGGATGTATCACGTGCATGAGGACCAGAAGCCTCAGGGAAAGGAATTGACCATATGGTATACGGCACTACTAACTTTCTCAGAATTACCACAGAATCGTCTGAACAGCGTCATATTGGATAGAGAACATAACAGCATGTATCAAACTATTTAAACACAATTCTTAAACTACTACTCAGAAGTAAAAGCCCCAACTACTGATGAACACACAAGAAGGATGCATCTTAAGGGAATTGTGCTGAGCGGACTCAAACCACCAGATACTGAATGATACCGTTTATAGGACATTCGTGAAATGACAGAATTATAGACTTGAAATACACGGGGTTAAGGATGGGAGGGTGGAGAGGAGAGAGAGCTGTGAGAAAGAGGAGATCATCGTGGTGATAGATTAATTCTGTCTCCTGATTGCAGAGGTGGTATCAATTTCCATATGGGATAAAAAGGCAGAGATTGATACACTCCCATCACGTCAATGTCGATTTCCTGGTTTTGATATCGTGCTACAGTTACGTAAGGTGTAAGCATGGGGAAAACTGAGGGAAGGATGCACTGGAACTTCCAGTAAATCTATCATTATTTCAAAATATTTTTTTAATGAACTAATAAAATAGAATAAATCGTTACAAAGGAAACCCCACAATTCTAATATCACTATGATTCAAAAGGCAGCTTTGGACCCTGAAAAGAGTGACAAAAAATTTCTTGGATTTCCTTTTATTCTTTTACTCTCCTTATTTCTCTTTTTCTTACCTTCCTGCCCTCCTTTCCTCCTTCCTTCCTTTCTCTTTTTCTTCTGTTTTCCTCCCTTCCTAATCTCTTTTCTAAAATTACTGCTTGAGGAATACATTTTAAGATTATTCCAAACAATAGAAAGGAGGGGAAAAAATAATAAAGGGCCTAAATGATAGAAAAAATTTAATGATGTTCCAGTAAGTCTCAATAGTTATTGGCTATAAGCCCATTCTGAAAATCTAGTTTATAATTTACACAGCAGGATACTCATATGCTATTTTATTAATATGCTAACTTCAGGCTAAAATAAGAACCAAATAACATCTCAATTACAACCATTTTAGCTCCTTTAATCTAGTGGTGACATATTAACAACCAAGAACAAGCTTTGAGGATGAGAAAGAAAATGCAGTTTAAATTACAGAATTTAGGCTATTTCTATATTGGGACACCTGGGTGGCTCAGTTGGTTAAAGGTCTACCTTCAGCTCAGGTCATGATCCCAGGGTCCTGGGATCGAGTCCCACATCGGGCTCCTTGCTCAGCGGGGAGCCTGCTTCTCTTTCTACCTGCTATTCCCCCTGCTTGTGCTCTCCCTCTCTCTCTCTCTGTCAAGTAAATAAATCTTTTAAAAAATAGAATATTTATATATTTATAAAGTTGCTTATAGATTGACATTTTATGTTTTGCTTAAAATGTGTTCATATAACAACAATAAAGTGGCCCTCTATGGAGCGAACTCCTGCACTAACCTCTAACGTATCTAATAAAGATGGGCACCTCTGCTGTAGCTAAGTGCTCTTGAGAAATTATCAGTAAAGCAAGTCACATCTTTCCTTTGCCTTCCATGTTAGCAACACAAATGTTTGTTCTAGCAGTTCTTGCCAGTGAGAAGTGGGGCGATTAGAAGCTCCCCCAAGGATTGGCAGCAGGCCCAGGCCTCATTCTGAACCAGGGCCGAGGTGAATTTCCCTGCTCCGCCCCCCAATGACTGACGTTCTAGAAAATAGGCAGATGCTGAAACTCAAAGGCCGTAGCACCTTCTCCATGAGCTACCAATGCTGCAAATATATCATCCTTTGATCTTCAAATGGCATAATTTATATTTCCAAGTAAACAAGAAATATGCATCTAAAATTATTCAAAGGGATAAATGGGTTTTGTTCAAACAACAAAAAGGAAATAGAACCTTTTCTTTTACAAAGGAAATTACATACTTTAGAAAAACCTAAAAATATCTTCTAATTGAAGAGAATATGAATATCCCCTAAAGAAAAAGAAGCAGCTAATTATACTAAGAAATTTAATGAGATTATCACATACCTTAATGGTTCTAGAGTCACTGTGGACTTTTTTTTAATTGTTAGGGTAATCTGTACCTTTGATGACTTAGAGAAAATGGATAGTTTTCCACTAGGTTATTGGAAAACTACTTTATTAAGTTCTTCCAACTCGAAGTGCTCAAATAAAGCCAAATCACAATGAATCTAGATATAAAGAGATACTAAGCCTTCCTGAAAGTGAAATACAAAGCAGATGTGCCAAGAGCTACTTTCAAAAAATGAAACCCTGCACCATGTTTCAGATGCCAGGATGCACAGAGCTACCCCTCGTGCATGCGTCTCTTGCTGGCAGCGATGTGATGCAATGTGACAGGGAGCCAAGCTAGAAGGCTCAGAGGACCCAGAGGACCACCTCTGTCACTGGAGACCCTCTGCAACCTGGCAGACACTCTCCTTCCAGCCTCTCTCTTGTTAGCTCTTGCCCAACTCTCCTCACTCAATTACCCTCCATTCTCCCAGCTGTCTTACCCAGTGCTCTCCCTTCTCTGTCCCTCTCCCGTGGCAGGTATTACCTTTGCTGGAAAGGCTTCCTCACTGAGTCAGACCTCTTTGTTGACCATCAGCTGCCTGCCCAGGGCAGAGAAAAAGATAGACAGGGGTCCTGCCTTGATAGAGCTTAACTGTTAAGTGGGGGGGGGGGGGCACACACACAAAACAAGTAAGCAAATAATTAAGATCATTTTGGAGTCTACTGAGAGCTATGAAGGAAGTCAATAGAGCAACATAATAGAGAGTCGCTGGGACCAAGAGGCAGGGCTACCTACACAGGGCATGAGGGAAGGCATCTCTGAAGAGGTGACATTAAAATGAGAACCGAGGAATGAAAAGAAGTCTACCATGCAAAGAACAGGAAACGAGCTTCCCAGAGTCGGGGATAGAAAATGTGAAGGCTCTGGGGTGGGAATGGAATTGGTAAACTCATGCAATTGAATTGAAATAAGAATGGCCAGAATATAAGAGATTCCAAGTGAGGTCAAAGAGGTGGGATTACATGGGGTCATGCAGGATCTGCAAGGCCATGGAAGGGAGTTTATGTTTAATTTCTAGTGAGATAGGAAGTCATTGGAGAACTTAGAGCAAAAGAATATTATGATCAAATTTATATTTTAAAAATATTGCTCTGACTGCAGTATGGAGAATGCATTTTAATTTGGGGTGGGGGTTGGGGGGGTAGAAACAGCAAGATCTGCCAGGAAGTTACTGCCATAGACCAGACAAGGGAGAATGTTGGCCTAGAATAAGATGGTAATTGTAGAGATTGAAGAAAGTGAATGGATCTTAGTTATATTTTTGAAGGTAGAATCGACAGCTCTTGCAGAAGCCTTGGTCTTGAAGGATAAAAGAAAGGTAAAATACAGAATGACTTGTGGCTTGGGGACTTGAACACTGAGATGATGGTGGCAACATCTAATGAAGTGAGGAAGACCAGGGAAGAAAAAGATTGGAGGAGGAAAATGGGAGTCATATTTTGGACACTGAGATATCTGTGACACATCCAAGTGGAGATGTCAAGCAGCAGTTTTGATGAGAATAAAGCATAAAGTAGGAGCGAGTTCCAATCCCGCTGCTGAGACTGAAATCCTACCCTTTTGGTTTTCTCTCTACATTTAAATATTTATCCCCTTGGAACAGAAGTTCTTCTTCTGGGTATCTCTCTTCCAGGAAATGCTGACACAATGTACAAAGAGGCATGTACTAAGGTATTTTTGTAGCATCATTTGTGATAGCAAAAAATTAAGATCAAACTATTCACACACACACGTACAAGAAAACGATCCTCATAAACCACGCGGTACATTCCGAACCCGGAATCTCTGACGGTAGTTGATGGAGAGTTCTAGTATTATAAAACGAGATCACAAGCTATATTTTTATGTAAAAAGAAAAAGTCAAGTTATAGAATTACAAAAAGATCTCACTTATGGGGAAAAGTAGTATTATACGAAGATAAATGCATATATAAACAAATCCATAAAGATGTGACTCTGTAAAATTACATCCGTGGAGGAGGAGAAGAGCGGGTGGGAAGTAGGACCTGGATTCTTTATTCTACTCAAGTAACGTTGGACTTTTTTTAAGAAAAATATATCACTTTAATATCTTAAAAAATAGTTACACCAGTAAGTCCTACACACAGACCTCAAAAACAATGAATCCTCCTCCTTTATTTTACAGAAGAGAGAAGCAAGGACCAGGGAACTTGAAGTAACTTATCAAACTTTCATAGCTAATTGAGCCTGAATGCAGGTTTCGTGGTAGGTGAGGCTATTTGGCTCTTAGAGTTGTTGACATGTGTCTTAGTTTGAGCTGCTGTCACAGTACCACAAGACCGGGTGGCTCATAAACGAAGGAAATTTATTTCTCACAATTCTAGAAGTCCAAGATCTCACAATTCTAGCATGGTCACTCTCCAGTGAGAACTCTCTTCTAGACTGCAGACTTCCACTTTCTTGTTGTATCCTCACATGGCAGAAAGAGTGAGAGAACTCATCTCTTTTATAAGGACACGAATCTCACTCATGAGGGCTCTCCCTCCTGATACCATCACACTGGAGTTTAGAATTTCAACATATAATGTTAGGGGAACACAAACATTCCTCCATAACAACATGTTGGTATATTTTATTAGCATTTGTGTGTGCTAATTTCATTGATTCAGTATATATCTGGCTACAATGTGTGGATTTTGAGATTAAATGTGTGCAGTCATTCTCTATATAAAGAATGGATGTGTATTTCTCTCCAGCTGTGGGAGTAAGAAAGGACGGATCCAAGGAGTTTAGAGTAAGCCAGAGAGAGCTCCATGAACCACATGAGGGACTGATAGGAAACTGGGATCACATGCGCGTGCACGCGCACGCACACCCACATGTACACACACAAAAGGTAGAGAGAGGATCTCATGGTATGGGGTCAAATGATGAACTATCCACATAATTTCCTAAGAAAATAACTGCCTGCAAAGACACACTTTCCTCCCCACCATGTCCTGAGGGGTGATGCCTCCGCATGGCACTACTCACTACATGACAATTTCAAGGCATAATGAAGTAGGTGGTAAACTGAGGCAGAATTTTTTGAAGTCAAGATTGGGTGGACAAAAGGATGGCAAAGGGTGATCTAACGGAGAGGAAGAGACAGGAAGCTGAGAACAAGAGTGCATCTCGATGGTTCTGACTCTTTTTCCCCTTCATTGCATTTCATCTGGTCTGCAGCAGCAGTTTCCTTCAAGGGGGAGGAGTTGTTATTCCTGCCATACCAATTCCAGCTTGTTTCTCAGGGGGACTGTCAAGGGGACTGGGCAGTGGACATGCTTCTCCCACACTATGCCTTCCGTGTGGAGGAGTCCCCACCACCAGGGCAGCCTGCCCCCTCTCCGCCTCTCTTACTCCTGCCTGTGGAGGACAGGTGACGTGTCTGAGTGGAGAGGACTAAAAATTGAACCTGTATAATCTTTGCCCCTTATCTTTCCTTTTCTACTTTGAGATCTTTCCTGCAGGAAGCATGCATTCTTCTCTGCTTCTCTGTGTCCTGAGTTTTACAAAGGCAGGTGTTCCTAACAGGGCACGGTCCGTCTCTCTACTTCTAGGATTCAGTATTAGTTAACCCGCCAGCCCGTCAATAGAAACTACATTCTCTAACACCAGCCTCATTTATAATAACCAACCTGCCTTACTCTAAATTCTTACATGCTCCTTGGTTCAGAACCCAAATGGACAAGAGGGCCTGTTGATTGGGCCTGCTCAAACCTGAACAAATCCACAGGTAATGGCAGGAACAGTGCACTAGTCAAAATGCATTTGGCACTGACGACTTACTTGGGACTTCGTAGGGGCACACTGCCTGAAACCAGTCTACCAAGAAGTATTCAAATCAGAAGGAAATCAGCACATTTTTTAGCATTTATTGAACACATGTCACTGTAGAAATAAATATTCAGTTATTATTGGAGATTTGTGTGCACTTAATGTAATTAAAATATTTTTATTGCAATGAAAATAAATCTTACCGCCTGGGTGACTTTAAGTCTTAGAAAAATGTCAGCTCATCCATCGAGTCTGCCTTGCTGTCACCTGCAAGATATGCTTCCTCCTGCCTCAACTCCTCAAATACTTCCTCTGCATCACTGAAGCCAGTTCCCACAAACAGCGTTCTATGGTAGCAGCTGTGACTATGTCTTCTCTGCCATCTCTAGTGCTGTGAGCTCTGCAGCCCAGGGACCTTATCTTATTCACGGCTCTGTGCTTTGCGGCATCTATTATAGAGACGTGCAGTTGGTAGATAACAAGGAAATGCAATTTCAGAATGTTTAAAAGCAAGCAGATCATAAACCAAAAGGCTTAGAGTTGATGGCAAATCATATCATGTTCTTTTCCTCTTTATAGCCATTTAATTACGTATTTAAAAATCAATGGACATCAAGGACAGTCTTGAAAAGAAAAATATCCTGAAGAGCAGCCCTGGGCAGTTGAGAAAGGTACAAAGAAGGAGGCGCAGTGCCTCTTGTCCTATGTGATTTCAGGGTTTTTCACTATCTCTCAATCTTAATAATCCATATTTCTCAGGCTCTTGCACCCCATCAACATGATGCAAGGATCCACCCCCCCAACAATGTTCTCCCCTCCCCCTCCTCATTCCCAAATGGGTATCTTAGGTGATTCCTAAGCATCCCTATCGATGTAGTCTCTTTGAGCACTGGGTGTTATATGCAGCCAATGAATTATTGAACTCTACATCAAAAACTAATGATGTACTATATGTTGACTGATTGAATTAAAAAAAAATGCAATCTCTTGCCCACAAAGCCTGCGGGTCACATGGTAACTCACTCTACCACAGCTGCCTCCATCTTTGACCAAGGCTCCTAAGCCTTTTCTGTCAGGGCTCCCAAAGCTGCCAGATGTGTAAGGGGATCATGGGATCCTCCTGCATGCTGAGGAGACTGTCTCACTTCCTCACATCCCATCACATGGGTTCAAAGGAGGGATGCTTGTGTTCATTGTCTCCTGGAGAACGTTAGGGAAAGAGTTCCTCCAGCTTCTGCCTGGAGTCCCTTGTAAACCACCTCCTTGTTCTCTTTCAGAAGAAAGAATAATCCCTCATGAAAATTCATGCTCAGAGAGCCTGCTGTCACTTCAGCAGGGCCCCAAAGCATTTAAACAAGAACTCCACCTACATCAGGGACCCTTTGCTTCAGGCCATGCCTATCCTGTACCAATTGGCCAGAGAAGCAGCATGGAGCCTCAAAACCCCTGAGAAGTCATCCCAAATTAACCATACAATTCATCCAACTCTGAGCCCTGGGGCTGAGAAATCCGGCTCTCCCAGTTCCATCTCAGTGCTCACATAGGCGAGTCATTGCCTGACTCCACAGTTCATCAGCACAGGGGAGTGGGATTTGATGAAAGAAGGTGAGAGCACTGAAAAGAGCCCAGGGTGAATGTAAAATCCATGCTCAATCCCTCTGGTCCAGACTGGCTGCTACTTTCATAGGACCTTGGAAATGTGAGTAGCTTCCTCCCCTTATTCTTTGTCCATCTGTATACAAAGTAGTTGGACCTGGAGATTACACTGACATACTAAGAATTCATGAGAGCTTATCTAATATTAATACTAAATATTGATTTCTTGGTCCTAGTTTAAGCTCATTTGATCATTCAGACAGGGCCCATGCTCATTCATGCAAAGCTTGAGCCTATTTTAAATTATACAAACCCACGAATACCAATGTCAAAAGCTCCATTCATATCTTTTTAAGTTAAGAAAATAGCTTGCCACATACTCACCTACCGCCTGAGACAAAACCAGGAGCTGAGAAAAAACTAAGTAGGAGCAACATTTACTGTTCCTGGTGGAACATACAAACCTGTGGTAGAAATTCAGTAAACCAAGCAGCTGTTTCTGTTTTAGCCTGTGATCTTTTCCTTTGCTGAAGAAATACACTGAAGCACTGGGTTTTATCTGATACTCAGTGAAAATCATGTTGCAAAAGGAATAATAGAACTGGGGTTTACATTGCAAAGGAGCAGATATCAACCCTTGACTTGAGCTGCAGGAGGCCCATCCATTGCACAATTCACACATGTGATCAATTGCACCCTTTCCTCTCTCAGTGAGAAGCTGGGCTCAATTCATTACATTAATTTTATTGATTTATAGTCTGTACGAGATAAAAGTCATGTGATTGCATGGCTAGCCCTGGTAATACTCCATGTTCCTTGACAGGTTTCATGATAGGCCTAAGAGTTATTTTTTCCCCTAGGCCATATCTTAAACAGCCAACCTCAGCATTTCCATAAGAGCCCAGGAACGCAAGAGACCTCATAGGTTGTGCACATTAACCCTCTTCATCCAGCACAGTGGTTCACACTTTCTTAAAAAGTCTCTGAATATCATCCAACTTAGGGGAACACATCTAAGGGGCAGGCAACTCATGACCGTGAGTTCATCCCTTTTATTTTTAGATGGCTCCAATGGTTAGGAAGTTCTTAAGAATCATGAGTCTAGGGGTGCCTGGGGGGCTCAGTTGGTTAAGTGTCTGCCTTTGGCTCAGGTCATGACCTTGGGGTCCTGGGATCAAGCCCAGCATTGGGCTCCTTGCTCCTTGGGGAGTCTGTTTCTCCCTCTCCTTCTGCGTTTCCCCTTTGCTCGTGGTTTCACTCTCACTTTCTCTGTCTCAAATGAATAAATCTTAAAAAAAAAAACAAAGAAAGAAAGAAAAGAAAGAATCATGAGTCTAAAATCTGTCTTCCCACCCAGCTTCTAAAATGTTACTACCTTATAAACTCTTCACCCACCTCCTCACAGATAGTAAATACCTCATAAATAATAAGTACCATATGGGTATTAGACGGCGGTAGTTCATTGTATGATATTAGAACCATGTATGTTGAAGGCAGGCAGGCCTAAGGTAAAGTGTCACCTTGAGCAAATCATTCTCTAAGCCTCAATTTCCTCATCCATAAAATGTGGAAAATAATCGCTTCAACCTTACAGAGTTGAAAGGATTAAATGAGATCATGCGAAGCAAGCACTTAGAATAGTGGCTGACAGGAAGCACTCAAAATATTTAGTTATATTAATAGCACCATCAACAATTATTTCTGGCAATGCTCTCTTCGATTGAAAAACTGTCAGACACATACCCTGAAAGGAAATGTACAAAATAACCTGCTGAGAGCAAACAATAGAAAAACTCCAATTGATAGCAGAACTCTGTCCTGGTCAGCTCATAACCTCCTGGGCATAACATAGTACTTGGTACTTTTCTACATCCTTTGGGATATTGGACTTATTTTTATTACTGCTTATGTGATGGATATCAGAATCTATCATATCTAGCAGTCAATGGTCATAGAATTGGGAGGGGACTTGGAGATTAATCGGTATTTTACATATATTGAAAGGAAGGCCTAGGGAAAGGGAGCAATATGACCAAGGTCATCCCAGATTTTAGTAAAAGAACTAGAACCAAAAAAATGACTTCTGACTTCCAGGTTAGAATTCCTCCTACTCTATGATTCTGCTAGTTGATACCAAGGAATTCAAAGACATGTGATGTCTTTGGCATTTCTGAGCTCTGTTCTGTAAGGGTAAGTAGATGTGTAGCCTCTCTTCATATTTGCTAGAAGCATTTAGAAAGATGCTTGTTATCCTTTCTCCCCCTAGTTATTTCCAGATTTTCTACTGATCACCTTCTTAAATCATATCACTTGTTTGAATCAGGCCTCCTTAAATTCAGGTGGCAGAGAACCAATTTGAACTAATTAAGGCAAAGGGTAATTATTTGAAAGACTGCTAAGTGTCTTCTAGAACTGAAGGAAGTTTTGACTTTGGAAAGGAAAGAAACTTCCAGCGTTCACGGACCTCCTGCCTAGAGTACTGCCATTAATGCAATGTGACTTCTATGGCAGTCACTCTCTGTCTCTTTTGTTCTTAGTTTTAAATGAGAGAGACAGAGAGTTGGACAGAGGGACAGAGAGGGAATAGATGGGTACAGCTTAGGTCCAGTGTCTACTCTTGGACCAATGCCATTGTATGAGTTAGAAGGTTACCCATTGTGTAGCTCTGCTGGAGACCTCCCTCCCCTGGGCAGGAGGAGCTCTGTCTGGAAAATGGGGAATCAGTGTGAGCAAAGAAGCTGCTTCAAGAAGTGTGTGTTACATTTCACTTGTGCTTCCCAAGTAGATTGTGAGTTTGTGGAAGACAAGGACTATGGCAATTTCATCTTTATAAAGTATTTTCAAACACTTTCCTTCCCCTATGTGTACTAAACATCCGATGAGTATCAGTGGATTTGAATGTATTAGAAACTAGATTAGAAGCATACCGTTTCTCTTGATTCAGGCTTACCAAACCAAGCTGAGAATGTCGCAGTGTCCAATGACAAGCAAGAGGCCTCCGCCATGTTTTTTGGGTCACATGGAAAACCTCAAACACAGGTAATACATCCTGTCTCCAAGGAAAGCTATCCTGACCATGTTTCCCTCTCCAGCTTCTTGTAAGGATAGAGCCCTTCTTTCTTAGGCTATCTTCCTACTGGAAATGTCTTTTCCTGACAGCCTGGTGCTTCCCCACATCTCTGTCTTCTGTGGTTGAAACGGAGCCCTGCTGTGCTCAGGTCATTAGGGTTCTCATCTTGCCTCTTCATGTGACAGCTATCAAGATGACATGTTCTCTTCTCCTGAGAAAAAGCCCCAATTAAATATGCTCATTAAAGCCCTGTGATTCTCCTGCTTTCTTCAAATGCATAACAAAAATGAATCACTTTCTGCTGACCTGAAGCCTGGCCAGGGAGTGCTTGGCCCAGGCCGAGGTGTGGGCTGACTGCCAGAACCTTGTGGGATGTACTAGGCAGTTTTCCCTGTCAAATGCCAGACTTTTGCTGCTGCCCCTCCAGCTGGTCAACAGACGCTGGCAGGCGACTGCATGAAGAACCCGGAACAAAATATCACAGTTTACTCAGAATCAAAAGAATGATAACAAATTAAGGTGAAATTGAGTTCAAATCTGCCCAATTCAGCCCTTAATTGGCCACATCCACCATTCCTGGCTTTTTAATTATAGGCTATGAGCCAGTGAGGTAGGCAGGAAGGCACGAGACAGGAAGTCAGAACAACGGAGTTTGCCCACGGGCCCCACCACAAGCTTGTTATATAATCATTCAGCCTCAGGTACCTCGTGTGAAGAGAAGATTTTGCTAATACCTTGCAGTTCGCAGACTTTATTTTAAGATATGATCCCAACAGGGGCGCCTGGGTGGCATAGTCGTTAAGCGTCTGCCTTAGGCTCAGGGCGTGATCCCGGCGGTTGGGGATCGAGCCCCACATCAGGCTCCTCCGCTGGGAGCCTGCTTCTTCCTCTCCCACTACCTCTGCTTGTGTTCCCTCTCTCGCTCGCTATCTCTATCTCTGTCAAATAAATAAATAAGATCTTTAAAAAAAAAAAAAAGGTATGATCCCAACAAACTTTACTACTCCCGATACAATTACCACTATTAGCTAATATTTATAAAATATTGACTCTGTGCCGCACACTGTTATGTGCTTACTTGCTATGTGTACATTTATGTAATCCTTATAACAACCTTTTGAAGAAATTTAGTAATATTATTTTCCTGTTTTACAGATGAAGGAACGGAGATTTAATGAGAGAAATAACTGGCTCAAGGTTACATCAGCCAGTAATGACAGAGCTTTGGAACCCATGTTTTTCACAGCTGTGATACCCCAGTAATGTCTCAGTGACCAAAACCAATGTGGTGATGCTAAGCTTCCTTCCTGGCCTCCTTCTGCCCTAAACACTTGGTTTCTGGTCCTAAGTACATAAGCTAATCTCCTTCAAATTGGTTCACTATTTCTATACTAACTAAGCACTTTGAGGACTTTATCCCACTTAAAAATCAGCTCATCTCTGCCTTCTAAAAACCACCAAGGTATAGCTGTCTGCATTTGCTCTGAGCTCCATAAATTCACCATCTATAATTCTCATTTGGCAGCAAATGTGTTGCCTCATTAAGTCATTACTTTATCATTATCATTTATCTCTTGATCATCTTTTGCTACTTATGTCCTCTCTCACCACCGGGATTGAATACCTTGAGGATGAGGACATGGACCATACTTCTTTAAATTACTCTTAGCCCCTGGCACAGTGTTCCATGCCGATCAGTAAATGCTAACTGGGTTCAGGATAGCTTCTTCCCCGCCTTCAGCCTGAACTATATCCCTCAGTGTCTACATGGCTGTAGGTGTCCTCTTTGGAAACTATGGTATCAGAATTGACAGTCAGAAGTCTGGTGGCTTTCATTGTGCAGGAAAGACAAGGAAAGGGCCCCCTGACCTACACCCATGCCACTGTAGCAGCCTAGGTTCGTTACTCATGCCAGAGCTTTATCATGTCTGCACACTTCTATGTGTCTTATGGGATCAAGGCTAGCTTTTCTGGGGACATCAGCCAAGAAAAAACAGCTGGCAAATGTGGAAACGATGGTACTAGGCACCTGGCCTGCTTAGATCAGCTTTCTGTGCCAGCTTCACATTTTGCATCAAGGCCTACCTTGCAAATAGAGAGTGACTATATAGTCTGTCCTCTCCAAAAGCTGATCTTTCAGTGCCAGTTTCATAATACTCATCTGTTGGGCTGTCTGTCTACAGCACCTGCAGCTCAAACAGCCAAATACAGAGGTTGCAAGATCTAGGCACTCCCAGAGTATAATGGCAATGCCAAGAGCTGAGGAGTTGATGAGTGTCCAAATTATCTTGTCACCTCATCTTTGAGGTTCCAACACCCTAGCGCTGAAGGAAAGCGGACAAGTTTTCCAGGTGAATTGTATTGTATTTTATAAACATCATGTATTTCAGCAAACAGGAGATGCAGAAGGATTCAGTAAATTCTGAAGAGCTCAATAATTTTCAGAAAGGATGTTGTCCTGTTATTGCTTCCACAATACCAACTTATTAACGACCTTCAAAGTGCTTTTAGTAGCCAGCTGCTTTCCAGTTTCACTGACAAGGTAAGATAAACCAGCTTTGGCAACAGCAAGAAGAGAAGGTATTAACTATAGGTTTTCAAGTGTACTCCTTCTACACCGGCTTTGAAGGAGGTGCTGAGCAGGGTGGGTGCTGAACAGGGGAAATGGTACCAACAGGGGCAAATATAAAACAGTTTTGTTCATATTTAAATCTCTGTGAAGATAATTGATGTTTTAAAACAAAAATAATAACAATAAGCTGTAAGGTTTATAATATATGTGGAAGTTAAATGTATGGCAATGATAGCACAAAGGCCAAGAGAAAAGAAGTGGAGGTACATTCTTATTAGATGAGAATACCTGATGTACTGTGGCATACTGTCACTTGAAGATAGACTGGAAGAAGTTCAAGATGAATACAATAAACCTGAAAGCAGCCATTAAAATAAAACAACAAAGAATTATAGCTAATTGTTAACAAAAAATATAGTAAAATAAAATCTTCTAAAAAATAATCCTGTAGTCTAAAAGAATGAAGAAAAAGAAGGGAAAGGGAACAAACAACAGAAAGGACAAGTAGAACTGAAATAGCAAGAGAGTAGAGTTAAACTCCATCATGTTGATAATTATATTAAATGTAAATGATTGAAACACCCCAGTGAAAAGGCAGAAATTGTCAGATTGGATTAAAAAAACAAGACCCAGCCATATGCTGCCTATAAGAAACCAGTTTAAATATAAAAATATAAACAGATTAAAAGTAAGAGCATGGAAAAAATGTACAATGCTAGCATTATTTTTTATTAAGTTTTTTTTATTTTAATCCAGGTATAGTGAACATAAAGTGTACAATGCTAACGCTAATTAAGGGGAAAATTCTGGAGTGGATTGATTAATAGACCAGGAATATTTCAGGGCAAAGAATATTACCAAGGACAAAAATGATCATTTCATAACGATAAACGGACTAACCTATCAAGTCAAACTAACAATCCTAAATCATTACATGTGTATAACAGCCAAAAACCTGGTAGAACTGCAAGAATAGACAAATCCAAAATTATAGCTTAAGATTGAACATTCCTCTCTCAATAATAACTAGAACAAGTAGACAAAAAAATCAGGAAAGATACAGAAGACTTGGAAAACACAATTGATCAATTTGACTTAATTGATATTTATAAGAATACTCCACCAAAATTAGTAGGATACACATTCTTCTTACATGCAAATGAAGCATTTGCCAAAATAGATCACACCATATCTTTGGCTATGACCAAAGTTTCAATAAATGTAAGGGGGGTTAAGTTATAGAATGTATGTTCTCTGACTGCACTGTAATAAAATGAGGAATCAATAACATAAAACTCCAGAAACGTCTCCAAATATTTGAAAGCACATTTCCAAATAGCCAATGGGTCAAAGAAGAAATAAAACTGGAGGTTATCGGGGCACCTGGATGGCTCAGTCATTAAGCGTCTGCCTTCGGCTCAGGGCGTGACCCTGGCGTTCCGGGATTGAGCCCCAGATCAGGCTCCTCCGCTGGGAGCCTGCTTCTTCCTCTCCCACTCCCCCTGCTTGTGTTCCTTCTCTCGCTGGCTGTCTATCTCTGTAAAATAAATAAATAAAATCTATTAAAAAAATAAAACTGGAGGTTATAAATTGTTCTGAACTAAGAAAATGAAAATACAGCATATCAAAATGGGTGAGATGTAGGTAAAGCAGTACTTAAAGGGAAACTTTTAGCACTGAAAAACTTCATAGAAAAAAAGAAAAGTCCCAAATCAATGGCCTCATTTTCCATCTTAAAAATTTAAAAAAAGAAGAGCAAATAAAACCCAAAGTAAACAGAATAACAAATATAAAGATTAGAATAGAAATCAATAAAAATAGAAAACAGAAACAATAAATTCAAGGAAACCAAATGTGGTTCTTTAAAATGGCCAATAAAATTGATAAACCTCTAGCAAGTCTAATCAGTAGAAAGGATAGATACTAAAAGTGGGCATGAGAAATGCGACTATAGATTCCAGAGATATTAAATGATGACAAGGGAATATTATGGAGAACTTTATGTCAATAAACTCAACAACTCAGATGATATGAACAAGAACATCAACAACGACAACAACAACAAAAAACTGAATAGCTCTATATCCATTAAAGAAATGGAATTTATAGTGAAAAACCAGGGCCACAGAAAACTTCAGTGAAGCCCAGCTGGCTACACTGGTAAATTCTATAAGATACTTAAGAAATAATACCAGTTTTATATAAACTCTGCCAGAAAACCGAAAACTTCCCAATCTAGTCTATAAGCCCAGAATTTGGTAATCTGAGAGCAAAACCAGTGGAAGCCATTTTAACTAAAGGAAAACACAGACTTATATCCCTCCTTAACATAGTTGCAAAAATTCTAAATATAACTTTAACAAGTTGAATGTAAGAACATATAGAAAGGATAATACATCATGATCAAGCGAGATTTATTCCAGGAATGGAAGGGATTTAACATTTAAAAATCAAATTCGTATTAATAGATTTTTTAAAAACATGTGATCATCTTAATAGATACACAAAAACATATTTGATAAGAGCCAACATTCATTCCTGTTAAAAATTCTGAACAAAGATAGAAGGGATCTTCCTCAATCTGATAAAGGGAATCTACAGAAAATATATAGCTTTGCAAGGTTTCAAGCTATAAGATCATAATATAAAAATAAAGTACACTTCAACATGCTAGATATAAACAATAGGAAATTGAAATTTAAAGATCAATACCACATGCAATAGCATTATTATTTATGCAATATTTAAGGATATAAGTAATAAAAGATGTCCGAGATATATACCCTGAAAAGTACAAAGTATAGCTAAGAGAAATATAAGGAGACATAAATAAATGGAGTTCTCTCCTATGTTTATGGACTAGAGGTCTCAATACTGTTAAGATGTTAATTCTTCCCAAATTGATCTGTGAATTACAATCAATTTCAATTAATATCCTAGTAAGATTTTTTTTAAAGAAATTGACAAGCAGACGTACATGAAAATGCAAAGGACCTGAATAGCCAAAACTTTGAGAAAGAATGAAGTTGGAGGACTCATACTACCTGACTTCAAAATGTATCATAGTTGCGGAATCAAGACTGTATAGTAGTAGAACAAAGATGGATAAATTGAACAGCATGGCAGAATAAGGAGTCTATATTTACACACACACACACACACACACACACACACACACCACATACATGGTAATTGATTTTTTACAAAGAAGAAAAGGTAACTCGGAGGAGAAAGGGTCTCTTTGATCCTATATTATCAGGATCAGTAACATAGGAAAAGTAATATAGGAAAATGGAATACCCATAGAAGAAAAAAAAAAGTGTGCTTTGATCCATACCTCACAACATACACAAAAATGAACTCAAAATGAATCAGACCTAAATGTAAAACTTAGAACTATAAAACTTCCAGAGAAAAACACAGAAGAAAACCTTTGTGGGCTTGAACGAGGCAAAGATTTCTTAGCTATAGTACGATATGGAGGATCTGTAAATTTTTTTTTAAAGTCACCTTATCAAAACTAAAAAATTGTACTCTTTAAAAGATATCAAAAAATAAAGAGACAAACCACAGACAAGGATAAAAATACTTGCAAATCACACGTCTGATTGCCAATTTGTATCCAGATTAAAGAAGTCTCAAAATTAAAAAAAAAAAAAAAAAGAAGAAGAAGCAGCAAACAACTTAATTTTTTTAGTGGGCAAATTATTTAAACAGACATTTCATTGAAAAAGATATATGAATGGCAAATAAGCACACAAAAAAAGTTCAACATCATTAGTTATTAGGGAAATGCAAATTAAACCCACAGTAATATTACTATGCACCCATTAAAATAGCTAAATTTAAAAAATTGAACTTACCAATTATTAGCAAGATTATAGGGTAATGAACTTTCACATACTGCTGTTAGGAATGTAAAATGATACAACAAATTTGGAAACGAAGGTACAATAAACTCCTACCTTCTGACCTCGCCATTTCACTTCAAGATATTTACCCCAAATAAATGAAAACATACGTCCATACAAAGATTTGTATGCAACTGCTCACAACAACTTTATTTGTATTAGACCGAAGTTGACTTATTCATACAATGGATTATTAGTCAGCTATAAAAAAAAGAATGAATTATTGATACATGCAAAAACATAGATGAATCTCAAAATACAGTCCAAGAAATAAGCTGAACCAGAAAGAGTACATACTATAAGATTCCATTTACATAAAATGCAATTCTAGAAAATGTAACCTAATTTGTAGAGAGAAAGCAGATAAGTAGCTGTCTATGGATGGGGATGGGGGATGGGGTGGGGCAAGAGGGGATGAATCACAAAGGAGCATGAAGATAATTTAGGAGGTAAGGAATGTTCATTTGCTCAATTATGGTGATAGTTACATTGGTGTATGCATATGTCCAAACTTACCAAATTATCCACTTTATTTTTTTAACATATTTTTTATTTAAATTCAATTAACCAACATACACTACATCATTAGTTTTTGATGTAGCGTTCAATGATTCATTAGTTGCATACAACAGTCAGTGCTCATCAGATCACGTGCCCTCCTTAATGCCCATCACCCAGTTACCCCATTCCCCCACCTGCCTCCCTTCCCCAACCCTCAGGTTGTTTCCTGGAATCAGGAGTCTCTCAGGGTTTGTCTCCTTCTCTGATTTCTGCCCATTCAGTTTTCCCTCCCCTCCCCTATAGTCCTCTGTGCTATTCCTTATATTCCACATATGAGTGAAGTCATATGACAGTTGTCTTTCTCTAATTGACTAATTTCACTTAGCATAATCCCCTCCAGTTCCATCCACATCAGTGTAAATGGTGGGTATTCATCCTTCCTGATGGCTGAGTAATATTTCATTGAATATATGAACCACATCTTCTTTATCGATTCATCTGTTGAAGGGCATCTCGGCTCCTTCTACAGTTTGGCTATTGTGGACAATGCTGCTATGAACATTGGGGTGCAGGTGCCCCTTCTTTTCACTACATCTGTAGCTTTGGGGTAAATACCTAGTAGTGCAATTGATGGGTCGTAATGTAGCTCTATTTTCAACGTCTTGAGGAACCACCATACTGTTTTCCAGAATGGCTGAACCAGCTTGCATTCCCACCAACAGTGTAAGAGGGTTCCCCTTTCTCCTACATTTGTTGTTCCCTGTCTTGCTAATTTTAGCCGTTCTAACGGGGTAAGGTGGTATCTCATTGTGGTTTGATGTATATTTCCCCAATGGCAAGTGATGTGGAGCATCTTTTCCTGTGTCTGTTGGCCACCAAATTATCCACTTTAGATTTGTGCAGTGTTTTGAATATTGTTTTTACTTCTCTAAATACATATATACCTACATATATAAATGTCAGAGAAAGTTGAAAATTTATGGGCTAGATCAATCAAGTATCAGGGATGTCAGAGGTAAGTGCTAATACAGAGTAAAACTCAGAGTTTCAATTTTGCTTTCCCAGTGGAGCCACTAGTTTCCATCGAACTCAGGCCACCTGCCTGCATCTGGGACATCTAAGCGAATGCTACTCATCACCAAGGGTATTTCATTCTTGAATGATACTCCCTCTTTATAACAATGACAGACGGTACTAATAGGAAAATATTTCTGAGAATTGTCTCGATCAGGTGTGAAATAAATTCCAATGTTTTCCTATTGCCTGTATGCGTGGATTGACATCAACCCTTGCCTGGGAATAAGATGGGAACCTGCTAAAGCAGTGCTGCCCCGGCAGCTGGAAAGGCTGCACACAGTGAAGAAGTACCCTGGTCAGTTCGCGATCCCGATGAGTCTAGGGGTGGTGACTGCAGTGGCTGGCGGGGAAGACCGGAATGAGGAGCCCGTAGAAGTCATTCGACTTTCCTGACGTCACCTTACATTCAATGAGTTCTGAATTCATATCCCCAGTTCAGCAGCCACATCACTGGGCTGCGTCAGCCAGAAGCTACTCTTGCCACACTGTAGGGAGCGAGAGGAAAAGTAAACCGTGGAATTTCCCAGCTAGCTAGCTCAGGCCACAAATACCCTGCAAACAGTGGACTAAATAGAAAGACCGTGTCCCAAGGCTTGTGAACCTGAGCTAGTCCTCTGCCAGCTTTGTGCCTCCGTGTCCCCGCTTCCTCGGGGCCCCTCATTTATTACGCTCCAGGCATACTGTCCACAGTCCCTCAGTGCACCAAGCTCTTTCTTGCCTCAGTGGCCTTGAACATGTGGTTTCCTCTGTCGAGAACAGTTTATCCTTCACATAACTGACCCCTTCTTCTCTTTCAAGTCCCCTCCTCAGAGAAGCCCTCCTAGAGCCCCATAGGGAAGGTTATCCCACTCGGTTCTGTGTCCTCTGTGGCTCCTAGCACCATCCATCATGTGCCTTGTTTCTTTCTTTCCTAACAGCCCATCACACTCTGTAATTATCGATTAAGATTTGGTTTATATGCTTACTGTCTCCCTATAGCATATCAACATTGTACAGAGTATATGAATATTTGATAAAACATTTTTAAATTGTGGCAAAACACACATCACATAAAAGTTACCATTTTGACCACATGTAAGCTTTCCAGGGCAGGAAACTTCGCAGGTTTTTTCTGTACCCCGGAGCCAAGAAGAGCGTGTGCCAGGTACTCAACACTGAAAATCTGTGTGTTGAATTAATGAGTGGAACATTAAAAGGAGGATAATTCCTACCCAGCCTGCCTCACAGAACTTTTATAAGAGAGAAAAACCACTCTGAAACACTACCCATTCAAAGGTATAAAGGTATCGATGTTTTTGTTATTTTTAATACGATGCAGCTCAGAGTTCAATGCTAATTGGGTACTTAAATGCAGATTGGTTAATGAACACAGTTTAAATTGGGCTGGCCTGATCAAAGACAACTTTCTAGAGTAGGGGCAGAGTCTAAATAGCTGAAAGGAATCATACCCTGCCTGTCTGGACAGGCCGAGATCTAACGCGGAGGTTTGTCTCCTCTTGGCTTCCCAGGTAATAATTTTTCTGGCTGCCTTTCATTAAAGATGTTTTTTTCCCTTTCCCTCAGAAGAACAGGCAGAGTTGGCATTTCTGAGGAAAATAAGCAGTCAAGGAGCATAGCTCTGGACACATTGAAAGAATTCTGATGACTTCGTGTTTTTCCTCGAAGGGCTCACAGTTTGCAGATCTCCTCTGCATTTACAGAATGACAGTACTGAGGCCAAGCTAGCGATGAACGCTGAGGAAGGAGGAGCTCTCCACGCAGGAGCGACTACGAGACCTCACTCACCTCCTTGCATTCCTGAAGCTTGCCGAAAGAAACTGGTTTTCTCTTGAAAATGGAAGGCTAAATACCTTACCTGGGAAAATGCCACTTACAGAGATAGAAATATTGGAGATGCGGTAGGACGTAAGTACCCTGGATTTGTAGGTGCCAAAGGAGATTCAAATGGGAAAAAATGTAAAGAAAATAATGTGCAACCCAGGTAGAAGAATGTGGACAGTAAGGAAAATCCTGATTTCCTGGTGTCAGAGAGACACGAGGTCCTCTGGACCTCACTGTGTGACTCTATACAAGTTATCGGCCCCTTCAGAAAAAATGAGACACCTGGATTGAATGATCTCTCGGGGCCTCTATGGTTCTGTTTTTCCTGTGAAACTCATACATTCTTCCTGTGAAAGTAAGAGGGTCAGGAGTCATACGGAGCCTTTGACCACATTTGTTTCATCACCTTAACTGCATTGGGGAACTGGGTTTAGGGCTCTCCTGCCTTTGTTTAATTTGATTTTTCAATCAGGGTTCTGATTTGCCGAAGTTCGGGATGGAGGGAGGATACCAGCTGTGACCGGTGACCTGTGACCTGTGACTTCAGTTAAAAAGAGCTCGTTGAAAAGATAGCACCTTACAGAATCACAAGAAGCCTGAAGAAGCCAGAGGGGAGGTGGGACCTGAGGGCCAGCGAGGACCACCACCATCGTGTTACCAATCTGGTGCCCTGAGGACTCCACACTCCCTCCATGAATACTGGATGCCACGCTGGCACCTCCATGTCCTTGACAGAGGACATCACAACAGTCAACACCAGAAGTGCAGCAGCTGCGGCCGCCGCCTGACTCTGGGATGGATTCTTGGCTGCACCTGGACCCAGTTAGTCATAAGCTCCCACTTTAGTCTTGGTGGTTGGGTCTCATGGCCCTAGCTTCTATCATGTTACCTAGGACTAGGCATAAAAGAAATAGGAAAGGGCGCCTGAGTGGCTCAGTTGGTTAAGCATATGCCTTCGGCTCAGATTATGATCCCAGGGTCCTGGGATCTAGTCCCACATCGGGCTCCCTGCTCAGCGGGGAGTCTGCTTCTCCCTCTCCCTCTGCCTCTCCCCCCTGCTTGTGCACTCTCTCTCATTCTCTCTCTCAAATAAATAAATAAAATCTTTAAAAAAAAAAGTAAAAAAAAAATAAAAGAAATAGGAAAGTGAATAGTTGGGTTTTTCAATGTCCATAGTGGAAGACAAGTTCTATCTCCCCACAAGATTTATGAGGTGGAAAACTCGCCCACAAAGGAAATGTTCGGATATGTTGCAGTCACAAAAAGACAGATGTTTAAAACATCTGAAGTATTTATCAATAGGAAAAGAACATGCATTCATACAGGGCCACATATCATTAAGGACTCAAACTTCTAAAATCGAGACCTAGAAAGGAGACTACAGGCCACCTAATCCAGCCCTTTGTTTTACAGATGAGAGAGGGATGATCGCCAACCCAGGTGCACAGCTGGACCAGCACTCCGGTTTCCTGTTGTGATGCCAATCGTCTTTGCATTATCATGCCACCTTCCAAAAAAAGAACAGAACCTCTTTGTCAAACTGGGTGAGATGCCGAATGTTCATAAAACATTTATTTTTGCAACTTCACTTGGTTCGATTCATTATGAAGACTTTGAGATTCAACAGATGCAGATACGACGCCCTCCCCTCTCGAGATTTGTATTCAATTAATATTTATTAACCACCTATCATAATGGCCGTCATTGAGTTGCAGTTCTCCTTAATGTAGCAGGAAGGGCAGGGGTCGGTTTGGGTCTGAGGAGCAATTGGTGAGGGACCTAGGGCACTGTGGGATTCTCTCACCCTCTGTCACCTTCGCTGCTCTCAGAGCATCATTTTATGCTCCCCTTTTTTTTATAGCTCCCTCTGCCTCTGGTCCTTTTGGCTGGAAACAAGACCTGCAGCAGCTATGGAAAGTTATGTTACGGTGTCAGTAAACAGCCCCGCTCCCTCATTGCCAGCACCAAATTCCCCAGGAGGAAACAGTGGCCCGGGGTGTCCCATCCCATCAGCGGTAGCCAGGGGCATCAGAACTGCACTGCACAACATGGCTGCTCCCAGCATGTCTACAGAATGGGGAGGGCAGTTCCAGAAAAAGCTGGGAAATGCTCAGAAAGAACATTGATTCCTGTATACATATATGAATTAACTTCACACTCACATTAGCTCCATTCATTCATTTCCTCATTAAATACATACTGAATGCTGCCACTTTCTCTGCCCTATTTTAGATCATGAACGTACAGCAGTGAACCAAATAAGCAAAGACCCAAAAAGGTAAATGAAGAGGGGGATGTATTGTGCATCAGACTGCGGTGAGTGCCATAGGAAAAATAAATCAGGGTTAAGAGTGAGGTTTGGGGGGGGATGGACAAATATGCACCCATGATTATTTAATGTAGCATACAGAGAAGGCCTTGTGCAGAAGTGGATATTTGAGTTGAATTCTGAGGGAATTGAGAGAACAAACCATGAAGCTATGTGATAACAGCATTATTGGCAGAAAAACAACAAGTACAAAGACTCTGAGGCTGGGATGTGCCTTGGGTGCTCAAGAAACAGCTAGGAGGGTGGCGTGGCTCTACCAGAGAAGGCGAGGAAGAGCTCCAGCACGAGATGAGCAGGACGGGGAGCAGTCAGACCGGTGGGGCCCAGGGCTTTGTAAACCACTACCGAGGACTTAGGCTCCTGCTCTGAGTGCGAGGGAAAGACATTCAAAGGTTTTAAGACTAGAAGTGACATAATCTCACATGCTTATTGTGTTGAGAGGAAAACAGGGAAGGAGTGAGAAGGTTGCCAAGTTTGGGATTTATTTTAAAGGTGAAACTGACGAGGTATACTAGTTGATTAGATGTGAGAATTGAGAGAGAGGGGAGATTTAATGATGAGTTTTGACTTCAGCAACTAGAAAGATAGCAATGCTATATACGATGAAGGGGAAAACTGGAAGAGAAGCAGGTCAGTGATGGGATCTGGGTTCAGTTCAGGCCATGTTAACTTAAGGTGATTTTTAGACATCCAAGTGGACACTGAGCAAGCACTTGACTGCATGAATATCGAATTCACGTAGGAAGCTCTGGTGAAGATAGATATTTTGGGATTGTCAGTACATGGATGGCACTTAAAGCCTTGAAACTGAATGATATTACCATGGAAGTGAATATTAATACAGAAGAGAGCAATGAGGGAGAGGAGGAATCTTCTGAGCAGTCCAATATATAGAGGTTGGGGAGATGAGGAGGAACCATAAAGGATGTTAAACAGGAATGTCCAGTGAGAAAGGAAGAGAATGAAAAGAGAATGGTATTCCAGAAGCCAAGTGAAAGAGATGTTGAAGAAGGAGGCAATGATTAAGTGGATCAATAGTTCCTGGTACTCCAATCCAGCTGAGACACTGGATTTAACAACACGGAAGTCGGAGATACATTTCCTCTCTTTCTTTCTTTCTTTCTTTCTTTCTTTCTTTCTTTCTTTCTTTCTTTTCAGTAAGGTACTGGGAACAAAATCCAAGCACCGTGAGTACCAGAGAGAAAATAAGGAGAGAGAAATCAAAGACAGCTTGTATGAAAAACTCTCTGGAAAATTCTGCTATAAAAGTGAACAGAGAAGTGGGGTAGTAGGTGGAGGTCAAGAGGAGTTTGTTTCATTTGTTTGTTTGTTTGCTTTTAAGATGAGAGTATTGAAGCATCCTTGTGTACTTTCACGAATGATCCAGTAGAAAGGGAAAAACTGATAGTCGTGGGAGAGAGAAGGGAAAAATACCAGAGGGATGTTCCCATGTAGGTGAGAAATGATGGGATCTAGAGCACGAGTCTGAAAGTTGGCCCCAGATGGGAAGAGAGAAGGTTCGGCCTCAGTAACTAGAGGAGAGTGAGCCATATAGGACAGATGCCGGTGAAGTGATAGACATAGGAGTAAGAACATATGGAAGTTTCTCTCTTTTTCCAATTTTTTTTTTTCAAGTGAAGTAAGAAGTAAGGTCACCAACTGAAAGAGAGGATAGCAAAAGAGGTCTTGGAAGTTTGAGAAATTAAGAGAGAATGTAAACTACAAATAAGTAGGAGATTAGATGGACTAGGGAAATTTAACAGTATTTTCAGGCTTCAATACAGGCCCTTTTGAAATGTGTCATCATGAATTTAAAGGGTGACAAGACAGCATGGTTAATTGTTATTTTCCAGCTACATGTGCTGCATGTGTGCAGTGACTGTGTGGGTGGAGTATTGAATTTAGCCAGCTTGGAGGTCTTGCCAGGCAAATGTGATGAAGGGAGACGGGAGAAGAAAATGGAAGATATGGGTAAAGGGGAAATTATAACAATGAACTATGGAAACTAAATTGAGTAAAGTGGGAGAAGGAGACAGGAAAGCATGCAAAAGGCAGAAGAATCAATGACTGTAGATCTCAGTGGAATGGAAAATTTAGCATTAGAGTTGGGGTATAAGAAGGAGAGAGGTGAAAATCCACAAGACTGAATCAGAGAGGGAAATGCATGTGAGATATTGAAATGAAGAGTGATGATAAGGAATAGGCTTATGTTGTTGTGGTGAGCACCGGGTGTTGTGCGTAAGTGTTGAATCACTAAATCCTACCCCTGAAACTAATATTACACCGTGTGTTAACTAACTGAAATTTAAATAAAAACAAAACAACAACAACTAGAATGGGCCTAAGTTATGTAACTTCCCTGAGACCTGCCAGTGGAAGAGCCAGTTTCCCTTCTAGTCTGGTTGCGATGGTGTCACCATGGGGCTGATCTCTTGTCTGCCCTATGGCCATTGTTCCTCCCGTTCCCCCTCTTCTCCACCATTCCTAACCATAGAATGCTTCCTATAAGCACAACAGGAAGACGAGGCTCAGAGAGGGTAAGAAACATTGCCTAAGACCACACAGCTGGAAAGTGGAAATATTTGTGACCCAAGAGGTAGGATGAGAAACATGCCAAAGAGTTGAAGGCCAGAATCAAGAGGCAAACCTTCCTGTGGAGGAAACAGCAGTGGTGAAGGATCCAGACCAGACAAGAGCAAGTTTCTGTGGCAGCCCGAAGCCTCAGGACCTCTCCCAGTTTCCTCTCGTTTGCCCACTACGTGGTGTGTGATGACGGGTTGCCAAGGGTGGAAACCTTGAAAGATTTAATAATAGTTTTGTAAAGGTCATTACAAAGTGCTTTATAATTGTTCATCTTCATCTTTTAATTCCTGTTTTGAGAAACAGGAAGAGAAATAAACAGGAAAATCCCCAACAGGATCCAATTAAATAAAAATAGTGCAGACAGGAAACAAACATCATAAACCTTTAAAGGAGGGCAGAGGACGATATGGGTTGAGAAATCCTGCAGGACTGATTACTTTTCCTTGATATTGAAGTAATCAGTTACCGTTAAATGGAACACTGACAGACATTGGACAATAGCTTATCATCTACTTGCAACCCCTTTCTGCCATGTTGGACATGTCCCCAAAACTGTGTCTGCCAACACCTGTAAAGGAAAGAGGACCAGACCTGGCCATGCCTCTGTCAAGTTATAGCATCATATTCCGGCCTACGAAGCAAGTGCCTAAAAGAATAGCTAGCATTCATTGAGGGTTAGTGTGTGTTATACACTGGGCTATGAATTTCGCACACAAAATTTAAAAGGAACTAGAATTGCCATGCCTAAATGATACACTCTTGCTTTATCAAGTCTGAGCCTCGACGAGCTTTGAGTGCCTCAAATGTGAACTAATTCGTCAGATTACCCAGGGTTTAAGTGAACGTTTATAAAATGCTACTGTAAATGGGACATCCAGATTATCACTGTAAGTGCAGAGATCGATAAGACACAGGCCTCTAGAAGGTCATAATCTGGCTAAATATTAAAGTTAGGATCTGTTGAATCTGTCCTATATTGGTGCCTATCATGTGTTTCTTATTAAAAAGTACTCTTTTTTTTTACGATTTTATTTATTTATTTGACAGAGAGAGAGACAGCCAGAGAGAGAGGGAACATAGGCAGGGGGAGTGGGAGAGGAAGAAGCAGGCTCCCAGCGGAGGAGCCTGATGCAGGGCTCGATCCCAGAACGTCAGGATCAGGCCCTGAGCCGAAGGCAGACGCCCAAGGACTGAGCCCCCCAGGCGCCCCTTAAAAGTACTCTTGATTGGAAGTCAAGAGTCTTTATTTCTACCCCCTTTGCCACCAGTTTAATCAACTGTAAAGACTCCAGGGGAATCCTTGCCCTTCTTTGGAACCCAACTGAGTTTCTTAAAAGGAATGGTTTGACCCACGTTCCCTACATTCTCTTCCAATCCTTTTATTTTTTTATTCAACAAACATGTATTTAGGACCATGTGCCAGGCCCTTTGCAAATATTAACCTACTTATTCCTCATAACAATCTTATTATGTTGGTAATATTATTATCCCTGAGAATATTATTGTATTAACCCTATAATAAAACTATTACTATCCCCTGTTACAGATGGTGAAACAGAGGCACAGGGTCATTTGGAATACTTAAGATAAGGTTACTCTTGAGAGACTTAGGATTTGTTTACTTTTGCTTTGCTGAGTAATTTATACACAGCCTTTGAGCATTCATGGCAGGTGTAGTTATGATATCAGTTTTGTAGAATGTTTTCTGCTTGGGTAGAACAGCTGCAGTCACCACCAGAAACAGTGGAGCCACAAGTCTTCTGTGTCACAGTGACAAACATGCACACGGGAGCAACTGGTGGGAGTCCCTTTATGTCCTTTCTGTCCCCCGACACTTACACTCTCTCTTGCCTTCCCTTTAATGAAAATAGGTGGAAGTGCTTAACACAGAAACCTGTTTATTTTACTCTCTTTAAAAAAATCCCCTTTCTCTTTTGTTCCTTCTCTCCCTCTTCCCTTCCTCTGTCGCACTCAGCCTTTCAATACCACCACTTTTATATTTATGTTCTTTTCTGTCTTTCAAACCACTTGCTACCCAACAGTGATGGCTAACTTCCACCCCAAGCTGCCTGTGTATCTCTACCCCATGATTCTAGACTCCTTTGCCTCCCTTCCCATCTGCTCTCAGAGACCATTTACCTACTGCTGCAGTGAGGGCCTGCAACCGGGTCCCCACCACAGCCCCGCAGTCTGATCCTGCTGCCACAAGCTCCCTCTCCCACCCCCCCACCTGACCCAACAATTCCATCTTTCTGTGTTGCCCCATGCTCTGAGATTTCTACATCAAAGGGCTCTGCAAGCACCAGGCTTGATCTGATCTAAGCCTTCTCAACACCCAGCTATTTGACAACACAAAGTAGAATTTTAACAATGGGAGTTCCTCAAAATAATATAACGTGGTGGTCAGAAGACACCCGTTTTGAACAGAACAGCATGTGCAAAAGCAAAGCAACAGGTTTGGGGTTTATTATTATTTTTTACAAGTCACTTGATACTAATAACATTTAAAGTGCTGACACCTGCAACTTTTTAAAAATTGGAGAAGAGGCAAGGTGATACCTTTATTAATGTGACTCTCACTGGCCTTACGACAGCATTCTTGCATGGTGGGGCCAGAGAGGCTGCCCTGCTCTCTAATGTTCTGGGCCAGCCTGGCTCTGTTCCTGGGAGAGCTTCATTCAGATGAACATCAGCTGTCAAACATGTTGCCGGGGCGGGGTTGTGGGGGGGTAGTTCCCAGCTACTGGGCAAGGAGAAAGAGCATGGACTTCAAGTCAGAAGACTTAGGATGATATCCAAGCTTTTCATTTACTTACAGTTTAACTTTAGGCAAGTCACTCTCTCCACCCAAATCTCTGTTGACTCATCTGTAAAATGAAGAATTTGGGGGAGCTCTCCTCTTCTTGGCAGGTGGGATGCAGCCCAATTCAAAAATCACTTAAGTAAGCCCATAAAATCTTCAAATTAAAAAAAAATGAATTTGGCATATTAATCCCACCGGTCACTAGTGCTTTAAAGTTCTGAGATTGCATGATTTTAAGCTTATCATCCAAAATATCTAAATATCTAATTTTATCAAATTGCATATTACAGCAGCAATTTCTAAACTCCCTGCTAAGTGGTCCCCAGTAACGAGCACCACTCTGCTAGCTAGGGTGTGAGGACATAACGAAAAATAGAAAACATGGTTCCTGACCTCCAGGAGTCTTAATCTATTATCTATGCAGAGAAACACTGACAAGGGTAACTGGCCTGAATACTTGGGAAATGAAATTTTTCTAACTCTAGTCGCACCTGATATTCAGAATCATGACCGATAACAAGAGTGATCGCGATGTTGGCTCTAAGCTGGGCTTTACAGAATGGGCAGATCTTGATTAGTGAAAACAAGAGAAAAGACTTTTAGTAGAGGAAAAGCAAATAATAAGTGTTTGAAATGATGTGTGGAGAAGGTTATTGGACAGTAAGAGAGTGACAATGTTAAGGACGGTTTAGAAAAGCTACGTGGAGAATTTCAGATTTGTTTCCATGAATGGTTGGAAGCCATCAAAGGATTTTTGAGCACTTAATATGATAAATGCACAAACCAAATAAATAATAAAAATCAAACCTATATCTCTCCTGGAAGTCTTAATGTGGCAGGTCCCAGAGCCAAGGGCATGATAGAAGTTTATAAGTATAGGGGCGCCTGGGTGGCACAGTGGTTAAGCGTCTGCCTTCGGCTCAGGGCGTGATCCCGGCGTTATGGGATCGAGCCCCACATCAGGCTCCTCCACTGGGAGCCTGATTCTTCCTCTCCCACTCCCCCTGCTTGTGTTCCCTCTCTCGCTGGCTGTCTCTATCTCTGTCCAGTAAATAAATAAAATCTTTAAAAAAAAAAAGAAGTTTATAAGTATAATAAAAGAAAGAAAGAAAAAGAACGAAAATCTCCTTCCTCTCATTTTCTAGTACTCTGATCTGGGAACTAGTAGCCGAAGCAGCCGAGAGTTCTAATTGCCTGTTAATTGACAATGCATAGGGAGGGAAGTGATTGCTAAGGTAACCAGGTCCCAAGCCATATGGGGCTTTGCAGAGTCATTCCAACACCTTGAGCTACCCTTGGTAGTGAACAGGCAGGCCTGTTAGGCTGCTCAGTCTGTGGCAGAGCGCCTGCTCCTAACATTCACCCAGAAGAAGGCAGGGCCGTCCTCGAGGCCAGATGACATTTCTGGGTGACATTAAAAGAAGTTTGATGCTGAAATCTTTAGGAAATGTGAAAAGACAGATTTCTTTCATTGAGCCCCAATCGTCCCGCTAAAACAATTTTAAGTGGAACATCCTAGAAAAATTTCAGCAGCTATCTGTAGCCACAAAGTGTTAGACCTGGAATTGCCCTTAGATGCCAACACTTTCATTTGTTAGATGGGAATATCAGCCCAGAGTGGAGAAGGAAAGTTTTTAAGGTCAAATTTTAATTAACAGCAGACCCGGGGTGAAGCCCCAGGTTTCACAGCTCTCAGGCAATAGTTTTCTCTAATTTATCAAATGGCCTCTCGCATTATTGCTTGTTGACTTACAGAAGGAATTCCAGGCAATCTTCAAGATCAATGTGGTAGAGCGATGGTGAAGGGGGGAGTGGGGTAGTTTCTTGGAATTCCCACACATCTAGGGTACTGTTTGTGAAAAAGACCCTCCAATTCTGTCAGTTTACTAGCTGTCACTACAAAGGGAGGGAGACTTGGACTCTGGTGCTCCTGGAAGCAAAAGTTAGATTATTCCTTGACAATCAACTTCTAGACATCTGGATATTGTGATAAAACCATCCTATTTAAAATCCAGTTTTCAAGCTATCCCTTCTTGCTCCCTATCCTCCTTTTTCTCTGCTCTCTTTTTTCATCCCATAATACTTACGACTTTCTAACTTACCACGTGATTTTTTTTTTTTAAGTTTGTCGCGTATTACCCTGACTCCCGGACAAAAATGTCAGCTCCACCAAGAATCTTTGCTCGGTTTACACATGTATCCCAAAGGCCCAGGTAGTCAATAAATATTTTAAATGAGTGGCTGCATAACAACTGGATCTGCCATTTACTTTGAACGATGAGCATACTTTTAAGTCATGGTTTCTTATCTGCGAAATGGGCAGAATAATTCCCACCTAACAAGGATGTTATAAGGATCAAATGAAGTAATGTGAGAAAGTATCTTGCACAGTACTGGAGCCCAAAGCACCTGTTACCCCTGGAAATGGTTGATGGATTGAAAAGTTGTCTTTCAGAAAGATGGGTTCTGAATGGGCATCACTGAATCCCTCCACGACTGTGCTGTGATGTATAGCTTACAGCCAGGTTTTCTACTTACATTTCTCACTTTTCAAATGATGACACACTGCGGAGAATGCTTGTGTAAAAGCTCAATTTACTGGGAGTATTTTTTTTAAGATTTATTTATTTATTTATTTGAGAGAGAGAGCGTGCGCATGTGCGGGGTGAGGGACAGAGAGAGAGAGAGAGAGAGAAATCTCCAAGCAGGCTCTCCACTGAGCATGGAGCCCGACATGGGGCTTGATCCCAGGACCCTGAGATTATGGCCCGTGTCAGACGCTTAACAGGCTGAGCCACCCAGGTGCCCCCAAAAGAGTATTTATTAAATTAAAACAATTCACAGATGTGAAAACTGCTTATAGTTTTTCTTCAAAGCACTTCATAGTTTACAAAACCCTTTCATATCCATCATCTCGTCCAATCCCATTTGTCACCAGGCACAAGGAGTGAGAGCTCATTCTGTGCCTTGTCAATCATCTTTCCCATTTTACATACTGTATGTCCCTATACTGCAGACATCAGGCTTCTTCTCACTCCCAGATCCTGGTTTGTACTTGTACTCTTCCTTTTTCCATCTATACTTTGCTCAGGTTGTCCCCTCTGATTGGAATGCCTTCTTCCTTCTGGTCCCCCAAAGAGACCTTAAAGTTTGATCCCTTTTTTCAAGGCCTAATTTGAGTCCCTTCCCTTCCAAAAGCCACCCCAGGCCCTTTTAGCAGGTGTCTGTAGAGAAATCTGTAGTTTTTGCCTCTTTAATATCCATTCTTTCTTCTTATGGTATCAACAAACCTTTTCCAAATGATCCTAGTGGGGCTATCAAATGCCCTGTGAAGTGTTTCCCCCTCCCCAAGCTGTATACCACCACCAACGCAAACACTGAAGCTGGACATGTGAGCCGAGCCAAGCCAAAAGGCTCTCTGCTGAGATGGTGGGATGGAGTCTTGGGCAGAAGGCCATTCTGTTGTGAACTCCTGAGCCTTGAGTTATTTCAGTAGCGTGATCCTAAAGACGATCTCCAAGACCTTGGACCGCTAAGCTCCCAAGAGTTGCCTTCCTGTTCCTGTCTTTCCAAGACCTTTTCTCCTTCAATTCGGAGAACTATCCAGTTTCCCTCAATACATGATCCACTTTATTGATTAAAGTTTTTGTTGTAAGCAGCCAAGGAAACTGAACTGTTATATTCTCTCCAGTGTTTCCACAGTTCTTTCTTGGTCACTCTATTATATTCCCCACATTTCTGCTTTAGATAAGTGTTGAGATATGCTCCTGCCTCTCTTATTGAACTCTAAGCTCCCCACCAGGGTCTGTGCCCCCTTCAATTCCTACTCTTGTCACTCGCATGCCTAGGCCCTCAAAAAATGTTAATCCAAGTTGAGAAAACATATATTTTCTTTAGATTGCCTAATGATTCAAATTCTCATCCAACACTTAGTTTAAAAAAAAAAAGCCTATTTTTTCTCAAGTGCTTAGGATAATTGAATCTCAGGACTGGAAGAGACTTGTAATTTTAGTAATAGGATTTAGTTCTTATGCCCGTATCCTATCACCCACGTAAGAGATGAAGTACAAATAGATACCATTGGAATATTGGTATGGGCAAAGTGATTGTCACCCCTCTCTAGGAGAGCCACTCTCTAGCTCATTCCATCCTCCAATGATCAAAAGCCAAACTACAGCCAGAATTAGTGTAGAATGAAGCAGAGAAGGGATGGTGGTTAGGGGGAGTGGCAGGAATTTTGAGTGCCTGGAAGAAGCAGGATAGACCAGAGAAAGTTGTAGAATGAGTAAAAGCAGTGCCAAAACTTTTATGTGCTTGTAGGGCTTTCACTCCCATATCCATTTGAAGGTCTTTAGGAGTGCATCTGTGAGGTAAAATAAAAAGCAGGGCTCCCTGCTTCAGAGAGAGCCAAGAGCCTAGAGAGCCCAATTCCCCAGAGAGATTTCTAACTAGTCCTGGCAGAGCCTGCCCTGTCTTTGCATCAGGGTGGAAAGCAGGATACATTTAATGTTCTACTGGGATATCTCTGTTTTTTCTATTTCTTTCAACTTTATTTCATTTCAAGCTTCAATTATCAACAGATGGTATTTCCTTTTATTTTTCTTGGATTCTCTATTCTCTCAATTTATAAAATCTCAGATGTAGCCAATGTTTATTTTTCAAACATGCCACTAAAGCTTCATTGTAAAATTTGATAAATTATGTCTTCCCCTAACAAATAAATCAATTCATTAATTTAAAAGTTATCCTTCATATATAAAATAGGTTAGTATATAAAATATATGTAACATTTTAAATAAAGAGATATGCTGTATCTTTAATGTATAAAGTTAAATTTATCCCAAAACATACCCAGCATATGAAATATGGGAAGGCAGAAAGGAAAGAAAGAGAGGGGGGAAAACAATATTTATTTAGTCTCTGATGTATGTAACACATCTTTATTATACAAACGAGGAACTGTCTATAAAGGAGGTTGAATGAAGCCAGTTAACAGATGCTCTCCTACCCAGGCATTTTTAATAGGTTTTTTTTTAATCAAAAAATGTTTATGATCATGAGTAAAACAAGGAAGGGAAACTGACTCTATGCCATTAACTCAGGAAATGATGGCCAAGGAGAGAAGCAAGTTTCCAGCAAAGCCAAGCACAGGATGGTATGTGTGCTTTCCCTGCCCCATTCCCCCAAATCGAAAAGTACTGAAGAAGGGTGTCAAGCATAAAACGCTTCTCATTTGGAGGAAGCAAACTGAGAGCGTGAAGCGTCAGTACTGGGGAAGTTCATGGAAACATCTTCTATAGCGCTTGATATATCTGCCATCACAGGGCTTCAACATATGCAGGAAGGGCTACCAAGGCTTAGGACCTCTCAGAAAAGACATGGTGTGGGGCCGAGATGGGAGGTACAGTTTGATTGGGGGGGATATGCTCTGGCTGGATAAAGTGGGCCTCGCGCCCCAAATTAGGAAGAAATGAGGTTGGGAAGGAGAGCCTTTCTTCTTTTCAGCTCCTTGCCATTGTCTGAGAGTATCTGAAATAACGTAGAGAACCTATGGCTTCATTAACCAATTAAAATATCATCTGGAATCATTAACACAAAAAGGATCTGAATAAGGCTTCTTGTGTGTTTGATCAACAAGAGTCAGCTCCCTGGAGCAAAATCGCCCTTGCATGAATAGCTTGAAAAAGAAATTGTCCCTGGGTGTAGCTGAAGATCGGATGCAGGCCAACGGGAGGCTGATCAGGAAACAATGAAGCTGTCTTAGTGCGCTGCCCTCACAGCCCAAAGTCAATTTACCAAGTTCTATCATATCGGTTTATACACCTACCCAAAATACGGTAGTGTCTACCCCACTCCACCCTCCCCCATAACACAGTGTATCATCAAACATTATGATCTTTGCGTTTTTCATAGGCAAAAACTTATTTCATTGTGTTTTCAAATTGTATGCCCTTTACATAAGTACTAAAAAAAAAATGGTGAACTTCATTTAAAGATAATTTTGAGATAGGGAGGCCTTTTTAAGCATGAAACAAAACCCGGAATCGTAAAAGAGTGGCAAATTTGAATGTATAAAAATTAAAATTTCTGGGTGTGAAAAAATAACATAAGTAAGATTAAAAGCTAACAGGAGGGAAAAATATTAGCAAAGCAAAATACAAAACACCATTTTATTTATTTATAAAACTTCTAAATTAACAAGAAATATTAAATAGGAAATGGGGAGAAAGGAATAAAATTATTTCTAAATGTAAACTTGATTTCTCTTCCCTTAACACTCAAATAATTTTACACCATTCTTGGAATAAAAGTCAAAATCCTTGTGTGGCTTACCATCCTAGGCATGATCTGGCTCCCCTCCACCCCTCCAATTTCATTTTTTATCATTCTCCCTCTCGCTTCCCCGTTCCAGATATATTGGCCTTCTCCCAGTATTTCTTGATTTCTTCATGCATTCTCTCCCCTTAGAACACCCTCTCCTTCCTAAAAAGTAAAAATAAAACAAAATCCTTATCTTAACAGACATTCAAATCTTACCTTAAATGACATTTCCTTAGAGAAGCCTTTTCTGAGCACTGCAACCCCCACCCCAAACTAGATGAAGTTCTCTATTATTTGGTCTCATATTTCCCCACCCTTACCCTTCACGGTACCTCACAGTCCGCTGATCTCTATCTGTCCTGATTAACTTATGTCTCCTCCACTAGATGGAACTCCCCCAGGGAGCTCACCTGCCCATCTCCAGGACTTAGCCGATTGCCCGGCACAAAAGGCAGTTGAACCAAATACTTGCTAAATTAATGCTTGTTTTAATTTTCTCACTTCTCAGACCATTCTGGTAAACATTTCTCACATGGCTCCTATGTGTACCATTGCATTATCTCAGGTACTGGTTGTCCAGGGATGGTGAGTCAGCAGTATCTGCATCTCCTGCTCACTTGTTAGAAATGCACGTTTTGGGCTCCAGTCTAGACCTACTGAATCAGAAACTCTGGAGATGGGGCCAACGGTCTGTGTTTGAATAAGTCTCCAGGTGATTCTGACGTGAACCAAAGTTTGAGAATCACTGTTCTAGGATATCACCAGCTTCAGGAACCCACACACCCAAATACCAAGTTGCTTAATCACTCTGAAAGTTTGTTTCTCACTCATGTAACAGTCCAACATGGGTGCTCCGCAAGGTCGTTTAGGGACCTAGGCGGACAGAGGCTGTGCCAGCTTCCACACGTGGCTTCCAGGGTCACCCACAACTTTGGGATCCAGTGGAAACAGGAAAAAAGAGAACATGGAAACCATGACCAGCTTCGAGCACCCTGGCCTGGAGGCAACACGTGGCACTTCCGCTCACATTCCACAGTCCACAACCAGTCATGTGGCCCCATTTCGAAGTAAGGAGGCTGGAAAATACAGCCTCTACTGGGCAGCTGGTCCTCAGCAATAACGCTGTCCTATGGAGGAGAATACAAACTTTTGACAGGCAGTCGGCCATCTCTGTCACTGTCGTAGCATGAAAATGTCACTTTCGAAACTTATTTCCATAAGGAGAACAGGAACCCTCTGTCTCAGCAAAATCCTTATGAGGCAGATTCTACGTCTCTCATTCTGGTTTCTGTGGTGTGATTCACAGGTGCTACAACGAGCCCAGGTCAGCTGTTTCACCCATTTGGTGGGGTTTGCTCCATCTGGTGCAACACTCCTGGTGATCTCTTCAGTTCCTGAAGGGTTAGGAAGAAAATGGTTCATCCCGGTCCAGGTGGGGCAACAGGCCGGACACAGGCCTCCTCCCTCTTCTCCCTTTTCATCTAACACTCCGATCACAGGCCACCACAGAGAAGTACATTTGGTGTTTAGGTTTATTTTTTGAATTTCTATTTATTTTTTTATTGCTTTGTTTAGTAAATACCAAAGTTCTGACATAGATGCCCAAGCCCAAGGCACTAGTAAGAGATCATGTCAATGCTTGTCTAGCGTAGCTGTCCTCCGTCCTCTCAGAGCAGGCAGGTTCTCCGTCTCGAGTGTTCTGTTGGCAGCTGGCAGGGGTGGCGAGGAGTGCAAGGGGAGGCCTGTTACCAATAGGTGAGGACCGGACATTGGCTCCGGCCTGCTCAGTGTCCGTCTACCGCATGAATCTCATTAATCTTTTTTTTTTTTTTTTTTTGAGAGGAAGAGGGAGAGAGAGAGAGAGAAAGGGCAGAGGGAGAGGGAGACAGAGAATCTCAAGCAGACTCCCCGCCAAGTGTGGAGCCCAATGCAGGGCTGGATCTCACAACCCTGAGTTCATGACCTGAGCCAAAATCATGAGTCTGACGCTTAATCGACTGAACCACCCAGGCGCCCCCTCATTAATCTTTTATTTTTATTAATTTAACAATTTTATTAATCATTTCATTAATCATCATTCTCCGAAAGTATTTATGTGTACACAAAAGTGAAGCCCTGTGCTGGGCCATCCATATGCAAAAGAACAAAGTTGGATACCTACCTTATACCGCCTACGAAAGTTAACTCAAAAAGGATCATCAACTTAAATATAAGAGCTAAAACCATAAAACTCTTAGAAGAACACACAGAGGTAAATTTTCATGGTCTTAGATTAGGCAAGGATTCTCAGATATGACATCAAGAGCAAAAAATAAAGAAATTATACTTCTTCAAAACTAAAAAACTTTTTGCATCAAAGGACATTACCAAGACAATGAAGAGATACTTACAGGATGTGAGAAAATATTTACAAATCATATATCTGATAAGGATCTAGTATTCAGAATATATAAAGAACTCTTACAACTCAATAGCAAAAGAACAACTACACAAAAGATGGGCAAAGGACTTCCATAGACATTTCTCAAAAGAGGATATATACAAATAGCCAACAAGCACATTAAAAGATGTTTATCACCATAAATCATTAGAGAATTGCAAATCAAAACCACGATGAGATACCATTTCATACCCATGAGGATGACTACAAGAAAGAAAAAGAAAAAAAAAAGGAAGCGTTGGTGAAAATGTGAAGAAATCAGAACGCTCATACTCTGCTAATAGTATATTGCTAACAATATGGAAGTAGTTGAGGTTTTGGGTTTTTTTTCCCCCATTAAGTCTAAGCTAACTTTTGGCTCTCTATGATAATTGATAAAGATAATTTCTGATAACTCAAAAGTTACCACTGGAATTTATCTTGGGTTCCTGTTTTGATGTATTCTTTCTCAAATGTTCAAAGCAATGACTTTTGGAGTCTGCCTTTCTACAAGATCTGTGAGAAATATAAATGAGATATGAAATGAAAACAGAGAAAGGTGAGAGAAAAAAATAAGGTCTTGGGCTAACCACAAATAGAATAACCAACTTCTAAAAGACTCAGCATGAATATTTTTTAGTTTCTATCTTGAACCAGGCACCTGGAGTGGGTGGTAGAGAGGAGATTAAAATGAAGAAGGACAAAGGAATCATGGCCACTATCCTCCAAGAGGCAGAACTTGAGTTGGGACTTAAGGTACACGACTTTGACAGTGGCAACGTGAAGCGTGGTTCTGTCACACAAAGCAGTAGTAAGCACATAGTACCTGGCACAATAAGCTCTTCAAAATTTAAGTTTGACTCTTGCTCATTTAGAGGTTGATTACCTAGTCTGTTTATAGTCTCTAGTCATCTTGAGTTTAAGCTTTCTTTCACTGAGACAGATTTTCATCATTCCAGGTTTGTACATATTTTGGAAATTTTGTACCATCTTAAGTACTCTGCTGATTACAGCTAAAACTGATTCTCCCAGGCAACTAATTCATTCCTTCCTCTGTGTTTCCACGGTGCTCTGTTCACACCTTTATGGAGCTCAGATTACACTGTATATTAACTATATGTTCACTTTTCTGGCTCCTTCACTTGAGTGAAAGCTCCTCATGGAATGTGATTGTATCTTTTCGAGACAGTGAAACATAGTGGTTAGGCATTTGGGTTCTCAGCTCCTTCTCCCCAAGTTCAAATCCCTGCTCTACCATTTCCTATCTTGCTGTATAACCTCACACATGTTATTTGTTGACCTCCTAATATTTGTTTCTTCCTGTGCATAATAATGAACCTATCTCATAAAGATGCATTCTGAGCATTGATTAGATATGCAAGGTACTTTCTCCAGTGCTTGGCACACAGGGGGTGATCAATAAATACAAACTCTCATTCTATAGCCCACAGTTTCTGACTCGCACTAAGTTCATAGAAATAGTAAATGAATAAATTATTTTACTAGAGCTTCCTGGATTGGGGAATAGTTGCAGCCTACTTTTTCTGCCCAAATTTCCTACAGATAAAAAGAGAAATCCCCTTTCAAACATCCCATGATGCTACAGTGAGTCACTCATTTCCCTTCGATTTGGTGGGGAAATGACGGTAACTGTTTCTTCCTCATCTTTCCCAGAACCTCTGGACTCAGTTAAGAAATGAAGATAGGGAGCAGTCATCCGAGGTACAGCTCAAAACAAAACAAAACAAAACAAAACAAAACACCCCAACCGTAGCTGTTCAGTTCCCTGAGGGCTACTTCTGATCATTCTCATGGACGAATATAGTGTGACTTGGGAAAAGACTTCCGGAATCTCTGTACAAAAGGTGTCTCCTGCAAGAGATGTTATTACTACGAGGCCTGATTTCGTGGATAAATAAGGGTTATCACCTGCTCCCAAGATGTGTTCGTGCTCCTTTTTGTGCTCTCTCAATACCTAAATCACAACGACTAACCATGAGTAAGCTACGTGTTGAGGGCTGTGCTAAATGCTTCACATGTCTTAACTCATTTAAGCCACACAACACGTCCACAAGGTTGGTGTTATGACCCCCATTTTACAGGTGAGGAGACTGCAACACAGTGAGTTGAAGTGACTTCCCCGGAATCACCTGGGGATATGACCCGAGGCCACCTGCCGCCCCGTTCCCACACAACAGTACATCCAACTGCCCTTCTGACTGTTTCCATGTCACTCACTAGCCTGTTGTGTAGAAATCCTTCCATGACAGGATCATCTCCAATCAAATTGTGAGCCTCCTGAGGGCACAGCTCGAAGCCGCACTGATTCCCCAGCTCCTGTCACGTACCCGGGACACCATAGGTGTTCAAGGCATGTTGCAGGAAGGATTAAGCGCATAGAGGCAGCGCGTCTGCCAGAAGATGTTTTGTTGGATTTTAATGAAGAGAAATTTCATCTGCCTCAGGTTCCTGACACTGGTCAAGATCTTCCAGGTCCAATGGCGCTGAGATGGTGAAACTGGAGCCCTCCTCTCTGTACCCCTCAGCAAGACATTTCAAACAAATCATCAGATAGGAATTATTTCACTTGTCGTTCCTCACACTGGTTTCAGACTTCCATAAGGAGCTTTCACTGCAGGCTCGGAACACAGTTCCTTGGCTCGTTCAGTGCCTCCTGATATGGCCAATTTCTCCATCTGCCTCGGGAACTGAGACTCCCAACATCTGCAAAACCCTCCCAAGAGAAGCAGTCCTCAGATACAGTATGTCCAAGAATTGGGCTTGTGACATGGTCTCAAAAGAAGCAATGTTTTTATCACAAGGATTGAGCTGCTTTTCCTGCCTTTGGTTGATTCTCTCCACACGTCCAAGGCAGAGTTGGACTATTCTGGGAAACTACCCTGTTGGTTAAGGATTTCAGTAAGAATTCAATGAGGATTAAAGATCCCAGGGTATTTTGCTAAAGAATAAAGCTCGTTTGGGGACCCTTGGGTGGCTCACTCAGTTAAATTTTCAACTCTTGATTTGGGCTCCAGTTGTGATCTCGGGGTTGTGAGATCAAGCCCCACATCGGGCTCCACGCTGGGGGTGGAGCCTGCTTTAGATTCTCTCTCTCCCTCTCTAAAAAAAATTTACGAAGGAAGGAAGGAAGGAAGGAAGGAAGGAAGGAAGGAAGAAAGGAAGGAAGAAAGGAAGGAAGAAAGGAAGGAAGAAAGAAAAGAAAGAGAAGAAAGAGAAGAAAGAGAAGAAAGAAAGAAAGAAAGCTCCTTCGGTAGCCAGGAATCTGAGAGTGTACAGCAGCTTTTTGTGGACTGAGACTACATATTCTCAACAACCTTCCTCATTTCCTTCTGGGAAATCTTACTGTCTCTGGTCAGGTTGAGGTTTCATTTCTTCTCAACTACCTATGACCACATCACATGACTGTTAAACAGAGCTCCCTTCCACCAAACAACACACACACACACACACACACACACACTCACTCACTCATTCACTCTGTCATCTGCTTCAAAAACAGCTGCCATCTAAAGATTGCTCAAGTGATTTTCATACAATTGAAAGTAAAATTATGAAGCCCAGCACAATACGCATCTTTGGGTAACTATATGAAGCATTTCTTTCATCAACTGTCATAGAATTGAGTTAGTTTAATGCACCATTCTCAGAAAGCATGTCAGCGTTCTTTAATTTGTCAAGAAAAAAGAAATATAACTGATGTACTCTTTTTTTTTTTTTTCAAATGTGCCCTTCTCCTCCATGGTTTACTGACAATAAAAAATGACAATCATTCTTTCCTTTCACCGGGTATTATCAACCTTCTTTTGCTCATCAAATATTTCGAGACCCTCAGTGTGCAAAGCACAGTACACCACCCTGGTTCTTACCCATTGTTCTGAAGAGCCAACTTAGAAATAGTGCTAAAAAATGAATTTATATTAATAATAAATTGCAACTAATATCCAATGGAGAGGTAGTACCCTAACAGGAAAATTTAGAACAACTCATGAGACTATCTATACAGGGATTTTCTAAAATGTTCTTTAGCTTCAAAAAGTCTTCACATAAAATGTTAATTGGGAGCCCACCACATCAAATAAAAGTCATTTTCTAATTGAAGCAGCTGAGGTTGGAGTTTGCAGACTTTAAACCCTGTGTCCTGATTCATGGGCCTTGGCCTCAGTCACCAACGAAATACCTAAAAAGGGCATTATTCCTCTCAGGATTTGGAGAATATACCTATGATTCGGGATATCTTCCTGGATTTAGTGGAAAAGGCTTAGACTCTGAAATATTTCAAATGGGACTGGAGTGGAACAGAGGTGAAAGAGTGGATTACTTAGATGGCACTGGGAAAAGTGGAATATTAATATTATATGAAGAAAATAGAGAGCTGTAGCCCTACCGTATACCATATTCAAACATGGGCTCCAGGTAGACTACGGACCTAAATATTAAAGAAAAAAACAATAAAGCTGTCAGAAGAAAATACAAGATATCCTTGTGAGAATCGAGAAAGTCTTTTAAAGGAAAATCCGAAAACATAAACCAGAAGGTTAAAAGTTGATGGATCTGACTCTAGCAAAACTAAGAATTTTTGCTCAGTGAAAGACGTAATAAAAGCCAGAGGACAGGCTGGAAGAATATATTTACAACATACGTAACAGTCACAAGATGGATATCTAGAATATGTAGGGAACTTCTCCAAATCAACAAAAAAGAGAAAGGAAAATAAACAGAACAGTACTCAAGAGATATGCAAAGTTCATTTGTAAAAGGAAGGACCTTAACTAGATTACTTAAGAAGTATATGAAAAGATGCTAATAGTCAGAAGAATGCAAATTATAGCAACACAATACCACTCTACACAATCATTATGGCAAAACAAGAAAGGAAGATGATACCAAATATTGACAAAACTATAAGGAGATGGGAACAATCTGGCACTGCTGCTTTGGGTGTAAAACATACAGCTTTGTGGAAAGAAACCTGGTGACACTTAGTCAAATTAGGAATGAATGTGTTCTATAACCCAAGAATCCCACCCGCTAATGAGTATGCCCAGAGGATATCGCCCATGAGTTCACTAAATAACACGCACAAAGAAGTTATTTGTGACATTGTTTGTGGTATCACATATGGAAGTTAACTAGTATCTGCCAGGAGGGAATAGATGAGTAAAATATTGTATGTTAATATTCTGGAATACTGGGCGACGGTCAGAGTTAACTAAATAAACGTATAACCACATGAATAGACCTGAAAACTTACTGTTGAATGAAGATGTGTACATAAAACAGTATTTGCAAAGTTAAAAACACACCAAAAACAGCAGAGTGCGTATCTAAGGGAGAGAAAGAGCTGGAAATGACAATCGTGAAGGGAAGAGAATACATAGTAATAGAATGAGGACAGTCTTTGAATGAACTAATGATGACAGTATTCCAGGAACTACTGAGTGTAATTTAATAAACTCTGGAGGAACAGAAAAGGAAACAGGGAGGACTGCGGTTGGGGAGGCCATGTGATATAGAAGCAAGTCACCCAGCTGGGGGAGGGGGGAAGAGTGGAGGGGGGAGGCAGGAGACCCGGGTCCCAGCCGGACTCGGTCTGTCATCTGTTGGTCACATGAGCCCAGGACGTTCTCGAGATTTCCTTTTTCCCCTTTGATAGCTGGAATTTTGACGATCATTTCCAGCTTTGTGCTTCGCGTGCTCTGTTCTTCCTTTCCCATCAATAACCTCCGTAATGTCATCAGCAACAATAAAACCATATCACCCATTTCAGAACACTTTTACTCACATCGAAAAATAATCTAACTTATGAAAACTGTCTTTTGCTGAAGGTGTATTTTTATACACCTGGATGACAGAGTGACATCATTTCTTTAAATGGGCAGTCTTTATCATCTTAAAGCAACGGTTTCCCTTTCTATGGATGAATGAACAAAGGAAGACAGTAAAAAAAAAAAAGCTTAAATAACGTTCAGGAAGACTGGAGGAACTGCAGGACCAAAGAGCCCTTCTTAGAGAACCACAGGTTGATGAAGAGGAGGACAACGACGACAGTGATGATGATGATGACGATGATGACAGCCGACTGGAAAAACATAAATCCAGAAGAGTTCGGCTTGTTTCTGGATATCTAGCTCACAGAGGCCACTAAGCCCTTCTAGCTGGCTCCAGTTCCCTTTTGACCCCACTTTAATTTACTTTGAAACATACCCTGGAGAGGAGAGATGGAAAGCATTATAAAATGAGGAAAGCCACTTTATAGAACTGTGAACTCCATTTGCAAACTAAAAATAACAAAATGGGAAAATATACACTATCGTAGAAAATCTATTCTGAATTGTTCTAGAGAAATCGTTTTGCCCTTTTCAGAGTTCATTAACATTCAACAGCTCATTTCAATCAATTAATACTTTGGCTATGAATAGGAAAATATGTGTGACTGGCCGGTCCGGCACAAACTAAAACATTTGCATAACATCAGCTCTTTCTTTGGTTGCATAATTAATCATTTGGGATTATCCATTTGTAAGTATAATTTTTCAATGTCATGAGAAATTATGTGTTACTTATGGAAACACTCCAAGTCATAATTACAGCTATCATTTATTGAGCGCCGACTAAGTATTTGGTATTATACATATCTTAATTGTCATGCTTAACACAATATTATAAAGTGAATATTATTATACCTAGTTTTTGGATTAGGAAACTGAAGTTCTGGGCGGGTTATTAACTTGTCCAAGAGGATAAGCCATTCAACACTGAGAATGACTGTCCACAGAGCTCATCTTTTTACCCTGTCACACAGCCTCCTCTGACAACTTTTTCTTCTAGTAATAGTGACTCCATATTAATAGCTAATGTTTCTTAGGTGTTCACTATTTGCCACTGTACATGAAACTTTGACAGGCACTCCTTCATTTTAATTCACCAAACATCCCTATGAGATGTGGACGTTCCTGGTATGTACATTTTAGGTAATGGGAAAACTGGGGTTTAAAGAAAGTAACGCCTGGTCCGATAGAGCACAACTAGAAAGTAATGGAATCTGCATTCAAGGTCCCAGTATCAGTTCATATTTTCCTTAATTTCATTTTTAAAAATTTGCATATAATAAAATTGAGCTTTAGGGTATACAGCTCCATGAGTGTTCACATGTGTATAGATTCACATCACCACCACCGCAGTCGGTAGATAGAACAGTTCCATCACGCTAAAAAAGAGTTCCTTCATGCTACGCTTTTGTAGTCGTGCCCTCCTCCCATACCAACTCCTGTGCTCCCTGATCTGGTCTCTGTAGTCTCATCTTGAGAATGTGATATAAGTGGAATCATGCAGTGTATTATGTTTTTCAAACTAGGCTTCTTTCAATCAGTATAATGCCGATCAGCTTCATCCATTTCATTCCCTCGATGACGTTGCTTGTTATGGCTGCGTTGGTTTTCCATTGTAAGGATGTACCGCATTGGCTTATCCATTCAACTGTTGAAAAAAGTTTGGATTATTTTCAGTTTTATGAATAGATGATGAATAGGTGATGGTGTATACAGTTGTGATAAACATTCATCTACAGGTTTTTTTGTGTGAACGTAAGTTTTCAGTTCTTTAGAGGAAACACTGAGAACTGGGTTGTCGACTCATAAAGTAGGTGATTAATCTTATAAGAAACTGCCCAACTATTTTCCAGAATGGCTTTATCACTTTATCAATTTGCCTTCTTTCCAGCAATACAAGAGTATTCTATTTGCTCCACACCCTCATCAGCATTTGCTATTGTTAGTTGTTGTTGTTGTCGTCGTCCTGGTTTGAGAGAGAGAGAGAGTGTGCAAGCGGGGGCAGGGGGAGTGGGAGGTGGGGAGGGGAGTGGGGAAGGGAGAGAGAGAATCTTTTTTTTTTTAAAGATTTTATTTTTTATTCAACAGAGATAGAGACAGCCAGCGAGAGAGGGAACACAAGCAGGGGAAGTGGGAGAGGAAGAAGCAGGCTCATAGCAGAGGAGCCCGATGTGGGGCTCGATGCCATAACGCCGGGATCACGCCCTGAGCCGAAGGCAGACGCTTAACCACTGTGCCACCCAGGCGCCCCGGGAGAGAGAGAGAATCTTATACTGGGTGTGGAATCCCATGCAGGGATCAATCTCACAACCTTGAGATCATGACCTAAGCCAAAATCAAGAGTCACTTAACCGACTAAACCACCCAGGAGCCCCCCTAGTTGTTGTCTTTAAAACATTTTAAAATTTTAGCCATTCTAAGAAGTTTGTAGTGGTATCTCATGTTGCTTTAATTTGCATTTTCCTAGTCATTCCTTTATGTGTTTATTTGCCGTCTATATTTACTCTCAAGCAAGGTGTCTGTTCAAGTATTTTGCCCATTTTTTAAATTGAGCTGCTTTCTTACAATTGAGTTTTAAGAGTTCTTTATACTTTCTAAATACAGGTCCTTTATCAGAAATATGATTCACAAATATTTTCATACAGTCAGCTGCTTATCTTTCATTATCTCCATAGTGTGCAGAGAGGTGGGTTTTTTTTTTTTTAAGATTTTATTTATTTGTTTGTCAGAGAGAGAGCACAAGCAGGGGCAGCAGAGGCAGAGGGAGAAGCAGGCTCCCTGCTGAGCAAGGAGCCCAATGTGGGGCTTGATCCCAGGACCCTGGGATCATGACCTGAGTCAAAGGCAGACACTTAACAGACAGAGCCACCCAGGCATCCCCTGTGCAAAGAGTTTAAACCAAGACAAGTCATGACACCAAAGATCTACTGGGGTCTCAGACAAACACATGGGGCAGGGAAGTAGAATGAGTCTCCCCAATACCCATCCCCACGGAAAAATGTCCCTTGCCCACATTCAACTTTTCTCTACACAAGAGCAATGTGCATGCAATCCTAAAGAAGCCAAATTCAGGGCTTCAGTTCTCATAGTTTGTGTATCACCCCTCCTCACCTGGACTCAGGGGCTGAGAGGAGAGAGGGGGTTTCTCTCAGTCTCTTGCTGGACTGGTGGGGGGCCCTGAGTGAGAGACAGGAGCCTGCTCTGTAGTAGCCCCATGAAAAGTAGAAACGCACATCTGTTTGCAGGTAGAGAGAGTTGCTTCATCACAGCTACTGCTCCGTGGTTTCCAATCTTCATAAACAGTGAATTAAAGGAAATTGGCTTAACACGGCAGTATAAAAAATAAAAGTCCTACATGAAAGGATTTTCCAGCTACGAGGAGTTATAAACACCGTATTGTATTTCTGATCCGAGGTGTATACAGAGTCTCGGAGAGACTGTGTTCATTCTGTTTATTTAGACTCCACTTTGGGTAAATAACTACCTCTGGGGAGACATAAGCATAGCACCCTCTTCCCCATTACAGAGTAACAATTTCCAACTCTATGCCATTCCTTTATCATTAGTGTGTATATATAATTTTTGTGGAGTTATAATCCATGTGATGCTTGCTTCCTAGTGTTCTGGGTTTTGCTTAACATTATTTCACATACATTTTTCCATGGAGCAGCATAGTCTAAATATTTACCATTTTACAGAGCCACACAGTGATACAGCGGAATAAGAATAGCTCACACTTACATAGTAATTACTGTATGTCAGGCAAGTGCTTTACCTATTTTTACTCATTTAATGTTTCCTCCCTACAACCCTCTGAGGTGGGTACCATCTGTCTTAGTCTGGCTTCAAAAGAAAGCAGAGCCTGAAGCAGAGGGTTCTACACACTACTTTATACAGGGTGCCATCCCAAGGAAGCAGGGGTAAGGGAAGAGGGACAGGCGGCAAGGAAAGGAGAAGTCGATTTGAAGGCGTGTTATCAAGCCCGTTACCACCAAGTGTGATGGATTGCCCTACCTCCCAAGACCACCCATCCTCTCATGAGACCATCCTGCGAAAAGCCACGTCAGCTGCACTGGGGACAGTCATACAGAAGGAGAAGGGAGGGACTGCTTATCTACCACTTCTCATCTGCCCCGTGACACTTTTTATCCACACACACTTCTGGGCTGGCTCATGGCACACCTCAGGGTCAGCAGGGAAGCCTCGGGAATGAGGGTTTGAGGTGAGGTACTCCGTAGTGTGCCTGCCCAGTCACTAAGTCACTCAGGGCCCACATAAACCTGGGGTGGCAGCAGTGGCTGGAATAGACAAGAGATTCTCTTATTGCACTGGTTTTACAGATGAGACGCAGAGATTAAATACCTGCCCTAAACCACGTAGCTAGTAACCGATGGAGCCACGTTTGAACCCAGAAAGCCAGGCTCTTAACAACTGTGCTAAACCAGTCCTTTGGTCTAGGGACACCTGTGTTGTTTTCAGGTTTTCACTGAAATGCTTCAGAGCATAACAAAGACATTATTGGACAGGAATCATTTTTTTCATTCATTCTTTCTTTCTTTCTTTTTCTTTTCTTTTTTTTTTTTTTTTTAGAGAGAGAGAGAAAGAGAGTGGGGGCAGGCAGAGGGAGAGACAAAATCTCAAGCAGACTCCACAACCAGCATGGAGCCCAATGTGGGGCTCAATCCCATGGCCCCGAAATCATGACCTGAACTGAAATCAACAGTTTAACTGACTGAGCCACCCAGTCACCCCTGGACAGGAATCTTTGATTCTGACATGGCTCAAAACTTGGAAAACCATTTCTGCATGGATTTCAACTTGCTTATGTGTTTTTATGAGAGCTCAGACTACATGGTCTTAGAGCTTTCTTATTCTGAATAACATTATCCTAAAAATTTTTGAGCACATAATATATATTTTTTAACTTACAAATCCTTAGAATGTAAACCCAGAAATTAGACTTACTGGGTCATCGGGTAGGACCATTTGTATGATTTGTGGTTGAAATTACCAATTGTCTTTGAAAATAATCTTACCAATTTCATGCATTTACCAGATCTTTAATGTATAAGTTCACCTCTTTCCTTCCCTGATCACCATTGGGATAAAATAATATATATAAAGTAATTAACTTTTGGTGGTTTGATAGATATGAAGTAGTGTCATAAAATTTTTTTTCTATTTCTTTATTGACTAAATAAGTCAAACATCTTCCCAAGTGTTTTTCATGTGATTTCCTCTTGCACTAGTTTTATTTTTAGCAAGTTATTTCCCCTCTCTGGGGGATCAGCTTTATCATGTCTCAAGTGAACAGGTAGGCTGAGATCTTCAAGGCAGTTTCGAGCATTGAGACAGTACCTATTGGAGTTCTACTTTGATTCTCTAAATAAGTCAGTGAGAGTTTTCTATCTTTTGAGTTTCTATGAGTCTAGAAACAAGTAAGCATATTCCTTGACCAGAGACTCCAAGAAATGTCTTGGTCAATCAAATTCTCCTCTTTCTGGATGGCTCATGTTTTAGTCCTTCCTAAAAGGAGGAGAGATGAACTTAAATAACCTGGTGGTGTTTCCCCCAATTTGAACAGTTTATAACATTTTATATAATGAGAACACACATCACATGCCTCTCCCAAGGCAGTGGTTATCTCAAATGGTGAACACTTCTTGTTGTCTTCGAAGGCTAGAGCTTCTGAAATATTTGACCTATTTGTTCTGAATTCGTGGTGACCTACTGATTCTAAGTTTTAATCTTTTAGTGGCTGAGATCAAAATGGCCCAAGTGATGAAGTCATCATTGTCATTTCTGGAGATTTAAAAGAAAAACAACAGCACACTCAGACACTAGTTAGGGAGTAGATTACCATGTTTCCATCTTAGGACAGGGCCAAAAAAAAAAAAAAAAAAAAAAAAAAGCAGGGGCTGATTCTTGAGGAGTGCCAGCCTCTGTTTCCTAAGCCTCTTTCTACATTCCAGAAAGGAGAGGCCTCCTCCTCTTCACTTTTACTCCTATAAAAATCTGTCTTCAGAACTGGACTAGGAGGCAGGCGAGATAGGTTCAAGCCCTGTTCTGCACTTGACACCCCTGTGATTTTTAACGTCACTCTCTTCTTCGAGTCCAAGTTTCTTCATCCATTCCCGTCAATACAGTCCTTTTTACTAATTCTCCATAGACTCCACTAACTGGTATGCAAGATGTTTGAGTTAATAGCAGTGTCTTGTTTATTATCTCTATGCGCCCCCAAAGGCTTGTTATGGAATTTGTCATAGGAAGGAGCTCTCGCCTCATTAGTATACTGAATTTTTAATGACTCTCTCCTTGTCCCTGTGGGTGATCACTACCATCCTTTCTTTCCAAGTTTGCCCAGGTGCATGAGTTTCCTAGAGCTGCTGTTCCTTGGCCAGAGGCATGTTCCTTGACCAGAGCATGCTCCTTGACCAGAGACTCCAAGAAGTGTCTTGGTCAACCAAATTCTCTTTTGTCTGGATAGCTCATGTTTTAGTCCTTCCTAAAAGGAGGAGGTAATTAACAAATTACCACAAATGCGGTGGCTTTAAACAAAGGAAATGTATTCTCTCATGGTTCTGGGGGTTAGAAGTCCAGAATCAAGGTGTCTGCAGAACCATACTCTCTGAAAGCTCCAGGGAAGGATCAATCCTTGCCTCTTCCTACCTTCTGATCATTGCTGACAATGCAACTGCATCACTCCAATCTCTGCCCCTATCATCACATGGGTTCGTCCCTCTGTGTGTCTTTCCACATCTCCAAATCTCTTCTTATAAGAGCACCAGTCATTAGATTTAGGGCTCAACCTAATCCAGTATGACCTCATCTTAACTTGATTACGTCTGAAAAGACCTTAATTCCAAATAAGGTTACATTCACAATGGATGATGTTCTAAGCCGATGTCAATTTTGAAGGACAGACTATTCAACCCAGCACACTAGGACGTCTCTAGCCCTATTCCTCCCATCCCATAGCTTTGGGCCTTATCTCCTGCCCTCATTATGAACAATCCTTTCCCCTCAAATGATTCTGCCTCTCTGGAGTCATGATAATCATTTTCATTGTTCTCCTTGACAATAGGCTCTCGCTCCTTCCATCCATTTTCCATAAGAGACTGCTGTCAGGTTAACCTCATAAAAAGGACAGCTTGGTTATCTTGACTTCCCTGCTCAAAAAGTTTTCGATGGCCCTTATTACCTATAGCATAAGGGCCACACTTGGGCCACACTTCCTTAGGAAGACATGCACAGACTTTCCCACTAACTCCGGCTCACCTTTGCAGTCCTATACTCATGACTTGGATTGTCTTTTCCCTCTATCATCTGCCTTTTCCTCCTCCAACACTCTGTCTCTCCCTCCATCCAAAAGCCATTCTCCATCAGAGCATGTATTATTCCCACCACTCTTGGAAAACTACATTGTTTCCAAAGTCTACCAAGAACCCCAGCCTATGCCCTGCCAAATAGTCACTCCTGCTCCAAAGTCCCAGAATATTTTGTACTTCACTTGATACTTTTCATCCTTAAATTACCTGATCGAGCTACGTCTCTTCTGATGAGACCATGAGCTCTTAAGAGCAGGATGTTTTCCTCATTCCCCCAACACCTGGTTCTTATGGAAAGACGGTTGTATGTTTTAAAGAGAAAACGGAAGGAAGAAAGGATTCTAAAGTAATGATCTTCAGAAAGTGCTTTTGGGGATATGAAAATATTTTGTATTTCATTAGTAGTCAAGCTTATAAAAAAGCAAAAATGCCACCTTTACCCCTAATTTCAAATTTTCCTACTTATGAAAATAGCTCACTTCTTCATACTAAGCAAATGTTACTCATTTGGAATAACCAAATAAATGTATACTAATAAAATGTGTTTTTGTCTTACAAGCAGACTCTGGGTAAGATATATTGAATTAAATTATATGAAAACTACTAGAGCAATGGAGTCACGTATTGCCCTTGGTTGATGCAGTGCTCGCAGTTCCTCTTAGCCTCTCTTAATCCCAGGAGCCATAACGGTGGTCGAGATGTTTTTATCCCATGTGTGAGATTAAAGAAGACAGATGCTGTAAGGGCAAGAAGCAGACCAGAAAGGTACTGGACTTTGGAGGCACAAAGACTGTGACGATTCTGCCATTTATTAACTGTGCAATTTGGGGGATATTACTTCTCAAAACCTGTCTAACTCACAGGATTGTTGGGAGGATTAAATAACAGGCCTAAAATTAAATGAATAACATATAAGAGAATAGATGGCACCTACCTCATTACAAAGGTAAGCTCCGGTGAGAGGTGGATTTTTTTGACTTGCCTGGTGAATTGCAGAGGTAATTCTAACAGCCGCTGAGAACAGAGATTGAGTAGGGCCTTAACCTCTAAATTGCCCCGAGGGAGAGCTCGCTAATGAAAAGCCGCAAGAGTGAATTATCTGCTGAATACACCCTTTTGCAGAGGTGCAAAATTACTTTTGTATAGATATCCAGTTTGCTAATTATCTTTTAAAAATCAAAGGAGAGCTCTTTCTAAAGTCCTGGTAGTGACCAGGAAAATAACGTAAAGAAGAAGCGTCACATTTTACTCAAGAATCAAGAAAAACTCACTTGGAAATAAAATAAGTACTTGAGTACAGAGTGTTTGGTATGACTCTCGAGTAGACAAAATACTTCCTCGACCGTGGTCCCCTTCCTGTAAGATTTGGGTGAACACTAACATCAGGAGATGACTCTGAAAAATAGAAAAACCCACTTCCTGAATTCATTTGGGTCTTTAAAAGGAAACCCGTGGCTGATTTCTCTTGCTGGTTGGGTTTCAAATCGTCTTTTTCTCCTTTCATGAGGCTGCCCGTCTCTACTCTCTGTTCTGTTATGGGCATCAGCATGCAGGGCTATAGGAGCCAAGAGCGCTGTATGGGGATGCTCTGGCTTCTCTGGACAGGGCTCCTATTAGGTTTGGCCCGTGAGTCCTGGGCTCTCACATAGCTTGTACCTTCATGGCCAGTGTCGGGGAAAAGTATTCAGGCCCTTACAGGGCTTTGGGGGATCCTGCCCCCCTACGTGTATGTTTCTGGGCCTACTTTTCAGCCTAGGATCTTTTTATCTTCTTTGTCTTAAACCTGAAAGAACTTAGCCTCCTGGCTCTGTCCTTCTAGATGTTACCTTTGCTTCCCACTCTATCACTTGCATAAGACACCAGGGCTCTAATTAAGAGTTTTACTACCAATTAGAATAGGGAGCAAATAGTAGCTAATAGAAATCACATGGGGAATGTGGAAAGTTTCTAGTATCTTACCAGTAGAGCAGTATCCAGAGTCTGTGTCCAGCTTCTATCCCTTTGCTCTCTACCCTTTACCTTCACTATTCCAGTAAATCATTATCCTGTTTCCACACAATTCCCCTACCACATTTATACTTATACATACTCATTCACGTACACACACACACACACACACACACACAGGAAGAAACAATCACGACAAAAAAGAGATGTTCCTTGTTAAGAGTATACCTTTGTCTCTGAAAACTCCACACTGGGCATCTCTGCACTTTTCATAGGAATGAGTGACACAGGACATACTCAGTGTGGTGATGGTGATAAGACTAAAAAATTAGGGGTCAGATTCTTTGGAAGGACTTCATTCTGCTCATTCTTATACCCTGATCTCTTGATATCTTGTAAAGCCCATCATCGTCTGATTTCGAATCAAGCTGGTCCCTTCCCGGTGGTTCTTACACTACCTGGCTTGGTATCTGTGAATAGCTTGTTTGTTGCTTTTCTCCCACCCACGAACCACCAGAGGGTCCCCAAAGCCACAGGCTGAACATGATATACCTTTCTGTCCACAAAATCTCAAAGATAAGGGATTTAAAATCCCATCTTCATATTAAAATAAACACATGCATATTGTGAGCAGAAAAAAAAGTTCTTGTGTTTGGTTGAACAATATGGGATTGCCAATATTCAACCATTTTTGGCCTGAAAACTGGCAGTTGCATATGGTTTAACCTAATGGGTTTTTGTTGTTGTTGTTGTTGTTGTTGTTGTTGTTTTGACAGAGAGAGAGACAGCCAGCGAGAGAGGGAACACAGGCAGGGGGAGTGGGAGAGGAAGAAGCAGGCTCCCAGAGGAGGAGCCTGATGTGGGCCTCGATCCCAGGACTCTGGGATCACTCCCTGAGCCGAAAGCAGATGCTTAATGACTGAGCCACCCAGGTCCCCCCTAATGTATTTTTTAAATCACAGAAGTGGTTTTATGGGGGCTTGAGCCCCAGACGCAGAAATTAAACTTCTGTTTCCATTGACATGAGGGATATTTTAAGTAAAAGTTTGAAAAGCAGCCCTTTGCGCAGTTTAATTTATTCAATGATATTTGGAATATTCAGTCACACTGGGAATAATTGGCTTTCACTCAGAAACGGCTATCTTTCAAACTAATTAGCACTGGATTCTGAGAGCAAAGGGGAAAATGATAGGTTTCACGTTTTGAATTCTCTCCAAAGCATCAGCTCCTTCAGAGTTCTTCAATCTCTCCCAAACCCAAATCTTCCCCTTTTTTTTCTTTCACAGATCTTAATCATAAAGACCTATTCGGCTTCTCTGCTTTCCCCCACTCCTGCCCAGAGCCTAAGAATTGATGAAACATATAAGAATCCAGATCATGGGCTATGTGTCCAGGTGGCTTGCTGGCTCTCTGTGCTCCCTTCTCGAACTGAGGCAAAGGTAAGATTTTCATAGGAGACTGGGGTGAGAAGCTGTGCTGGGGAGAAAGAAATGTCTTTATTAAAAGTTGATGCATCAACTAGAAGAAATCTATAAAATCCTCATATATTACTGGATTGTTTCATTCACATTTGCATTAAATTTTTAGTCATGTGACCAAAAATGGGTTCCTCCCCTCTCTCAATCTCACGGCCCCCTCCCTCTGTCATGTGTAAAATATAGGTATTTAACTGCATGGATTAAACCCTTCTAGGTCTGGCGCTCTAAGATTCTACAACTGAAAGGCCTGCGTCCACGTTCATAAAGCTAAGAACAATTCAAAATACATCAGATGAGCTCACCATCAACCAGGGATATCAGTCTTTGGTCATGAAGCCAACCCTTTTTTTTTTTCTCTCATTCTACTGCATAGTTGCCCCATGTGGCTGGGATTTGCCAAGATTATTGATCCATAATATTCAATAATTGCAAAAGCAAGGAAAGTGTTAGAAGTGCTAATAAGAAAAGGTACATGGTAACTTAGGTAATGATAATTAGGTAAGCAAGGTAGGGTATGTTTTAAAACTTTAAGTGGCATGATTCACTAGATTGCAGGGAAATTTCTAAAGACAAAGAGCTATTCATGAAGCAGGTGCAAGGATCTGTCTATACCTCTGCAATCAGCAATAATTTTTAAGAGTAAAAGAAAGTGATTGATGAACCGGAATACATTTGAATGTGACGCCAGCATCTGCAAAAGTATGTTCATTCAGGTGAAGGCTGTGAGTTTGTTGAAGAATTTAAAGGTGAAACATGCAGTACATCCCCAGTTTTTGATGTAAAGTTCCATGATTCATTACTTGCATATAACACCCAGTGCACCGTGTAGTACGTGCCCTCCTTAACACCCATCACCAGCCTATGGTGACTAACATAATAAAAAAATATTATTATAAAAAAAAACAGGCTTACAGAAAACAGACAGAAGTGTCACCAATTACAATTTTTTTGATTAATAAACCTTAAAACAAACAAAAAATATTGTAGACAATTCTATTAGATACATTAAAATAAGATTATACTCTAAGGAATTATTCTTCAAAAAATTCCAATGGCATAGATTTAGAGATATATGGGGCTTAATAACTGAAGTATATGTGAGTCATTAGCAAACATGATTCTTTTTAACTTTTGCCTTACTATATGCTTATGTTATTTTGATTATTTAAAAATAACATCTGGAAAAAAAAGAAAAATTAAATAAAAATTAAAAAATAAAAAAAATAAAAATAAATAAAGGTGAAACATGGTATCCTTGCTGATAAGACCTGTCACAAACTATGAAAAGTTTGTGAATTTAAGGATCTCAGTGAAGAGGGGGGAGTGTAGGCACGATAGCTACTAAGAGATTCCCCCACAACACAGACGAATTACCAAGGAGGGAGGTGACCTGACTCAACAGATTGCCAGTATATGAAATAAATTGATTATTTTTGGAAAAGATGGAGAAAAGGTATATCCATAAGAAGGGAATTCTTGGTTTTAAAACTTTGCAGGTCACACTCATAATTCTATGTGGTGAAAATGAGGTTGTGGACAATAAGATTAAACCATTCTGTATTTGTTAAGGTAAGACTCTATAATTCTCATTGGCTTAACACAATAAAGGTATATTTCTCACTCAGGTAAGAATTCAATGTGGGTGACGCTTGTGGGGTGATAGTTCCTGTGCAGGGAGCCAGGAGCTCTCTATTTCATGGCCAGGGCCTCCTTCAGGTCCTAGGCGTCTCTCCATTGTCCTAAAAGATAGAAAAAGGGGCTATGGGGAAGGCACAGCCACCTCTTACCATCCCACCCAGAAGGGACACAAAATCACTTCTTCCCATTGGTGAGAATTAGCCAGATGGCTCCCATTTGAGATGCAGGGGAGCAGGAGAAGGAAAGACACCCCCAGGCTTGGCATCACACCCTAACAGCAACCCTACACTAGGAAGGAGTCTTTGGCAGGGGTCAGCTGTCCAGCTCTGCCACACCTTCTAATCCCAGTGAGGAACAAAAGGATTTGCAATCAACTTTTCAGAACCTAACCTATTTGCATATAGAGAAATAGAGAAACTTCTGTGGAATGTACTCTAAAATAGGAACCATGACTCACAGCACTGAATGCCTTCGTTTTATAAAATGAATGAATAAAAGCAAATTTTAAAGGAACAAACTATAAAGAAAGGAGAGGTGTTCTATTTTAGATCGTAAGTGTTTTAAAGCCGAGTTTGGGTACTGTGTGCCTGTGTGTGTGTGTGTGTGTGCGCGCGCGCCTCTGTGTGTGTGTGTGTGTGTGTGTGTGTGTGTGTGTGTGTGCCACTATCTTTTCCCTTGAAAAATTACTCCACCCTCATTTTGTAAATATCTTACTAATTGCAGCTAAAGATGGTGGGGGGAAACTGACCAGGGTCACCTCCCTTCCTCGGGGTTACGTAAGATTCCCCTGTCAATCAAACATTGTTATGCCTGTGAGCATAGTGAGTTTTCAGGAGTGAGCACTCCACCTCAGCCGGGCCAATCAGAGCTCACTATGGTGCCTTTTATCCGGAGACTCTTTCTCTGGGGCCGTCATCTCTAAAACCTGTAAGCCGGAGGCTGTTGACTTTTGCCTCTGCATGGAGAGCCTAAGAATGAAGCCAATCAGAAAGCTGAGGACATGATTTGAATGCCTGGACAATAATGACCGAAGTCCACCACTTGAACATTCTAGTTATACATGAGCCAATAAATTTCTCCACTTGCACCTTTTTTTTCTTTGCTTAATTTGATTCACTGCTGATAATAAAACCTTCAAAATTAAAAGGGTCTTCACTATGACACTTGGTTTGAATTTTTCATATCTTTTCATCATGTTTACTGTTCTGTTCTAAAACCTTTAATAGGCTCATTAATTGCCCACAAAGCTAAATTAAAGCTCTTCTGCTTCACTTTCAGAACCTTTCACCAAAAGGGTTCGCCTTCCTCATCCAAGAACATAAACCTTAGAATGCCCAGGCATTTATTTCTCATATTGACATCTGGTTTGAGTCCATTTCTGTCTTAATCTGTCTCAACTTCTAAAATTTTACATAAGTTAGCACGGTGCCCGTGGAAATTATTACTGCTTTGAGGGCTGGAACCAGGTCCCACAGACAAGGGTAATCAACATCACCAGCCGTACCCCACCCCTTGCAACAGTTCAATTCTTAGCATGGTACAGAACCCATAAAACACTCAGCAAATACTTGTTGAATTACATTTCCACAGTGATATTTCTTTGGGAAGCAGATTTTTAATTTTGAACAGTCTACATTTTTTCTTTCGGAGAAGGAGAAAAACTATCTAAGTAGACAATTTAAGAAGTGAATTTACAGCTTGAAAAAGGTGCTGAATTGACCAAAGCCTTCTTGGAGGCCAGCATTAAGGTCACTTTTTTCTTTATTTCATTTTCAACACAGTTACGGCTCAGGCTGCAGTTCAGGCAGGGTTTCCCAGGAACTGATCTAAGTGGTGGTCTCTTTTAAATGTGAAAGAAGAAATCAAGTTCTCCACAGATCAGCTATCCTGAAGCCGTTAAATATCTGTTCTTCACTACTCCTGGCGCGCCATGGCGTCTAGTATTTGTTAAATGATCCCCTCCCTCCCTTGGGTTCTTTCCCCCAACCCCAGACATCATTTAGTCCTGATAAATACTAGGAAAACATAAAATCAAGGTATAAAATCAAGGTTCAATTCCTCATATCTTTAAGTATTTTTATAGTTTTTATCCACATTCCATTTGTTCACATGCCCTTCATAAAAACTTTGTAGCCAAGAAAGAAGAATATTGTCCATTTTCCAGAGGAGGAAATTGAGGCTCAGAGAGTCCAGGGAACCTAAAGGTCATACAGCTGACAAACAACAGACCCAAGGTGTCAGCACCCACCCTGTACCCTATGTAAGACATCATCATATGTGCTCTGGGAGGCTTCTCAGGCAGGCAGGTGGTGGTCAAGACCATAGACTTGGACGGAAGCAGCCATAGGTGAAAGCTCAAGTGTGTCACTTAGTACCATGTGACCTTGGACAAGTGACGTGATTCAAACCTCAGCTGGAATTCAAACCTCAGTTTCCTACTCTGAAAATAGGAATCCTCCTACAACCTCCTACAGAGATGGTAAGGGTTGACTGACCCAGTGGCTGAGACTTGATAAGTGCTCTGAAAATACTAGCTATTAAGGATAAAATTGTCAGGGTAATGGGGAGCTAGCCAGGTGCATGGAGTGGTTCCTGCAGGTCTGAAAGCTGGACTTCAATCTCTCTTTAGATTAAATAGACTGCGTTGTCTATTTAATGTACTGTGAAGGACCAGGACTGCGGGACATGCTTCTTCTTTGAAGAACATCAAGAAGACATTGCTGGCTTTTGGCCCTGGCTCCATAATACTAGTCTTGAAATATTATCTCTGGGTGAATATGGGAGGGAACCCACCCAAGTAAACTCAGACTAAGGTCTCCCGAGGAGGGCATAGGCAGGATTAGGATCCTGGAGTGAGGAAGTGCATCTCTGCTAATCCCATGCCACCGGAGATTTCCTGTTCCCATGGACCTTTCTAGCTGAAGGTCTCGTTGCACATCCCCCCAGCACTTTCTCCTTTAACGACCAGCCACACCTGCAGCTTTTCCCACCCCATTTTGCCTTGTGGTCAAATCCTGGAAGAAACAGACACCTCACCCTGCTGATACCTGCCCACCTACCTCACAGTCTGGCAATTGGAGGCTGACCCACCTGGAAGTGAATTTTGAATTTTGATATTCCTCAAGTCCCAGTCCCAATTGAGTGAAGCTTCTTCTTTTCTATCTGCCTCCACCTGCCTTTGGTACTTTGGTGAGGCTCTGACTCTGCCTCGATGACGGTCTCTAAGGATGACTAACTCTTTTAGTCATCTGCTCTCTATCCAAAGGGATGTGACCTTATCCTGAGGCAGACTGAAACACAGTAAACTAAACCTACCACAATAGGTTAATACCTACTCTTGGAGGAGAAACTTTATTTAACAAAGACCATTAGTCAGTGTAATTACCGTTTATTGTCATCGAGATGCTCCAAGTCTCTCTCTCCATACCCGCCCCCTCTGAAATACATCCGGGCACCTCCCTAGACACATGTCAGGTGTTGTTCATGTGCTGTGGAGGGTCACACTCTGTCCTCCCTCCCAGATGTGCTCCACCAGCCTATGAATCTATGGTCAGCCTTTCCTACAGGGTGGTTGTGTTAAAACAGGACGTGAAAACGAGATGGTATAGAATAAATCGAAAGCATTATGTAAATTTGAAGTAAAGTTACGATGCTAAGCCTTTAGACACTTTCTAGATCTCTTCACCCTTGGAAATAAGAGAAGAACATTACCACAAGACAAATATTCAGCTATCAACTGAGGAAGGTGAACTCTGATCCTCCTTGAGGATTCCCTATATCTTTGAACAGCCACTTCTTGGTGATGTGCATTTATTTAATACCTCTGATCAATAACCTCATTGCTCCCCAGTCTCCCTTTTACTGGCCTCTTTGATAGTTTTAATTAAACTAATGCACTTTATGGAGATAGGAAACCAGGCACTTGATAATGTCACTTCCTGGTTTGGGTCTTCAAGCTTCCCTTTCATAAAGTAGAAGTAGGAGGGACAGAGGGGGAAGGAGAGGTACAATTTGCTTCTGCTCAATTCACAGTGGTATGAAGCAGAATAAAGACTTGTTTGGAAAGTGTCTGAAATCCTCTAATTCCTATAATTATCTTAACTTTTTAAAATGTTACATTAGCCTCAAAGCCGAGCACATTGTTTTGAGAGCCATAAAACCATCAATTTGGGGAACAAACCCATGTATGCTTAGTTCAGTAGTGGAAAACATGATTTCCTATGTAGGCAAAGTGATGATGGAGTTTAAAGCAGGGATGGGAAAGGCCGGTAGTGGAATAAGGCACAGCCCACGTGTGACTTGGTAGACCAACAGCTATTCCTTAAAAATGAGGGAGGGGCGCGGGGCATGAAAACAAGATGACAGAGAAAAATTGTAATAAGTGGAGTATACAAAGCACACAATTGTGAAATAAAAGAAGTCCTGAATGACTTTTACTTTCTTGTGACCCCTGTGGCTCCAATGTATACTTTCTCCCTGCATATCATTCCCCTGACCACAGCAGTATACTTATGGTACCAAAAAACCCCAAGAAATATCCTCAACTGAGCGGTCAAAGCAGTAGGGTTTTAATTTTATGATATGTAAAGCCCCGAGCATCTTGTTTGGGGCATTGAGACTTACAGGTGCACTGAAAGTTAGGGCCTAATAAATTTCTTCCATGTATCAAGGAATAAAATGACTTTTTAAAAGATAGTTAAACTGGAACAACGAAGATAAGGCATAACCTCCTTTCTCAGGTGTGGTAAAACTCATTTTTGAAGAGTCAACAGTATCCAGCTTCGGAAGAAAATGGCATTGACTAGTATGTGAAGATTTTCTGTGTGACTTTGGCGGAGGCTCTTGATCTCTCTGTTTCATCAGCAAATATTTTAATATCTTGGAATGAGTACTTGAACAAGCACTGAGTAATCACTGGCTAAATAAAAGACGTTTTGATGAACGCTCTGTATTTCCAGCCCAACTGAACCACTCAGGGTTTCTATATACATCACACATTTTCCTGACTCTACACTTTTGCTTATGCCCTTTCTTCCACTAGGAATTCACCCTCCTGTGTTCCTTGTTCTAATTTTACCCATTCTTTAAGGACAAGGTCAACTGTCTTTTGTGTTTTCAGCTTTTCCTGATTTCATTACCTGGAAGCACTGTTTCTTCTTCCAGACCTTCAAAGATCGCTCTTGTTCTCCAGATCGGTAGGGCCTCATATTCTTATTTTTGACTTAAGTACATGGCTTCCGCCCTTCCCTTAGAGGGCAAACACTGAGCATGATTTGTTGCAGAACTTAACATGTAATAAGCACTTAATGAATGTTTGTTGGGTAGATTGTGTGATGGTTAGTTTTATGTTAGTTTTAGGTGTCACTTTGGTTAGGCTACAGTACCTAGTTATTTAATTTAGTGATTTATAATACCTAGTTATTTAATACTAATCTGGGTATTGCCAAGATAGTGTTTTGTAAATGTGATTGACACCTACGGTTGACTTTAATGTGGGTGGGCCTTAACCAATCAGTTGAAAGGTCTTACGAACAAAACCAGAGTTTTCTGGAGGAAATTCTGCCTCAAGACTTCAGTATCAACTCCTGCTTGAGTTTCCAGTCTGCCAACCTGCCCTCTAGACTTTAGATTTGCCTGCTTTACAGCTTTGGGGACTTGCTGCTCTCACAACTGCACAAGCCATTTCCTTGAAATATTTCTCTTTATACACGTATGGGCTCTTGGTTCTGTTTCTCCAAAGAACACTGACTGATAGAGATAGCACAATATATCCTGTTTATCATTTAAACTAAGGGACTTACTTGACCACAAGCTCCAGGAAGACATGAACTTTCGCTTTGTTCACTGCTGTATCCCGTTGCCTAGGACAGTGCCTGACACATAATAGAAGTTCGATTAGTATTTGCTGAATAAAAGAAGGAATAAAAAAGACAGCTTTATGGAAAACACCACCGCTGGCTACTGGCTGGGTTTGAACTTGCCCTCGCATGCCCTGGCTCTTGTGCTGATACACATGGCAGAAAAAAGTCCCAGGCCTGCCACTCTGGGTGTTCCCCCAGGCAAGCCACTTCCATTCACTGAACTTTATTATCTTTTTTTTTTTTAAGATTTTATTTATTTATTTGACAGAGAGAGAGACAGCCAGCGAGAGAGGGAGCACAAGCAGGGGGAGTGGGAGAGGAAGAAGCAGGCTTCCAGCGGAGAAGGGAGCCCAATGTGGGGCTCGATCCCAGGACCCTGGGATCACGCCCCGGGCGGAAGGCAGACGCTTTATGACTGAGCCACCCAGGCGCCCCATGAACTTTATTATCTTCTTCTTCTGTACGATTAAGATTTTGATCTGGTAGAGCTCTCAACTCCCCCACACCCTTCTTTGACATTTTTCATTTTGATGCACGGCTATAATATCCTCAATTTTGTGTCTGTTTTTTGTCATTGTACACACTGGAATATTATTTATTGCCTGATAGTCTTAATTTCTTTCATTACAAATCACACTGTCATCAATTACTACCTGAGCTTTATAAAACTGCTCTTTTCCAAAGCACTTCAAGAAAACTTCAGCCTCCATTTCTAAGATGAAACTCTGTCCATATCTTAGTTGTAGGGAAATAAATAGACTCCCTAAGGTTTACCAGAACTACAATTCCTTGTCCACGAGTGCTTTACAAGTCAGCTTTAAGGGCCCGTACATTCATTTATCCTGCACCTAGGTTTCAGAACTTCAAACCTTTGCTTCTAATTTTAGGGCCAGGAAATTATTTTATAGCTGTTTTGCAGCCTCTTATAAATACTTCCTGCAGGGCTTTCTTTGGGTATCTTTTGTTTCCTCTCATCCTGTGGGGGAAAGGATTTCTGGAGTCTGAACATACCTGCTGGGCCCTGCCTGGGCCCTAAGAACACAGAGGTCATATATCTATGCCCCGGGGCCAAGCTGCTGAGTAAATTTCGGCTGCAGGGCTCGCTTCAACTCCCACCAGCAGAGGAGAAGAGGCTCTTTGCCAAGATGTGCCAAGGAGGGGGTCTTAATGCACTTATAGCTTCTCCTCTTCCCATTTCAGGCGAATTCTTTCAGAGCTGGCATCCTAAAGACAAAAAATTCTTGGAATGTCCTCCCATGGAATGTCAGGTTGTGCAAGGGTAGACTGGGGAAAAATAAACAAATAAACAAAATGTACCAAGAAATTGTACCCAGCACAAGATTGCTTTATTTGTCTTTTCATGTCAAAGTCACAGTTCCGGAATGTCACGCCTGGATGATACCGTATTCTATTCATTGACACTTGAGGAAAAGGAGTTTCAGAGATGAGGAGAGGCTTTTCCACCAATCATGGAACGAACTAATGGGCAAAAGCCTGGCTACCATCAGTCTCCTGGCTTCCGTTCCACTGATTTTATCCAAATGTATTTATTCATAATGCATATCTATATACTCCCGCTTCCCTCCAAAAATTTTATGAGGCAAATCATAACAAAATGCACATACTCATATCCCCAGGGCAGTTTAAATAGACATGAATCATTAGAAATTAAATAGAGAGAGGGGGCTGTGGGGTTTTCTTTTCTGTCTTTCTTCCTTTTTTATTTTTTTTTCTTTTTTCTCCTGTTTTCCCACTAGACTATGGAGCGCACTGGAGAATTTGCGGGTTTCTTTGGTGTGTGTGTATGTGTGTGTGTGTGTGTGTGTGTTTATGCTCAGAAACGACTAATCGAGAAAGCATAATTTGAAGGCACGGTCCAGGAAGTATACCTAGGGTTGTGTGTGATAATGTTGTCAGAGCTGGAAGAGTGTCAGTATTCCCATCAGATGCCCTCTCTCCAGGTTTTGCAACTTGGGATTTAAAATAAGCTTTGGACCACAACTCAACCCACCAGGTCTTCGATCAGGGGAAATAACTCCTTCTATTCATGTTCTGCACTGGGCATGGGGGAAAAAAGCCAAGTTTTTCAAATAAGCTTGTTATATACTGCTGGGTTTAGAGAATCTTTTTTTTTTTTTTTTTTTCCCACAGGTTTTAGAAGACAAAACAGGCATCACTACCATTCCCTGCTCCGTTTTATAGGTCTGCTCAGAGAGCCGGCTTCTATCATTATAACATAAGTGTGTAAATAAATGTGTTAAAGGCAATACCTATTTTTTTCTTCTCCGTGAGAGCTTCTGGAACGGGGACTTGGGTGTGCGACGTGGGTGTGATGTCTGTGGCATGTCTATACCATGGGGTGGAAAAAATAGCCTGCTAGAATTGGACAGTAGGAAAGCCAGAAACAATGAAATATGAATACATTTTAAGCCTAGAAAAAGGGAGATGCAATCTTCAATCGTGGGTCTTTGGTTAAAATAGATATAAAACACCTCGTGTGAAGAGTTCAGAACCCAGAGTCTGTTGTGAGGCGGATCCTTGCAGGAAAGGAGTTGTCAGTTGTTATCTTAACTGGTAAAAATCATCCAGTCATAGCTCCTCAGGCCTGAAAGGCACCTCAGGAGTCAGAGCCTAAGCTCCTGACCAACTCGGGAACCTCCTCTTCTGTAACCCTGACAAGTGGGCAACACGGCCCTGAATACTGCCCGTGATGGAGAGTTTATGAACTCACAAGGCAGCATCTTCTGTGGAGTGGCCCTCCTTAGAAAATGCTCCTGTATCCTGAGCGAAAGCCTGTATTTCTGTTAACTGCTGTCCATTTTTCCTTGTTCCACTTTCTATAGCCATCCAGAAAAATAAATAAATTTTCCCTCTAAGAGCCCTTCATTCAATCATTCACAGCAAACCAAACCAAATATCTCCAGTCTACACTGACAAGGTATTGTGCTCCCCCCTCAGCCCGTGACCCAGTACCCAAGGTTTATAGAAGACAGGATTGAAGTGCAGGGTGTGGGACTGGGCCTTGGGGCAAGTTTAACAGCTAGAAGGGGACGGAGCAGTGTTCAGAGATTGGTATGGGGGACCCCACAGTTTCCCCAGAACAGTTGATGAGGTCAAGGCATTTGTAGAAAGAGGATTTCTAGAGCAATCAATCAGTTGCTTTTTCTTGCCTGACGTAGGAGATCCAGCAGACTCGGTTTCCCCAAGAGAAGGGAGAATTGAAAATTCTGACTTAATTTTTTTTAAGTTATTTTGTCAGAAAATTTATTGAAAATCTGTGTTCAGATTTTAAGGTAGAGAGAAGAGAAATGAAAGGTTTTGTTTGCCATGGTGGAACTCGACTCGAGCTTTGGGATCCGATGGTGCGTGTGGAATGCTGGGTAAAGTGTAAGGCTCTCTAAGACAGAAGAGATTGCTGGTGTTTTTCTGGTAACAACACAGTCTGAGGTCCGATGCAAAGAACCTAAGTCTGGGGCCGCAACCAGCCACCTGCTTATTCATTTCCTCTTTCATTTATCAAACATTTATTGAACACCTACTATGTGCCAGCGCCAGCGATAAGCACTGGGAATGCATCTGTGATCAAGAAGGACACAGCCGTGGCACACATGCAGGGTACATTTTTGTGGGGGACACAGACGAGTTGTCAGGCAGCGACAATGGCATTTGTGAAAGACTGGTGACAGAACCAAAGGCGATGAGCGGCTGTAAGGAGCCCACATGACCCAGACTAGGGGGTGTGCAGGTGGAAGAGGTTGGGGAAAAGCCATTTGCAGGAAATGACATCTAACCAGAGAGCTGAAGGATGACAATTGCTAGCTGGGGGCCTCGCAGAAATCACCATCTCTCTGAGCCTCAGTTTCTTATCTCTAAAATTGGAATGAGAATAACAGTCCTGACTCACCTGCTTTAGTGGGAGGTCGTGAGGATCCACAAACAGATTTCTGTGATAAGTGCTCAGTTAAACTGTAAAGTGTTCTATCATTGTAAGAAATGACAATTGTTAATAATTGTTATCAGATAGTGTGTTATCTCCATTCCTAGACTCTATTTTCTTCCCACAGGTACAGATCTGGCTCCTTGAGCACAGCAGGACGAGAGAATAAAAGGACAGATTTGGGTGCAGAAATTTACAAAGCGACAATTTCTTTCCAGCTAGAGCCCCCAGGGCCTCAGGGCTACCGGGCACAGTGGTGAAGGGCCCTCTGAACCAGGTGCATGGGTCACACGGGGTGCGCTTCCCTTGGTGTTCACCTTGTTAGAAAGAACAGACTGAGTCAAATAGTTATCCACGCTGTTCTGGGGACCTCACTAACATTTCCAGGGCCCAATCTCACCAGAGATAAAATTTCCCCAGCAGGGTTTCGTGCCCCTGAATGACTTTATGAGATGCCAAGGATATTCAGCTCAGCTCATCCTGATGGTGGGGAAAACCAGTGGCCCAGCAATTCCAAACGACAGCAATTCCTGGTTTACTGAGATTTAACTTTCAAGAGCAAGGAGTGCATTTTGCCCAAGGGCCAGTCTCCTCTTTTTGTTTTATGAATTCTGGTCAAATTTCAGGGGATTTTCCATGCCCCCTCTGGTGGCCTGGAAACATTAAATGTTTACTAAATTCGAAATTTATTTGAGAAATAGAAACTGCACCGTCTCTACTATTTGGGCAGGTCTACTTTCCCTTTCTGTGCCCTAGTTCTCCTATCTGCAAAATAGACATGGTGGATGGGATTTCTCCCCAAGTTCCCCTACCATCAACATTCCGCATGTCTGTGATGCTTGTCTCTCTTCTTGCTGCTTACAGTTTCAAATCTAAGAAGCTTGGGCCACTTCCATTTGTTAGACTTTTCTTGAAAATCCAACCACCCTAGAAGGCCAGATCTTGTAGCCTGGGCTGCTATTTAAATCTCTGTCAGACCAGAGCCACTTTGTTTAAAATTATATTTTGTTAATCCATCATGTGGATGTGGAGCTTGCTATTTTTAATACATGCTCTGAACAGCCCAGTTATTCATGGCCGAGAGTTTGCCACAGAACTTTAGAGCTGAATTTAAAAACAAACAGCCCCAGAGAAGCAATAAGAAGGCTGCTTTCACAAGCGAATAAAATTCAGGAGTGGGAAAGTAGAGGGGCAAGTTTTACCTTTAAGTGGGACAGCAGCTGGGGAAGGCAGTTCATTTCTTTGCTCTGTTTGCTGCTGGAGGAGGAAGTAGAGGAATAACCCTCCTTATTGCTTGTTTACGTGGTAAACTCCATTGACCTTTCCTGAGTCATTTGTCAAAACTCTGGAAATGTGCACTTTTGTTATAGGACCGGGACACTCTTTAATATCTTCTAAAAATTTCTCTCTCTCTCTCTTGCCTCACTTTCCCCTCTATTTCCTTTCCTTCTTTAGGCCATATAACATACAAGGGGGGCACAAGTCATGAAAATAGAAGTATTTAATGAAATTCAAGCAGAAATACCTATATTTAGAACTCTTTTTTTTTTTTTTAAGATTTTATTTATTTATGTGACAGAGAGACAGCCAGCGAGAGAGGGAACACAGCAGGGGGAATGGGAGAGGAAGAAGCAGGCTCCCAGCGGAGGAGCCCGATGTGGGACTTGATGTGGGACTCGATCCCAGAACGCCGGGATCACGCCCTGAGCCAAAGGCATAAGCTTAACGACTGTGCCACCCAGGCGCCCCTATTTAGAACAACTCTTAAGTGATTGTTGGGAAACCATAGATAGCTTACACTGAGATATGTAATTCTAGCAAAAACCACCTAAATGTTGACTTCCTGGACTTTGCGAGATGATATTAATTTGTCATTCATTCGTTTATTTATTCATTCCTTCAAACATACTAATTAAGGTCATAAGATGGGCCAGGAATTGTATTAAATGCAGTGTTTACAAAGCTTGCCCTTGAGGAGCTCATGAGTTTACTAGGGCCCAGAGATTAGAAAGCCTCCCAAGAGCCCAATTCAGGAAATGATCCCTCATCCTCTTTCTTATTTTGCCAATTCGGCGGGAGATATTTATACCATTTTATCAGAGTTCTATAAGATCATATCAAAGGTATTTTGATTTCTCTTCAGGACATCCTCTATACATATAGGCTCATTAAAGTTCAGTGATTCATCGAATTCTGATCTGGCTCATGTAAAGTAGAACAGACAATGCAGAAGAACAGAGAGACCATTTATTGACTCACTCCTTCAAAACATCCAAGGCCCAGGGCTAAGGCACAATTGAACAATTTCTGCTAACTACCTGTTTTCTCTCTGTGAATAGAAGTATCACAAGAAAGGGTAGAAACAAGAGAAGAGCAATGTCTTAATTATGCTTTTGGAAATTAACAATGAAAAAAGTGTCTTGACTTTTTGGCCGGAATTATTTCAAAGTGCCATCATGTAGGTTGGAGGTTGTCACTTGCATGGGTGCGCTAGTATCCTTCCGATCCGTGGAATGACTATGCCTCAGCCCGCTGTCTCACAGATGCCTACCATTGATCACGAGAGAAGCACTGACAGATGGGAGTGGATCGATTTGTGTTGGAGTTCCAATCACTCACATAGCTTATACCACCGCCCAGGTAATGGTAATAACCCTCTCCGATGAGAAGTCAGGGCAGCTATAGCAGACCTGCAGAAGCCAGCATTTATTGGGGCATGTGTCCTCTTTAATATTGAGTGGGTGAGAAAGCTTGTTTCAAGAAGAAGGAAACCAAAAGCAAAAGCAATTAACTGGTTCTGCCAAAGTTCTTCACTCGTTACTCAATTCAGTAAGCCTTGAGGGCCTTCGTACAGGGTTAAATGCCATGGGAAATATGAAGATGGATACAATGTAGTCCTTATTCTAAAGAATCTCATAGTTTGAAACTTGCGTTAACAATGATAAAGCAAGGTCAGAATTCATCAGTGCCACCTGAAAGTTTCTCAAACAGTGTGGCGGAGGTCCTAAGGAGGGGACTTTCCGACCAGGTGTGGGGGGGTGGGCGTTGGGGAAGGCTTCTGGGAAAAGGTAGGTGTGGAATTGGCTTTGGTATAAGGTTGAGAAGAGAGTAAGGAGGGGAGAGAAATTCCAAGGTAATGTCAGTGGCCAGATCTGTGTTTTGTAAACATCACTGTGAGCCACAATATGGAGAACAGATCGAAGAAGGGAAAGGATTAAGTTTATAACAACAGTAGTAGCAGCTAACATTTAATTAATTAGTTATTACGTCAGGCATTGTACTAAGTGCTTGACCCACTTATCTCATATAATCATTAAAACAACCTTGGAGATAGGAATTACCATTTCCCTTTTATGGGGAAAAGCATGGCAGAACCTGGACTAACAAAACAGTTTGTATTCTTGGCAGTGAGAACTTGTAAGAAAATGAAAAACTCCTATCTGAATCAGGGACTGTGGAATAGAGAAGAGACGGATCTTAGAGAATTAGGAAGATAACTGGTTTCTAAGAACCAATAGGCCTTCTAAGTGTTTGCCTCAGAAACCTCATAAACACTAAAAATAGCTGTGAGATCCTGTTCTATCTAAAAGGACCATGACTTAGTGGAACCTGCCCTGTCAAGTACCTATAACTCCATTGCAAGAACTCCTTTGTCTTATCACAGTCCATCCACCCACATTCTGGCACTCTGCCTGGCAACTGGTGGGTGCTCAAATGGTATTTGTTGAATGAGAGAATTCTCACCTGGGCATTCAACAAGCATTGTGAACTTGGGGCCATTCATTCTGTCTCCCCTCCCCCCCACCCATACTTTAGTTTTTCTAAGAGCAGGCTGTGCCTCATTAACTCATTATATGTTAAGTTGAAAAGGGTGTTTCCAGGAAAATTAATTACCTAGGGCAAAGATAAGAATACCGTAGTGGCTAATGGGAGTGTCTATATGGCACGTGGTGGGCATTCTTTATTGATATACTTAATTCTATCGTGTTTGGCAATCTATGCAGAAAAGGGCAGAAGATTGGTTTCATATTCCTTAAGGCAGGTTCCTTCACCATCTAAGACATTGGAGTTTTTGAGATGGAAATGATCCCGTAAAGATGTCCTGGCTCAGAACACCGCCCTTAAATTCAGAGGGAGGAAGACTCCCCTCTCCTTGAATGAGATTGGCAAGCCCTGCCCCCAAAGGGGGTGGAGGTAAAGAAAGAATACGTCCACAACTCGCACGTCTGCCTGAGTAGAGATTGGCAAGTGGCATAGGCGCGCAGACCTCTGTCATTTATTTATTTTTCTTTCCACTGGGTGCGCTGTCCCTTTAAATGGGGACGCTGGTGCTGGCTCCGTAACACCGGAGCCGGCAGCTTGTTGATTTCAGAGCTGGTGAATTTCACATTGTTTCCACTTCACTTTCCTCGCTCGGAGGGAGGCTCCGGTTGGCTCTACCACCGCTATCGCCGCTGCCAGCGAGGGCCAGGGGAGGGCAGGGACCTGCAGCATCGGGGCCGCCGTGGGGCCGCAGGGAAGGGTGTCGGGGCCACACACGCACCCTCGCTGCAGTCAGCTGCTGCCGAAGCCGGGACGCCCGGAGCGCACCGAGCCGGGACCGCCCGCCTAGACGGCCGCCCGCCCGCCAGCCCGCCCACGGGCCGGGGCCGCAGCCAGGGAGCCCGCTAGGGGAGGAGGCCCGGGGGGGCGGGGTGGGGGGCGGGGGTGGGTGCTGCTGCCGCCGCGGAGCTGCTACTCGGCGCGTTTTGCATGAAGATGGCGGCTCCCACCGCCAGCAAGGCAGCCTCCCTGGGCTGTAACAACAAGCCAACGTTCCCGGAGCTGGATTTCAGGTCAGGAGCTCGGGTGGAGGAATTGAACAAACTCATCCAAGAATTCACGAAGCACGACCAGCGGGAATACGACGACCAGAGAGCACTGGAGATTCACACAGCCAAGGACTTCATCTTTTCCATGCTGGGTAAGGAGGAAAAAGGGGGAGGTGTGTGTGTGTGTGATGGGAAGCGGGGCAGAGAACCCATTCCCCCTTCTTGTGCTCTCTTTCCTTCTTGGTTTCCTTGCCGGAGCCGGGTGCCTGTGGTAGAACCCATCTCTGTTCCGCCTCTTCTCTTCTTTCTCCGCCTCAAGCCGAGCTCCTTTCCTTAGTATACTTTGCGCCGGATCCCCTTTTACCCCCGTTCGCTGGCTCTTTTGTTAATTTCTCACCGGCCGGGGGGCTTGTAAGCAGGTGAAGTGTTCGTGGTGAAACAGCTCTCTGTGGGAGGGAAGCCCCTGGAAGCAGCGCGGTTCAGGTGAGACCCGGAGACGCCTTTCAATGAAGGTATTTGGCTCCGGAGGTTCGGATGAACGCCGAGCCTCGGGTCCAGTCCTGAGCTTGGGGCGCGGAGACAGCTCGGGGCTCTGGCTCCGCGCCCGAGCGACAAGTTGCTTCTCTAGTCTTGCGGCGCGGCGCTGTCATGCCAAGCCCCCGGTGACCAAACTTGTTGGGTGTTCCCTAGTAACCCGCTCGAGTAGGCTGGGCGCCCGGAGTTCCTGCAACTTTGATTTGCAAATCGACTTCCCTTTGAAGCGCTCGGAAGCATTTCCTGTGCTTCTTCAAGGCTCTTGCTGAGCTCGGAATTTCTAATTCCCAGCTCGAAAATGACCAGGCTCAGAGCTCGGACCCCAAGAAGCGCCAGCTCCCTCCTCTTTGTGTATTGTCCATGCGCCGGCCGGGCGAGGCGCCTTGAGTTTCGAACCCCAGAGACAGCGGGGGTAGAATAATGCCGCCCCTCCCACCCCCAAGCCCGGTACCTACAGGTCCTTCAACAGATTGTCGGATGGTGTGTAAAGGAAAATAATTAAGCAGACCCGGAGACCAAATCCCTGTTCAAGTGTCCTGTCGTTCGAATGATTGCTACTAGGGTGTAGACTGAGTGTCGGCTGCTGGGAGCCTCCCTCCCACGTATCTTGCGGCTCCACCAGTGCAACCCTGGGGGCATGCTGTACGTGGCCTGGCCGTTAACGTTGCGCAGAACTGGGATTCGAGTGTAGGGCTGTCCTTACACGGGGCTCTGTGCCCTCTACAGATCCATCCTCAGCCCGTTTTCCAGGGTCGTGGAAATTTTTTTTGAAAAACGGCTTTGACCCCAGAGGCAGAGAGAGTTTTTTGCCTTTCTGCTCCCATATACTTGGATTTCAGCCGGTTGTCGGTCGTTGCTGGTTCTGTCATAGGGTACCTTCTTCCCTCTCGGTTTTCTTCCTCCCCGAAGCCCAAGTCCAAGTCGGGGGTTTTACAGATTGAACGTCTGGGGGCCGGTAATAGTCATGCTTTGGGAAGTTGGAGAAAGTATGTGAAAACTTGAGGTTGGATTTTACCTTTTGCTCCACCCAGGCCAAGTATGTCCTAAATTCTGTATGGAGTTGAAAAGCTCTCTATTGAGCTACTCGACCATTCAACTGTCTATATGAATTAAATGTATTTCTTTTTTCCTTTTCTTTTCTTTTCTTTTCTTTCTTTTTTTTTTTTTTTAAACAACTCCCTGACCTGGTGGGAGTGAGCTTCCAGATCTGAAAACCAGCACAGTGATTGTCAGGAGGGTGGGGATACACGGAGAAGGCTCAGGGCAGTGATTTCAGTTGCTTAATCATGGCCTTTCTCTTTGACATAAATAATGGAAGTCTGCCATTGTGTTGTTACAGCCCCCGCATCAGTTCTGATGTCTCCTGTACTAGGTGGTTTTCTAGAGGAAGGTGCTGGGTCACCATCACTCAGGATAATCATGGAACAGAAAATGGGAGGGGAGAGGAGGAGGTGGGGTAAGTTCAAATACCCAGCTCATTGGGAACTTCTCTGCTAACCCCGTGGCTGAGACACTGATCTAGCAAAACCTTCCCCCACATATGAAGGGTGAATTATTCCAAGGTGCTTAATGTGTACGTGCGTTTAATATCACCAGAGGCATTGTGTTGGCAGGTAAGCTAAATTACCTTCTATTCCTTTTTATTCCGTTGACCTTGCCAGAGAAGTTTTTCTTGCCCCCCTGGGAATTTGATATTTCCACCTGCAGGAGAGAAAATTCAGGAGAGGTCATTTAAGCCTTTTGCCCCTCTGGACACTAGAAGGCAGATGGCACAAAGCGCTTGCCTGTGTGTGGTGCTGCATTCATTTGTGAGTTCTCTGCTTTCCTTTAATGAGGTGCTGGCTGTTGTAGACAAGTGAAGGTTTGGCGACAGCCAGGGTCCCCGTGTGGATTTACTTTTTCTAAAGCGGATTTTCACTTGGCTTAAAAAACAAAATCTCTTTTTGTGCACTTTGTTTCACTTGCCACAGCCTTGAGTCTTTCATGAATATGCAAATGAGGTGTCTTAATGACCCTTAGCTTGTTAAGGTGTCACTGGGGTGGCACCAGGCTCTCTTTTCTGGGAGTTTTTATTGGGGGGGGGGCGCAACTCGTCTTGGCTTTGTTCTGTCTCTATCTGAGCTGCGTGTACCCGAGGATGGTCAGCAGCTTAAAAACATTATCCCCTCACACGGAGTGAAATGGTGGAGGCATTTGGTGCAAGCCCCTTTAATGGAGCTGTGGCTAACCCTACCTCTGTTTTTAGGCAGCTGGGGTGGTGGGGAGCCGCCACTCTCTCTGTATAAAATTGTTAGTCTGGACCCAACCCCCCTTCTCAGACGCTTTTTGTATGGTCTACCTTGGAGGCAACTTGATGGTAGACAGTGGTCATCATCAGTGACCTGTCAGCCCCAGGGAAGTCCGTTGTCCTATCAAAGCAGGGTTCTTAATAGGCTGTGGAGTTGGTCTGAGCCTGTTGGTGGTCACTGCGGTCTCTGTGATCTGCCTGGACATTCTGTGTTTGTACAGAGTTTCTGATTCCTTTGAGGCAGATGTTGGCTGGAAACATCTAGACTCACTCTTTATTTCTGTACACCTTGGTCTTTTAGGAGACTGATTGCTGTTATTATCTAGTTAATATTTGAGAGCCCAGATTGTGTGAGAGGCTGGCAGTGCATAATAAACACCATTTATCAAAATTCAGGGAAATTGCCAGAGTTCATTAATGTTTTAATAATATTTGGTATTTGCATAATGTCTCTGCCAGCTCTTTTGTTATCTTTATTCCCTGGCGAGGTTGGATGGAGACTAGTTGTGTCCCCATTGAACAGATGCAGAGCAGGGGCTATGCAAAAACTGTAGAAGCCAGGAAGGAGACAAGCAGTCACTTAACCTACAGTCCAAATGGTAGCTACTATGGCATAGTTACTAGGACAGCTGTCATTTACTGATGGCCTTCTCAGTGCCAGGAACTTTGCATGGTCTTAAGAGTAGCTACTGCTTTCCCATTACACAGATGAGGCTATTGGAATTTACTGGGGTGAAGACCCACCCAGGGTCTCAGGGGTAATAAATAGTACAGATGTTGCTCAAACTCACAACACGCCACTTCTAAGATGTGTTCCTTTTCTCCTACTTGAGAAACTATTAAGAATAAATGCACTAAGTCCAGAGGACGGGCTTTGTTTAAAAAAATTGCTACCTCTTTCAGGATTTTGTTTCTGATTTCAGCTGTCAGTGTTAGAGTGATCCGAGCAGCACCTGAGCTGATTTTTGGAACAGTCTGAGTTCAAGTATTTTATTCCATGATAAAATCACTTGTTTGAGTTTCTGGTTGAGAAAATGGCCATTCCAAAAAAAATGTGGAAATCTGTAGTTTTAGTCCTGGTCTGCTTCTTTGCTAGCCGGGTGGTCTTAGTTTCTTCGTCTGTTGAACATGGATAACTTAGTAAACTGAAAAGGAATATATATATGATTTTATTATTTATTTAAAGAAATGGGCATTACTAGAAAACCTAGTGAACTTAAGCCTGGATTATTTATGCAGGTTGGTATCAGAAAGAACTAGAGAGTACCACTAGAGGCGGCCTAGGAGAATATAGGCTCTGGCTATGGAAGGCATGACTAGTTCTAACTTGCACCGCGATTTGTTAAGCTCCTTCTGTGCTCTGGCCATTGTGCTAACCTGCATAAATCCATCGATTTACATCATTTTCTTCCAAAAATTTGTGTGAATAAATATTCTCATGCCTCTGCATTCAACAACTACTTATTGAATGTTATACTGCTTGCCAAACAGGATGCAGGGTCCCGAGGACAGCATAGTGAGCAGAAACTTGGAGAAATTCATATACGCCCTTGGAGACCCCTCCCTCTTCTCTTTTGCCCGCAACCTCCACGAAAGTAGTTTGCTGGCTCCTGTGTCCTTTTAGGTCCGTAAATACAACGTAGCCACCCCACAATCCTACAGTGTGGTGCTTCCAAGTGCTGCTATACCTACCGTATCTTGGGGCAATTTCTGTGTCTTCAGAGTAGACCATTTTGAAGCCTGGTCTTTCCAGCGTTTGAATGACATTTTTCTCTTAATGGATTTATCCAGCAATATTTATTGAGGGAATTTATTCTGTCGTTGCCTTGTGGGCCTCCAAGTCTTAGTAAGTCCCTTAGAGTTCTAGTCACTAACGTGCTGTGTCTGGGTAACGGGCAAGATCATATTTGAAGTCGGCTCCAGTGCTGAAAGTGTTATGCGTCTAGGGCAGGGAGAGCCCTCTGAATATTTATTTTTGTTTCTAGTTTGGGTTGGTTTCAGTTCTTCCTCGGTGGTTCTGGGCATTGTTGACCTTCATCCTTGACAGAAGAGCCCTAGAACTGTGGATGATTCTGGGTCTTCCCACGATGCCTTGTTCTGCTGGCCATTGGATAACACACTGTGCATGATTAGACTGGGCCCCTTTTGCTTACACAGAAATATTAGATTCTCTCTTGTCAGACTGAGAACTTGCCATTGAATATTAGCTCTTTAGACTCTTCTGCAGCTCTTTTTTTTTTTTTTTTTTTAAACAATTTGGAATCTCTGGTCCCTTTTCAGACCTATTGAATCAGAATCCCTGGAGCTCCCCAAACTGTCTGATCAGCACTCTGATATCCTGTCCTGTCCTAGGCCTGATGCCATGCATTTCCCATCCAACAGGACTGCTCCTGTGCACAACAAAGGATCCCAGTTGACGTGGAGGCTAGGACCAGGCTGCTGAGCCTAATGAGTAGATACGCCTGCTTGTTCTTGGGAACGGAGTCCTTCCACCTGGGACAGAGGCAGGGAGGCATGGCCACTCCAGCAGAGGTTGCCCTAGGGCTTTACAGCATTGTACCATTTAGTTGTCACCATAACCTTTGGAAAAAGAACTACAGGACCAAATTCAGGAACTTCTCAAGTGTACCAACAGGGAAGTGGCAGAGCCGGGACTTAACCGAGGTCAGGCTGATGAAACCCTTGCTTTTAACAAAGACACTACTCTGCTTGGTCAGGAGTGGGAGGAGACCTGGATTCGGGCCCCCACTCTTCCGGTTATTTGCTATATGACTTTGGACAGGTCACTTAGATTCTGAGCCTCAATTTCTGAATATGTAAGTTGGGGCGAGTAATCATAGCCACCACATGTGTTTGGGTGCATTCAGTTCTGAATCTGAAAACCTTTGTGCAGGACAAACGAAGGACATGTCTGAATTCTAGTACCAGCTCTGGTTTATACTGTGTGGGATGTGCGTTACCCGGAATAAGTCTCCTAGCCTCTTTGGAACTTCTTTTTGCCCATTTTCCAATTATAGAAAATACAAAGAATAAAGCAAAATCATTCCCTCATTCGAATCACTATTAATATTTTGACATGCGTTTTTTCCTAGACATCTGTGTTTATACACACACGTATACCCACTCATACTTACGTGCACACAGTTTTACATCATATGGGTGCATGATTTCTCTTGGTAAATTTATCAATATGTTGTCATCTCCCACACTTTAGAAAAAGGAGTTCTTGTCTAAAACCTGTGGACAAATGTTCTCCTAACTTCTTTCGTTCATCTTTTATTCCAAAAGAAGATACTGTTCGAGAACTTAGAACACATTCTCTGATTTAATCAGTGGGGGTGTTGAACCTTGACGTCGTTGACTCGTGAGGGTTTTACCCGCCTTCCAGGGCCATCTTCTAGCTGTGTCTTTGCGTGCTGTGGATGGTCACAGAATATACCAATACTTCTCACTTTCTTCCTTTGCTTGGACTATTTTCACTGTGAGGAGTTCTTAACCTAGGTCCATGGAAATAATAACATGGAGTGTGTGAATTTGAATGGGAAAAATTACAGCTTTATTTTTATTAATCCCCAACTGAAATACAGCATTTTTCTTCCATTATAAAAGTAGGTAATAAATCATAGTAGTATTAGCAGTACCTGTATTTTTTTCCTTTCCACTAGAAATCAGATATTTTCATTTCACATTGTAATTGTTGCAGATATCTCAAAAAGTTGTTTATTGCTGCTGTGAAGTGATCATGTCTCTTAGACTGGCTGCTAGATTTCATATAATGCAGTAGTGAAGAATCCCATGTATTCTGTCACAAATTTACTTTTTAAATGTATGTTTTTGCTTTAATATTGATTTTCTTTAAAGTCCTGTGTAATTTTATCATTTTCATCTAAATGTTCTTTTTGCAGGAGTCCATAGGCTTCAGCAGCCTGTCAGGATAATCTACGTCAGAGAGACAGTTAAGAGTTTTAGCTTCTAAGCAATGACACCTTACCTCTACTTCCTTTGCCTCTTTCAGCTCCAAGTCCAATGCCACTTGACTCATGAAGCTTTCCTATAACTCTCCAAGGAGAAAAAACATTTACCTTGCCTCTGTGTTCTCCTAACACCTGGTCCCCCTTATATAGCACATTCCTCCCCGTGCTAGGTTAAAGAATCCAAGGCTTATTTATCTTTGCAGCACTCAGTGGGGTACACACTGGGTGCTCACAGAGTGGTAAGTGATTTGGTTCACTCTGGAAGAAGCTTTCTGTGTGAAACTTCTTCTTTCAGCCTCAATTTAAGGAGTGAGCACTTTCTGACATTGTCTCTAAGAATTTTCCCTTCTGGAAAACCAGGCTAAACGGTCTTTTCTGGAAAGAGAATTTTGATCTGATCTTTTTAATTGGAAGTGGAGTTTTTTCTAGATTCCAAGAACAATAACCTTAAGACTTATTGTAGGGCAGTTTAAGAAATGTGCTGACAGATTGCTGTAGCTTTTTGACCCAAAACAGCAAACAGTGAGTTGTAGGAATATCCCCTTTCCTGTCGATCCTGACTTTTCTTCCATGGCCATTGAGGGTCCTCGTGGAACGCTGCGTGGAAGTTCTGCCTTTGGGGCTTTACAAAATGCAGGGAGGGCATAAGTCATCTTTCCCATGAAGCCGTTTCTTAGGTTTCTCAGTCAGCCTCCAAGTTTCCACATGCCTACTCAGGAATCTGAATTCTAGCAATTCTTTATTATAAACTACTATTCTTTGCCATCAGTAATAATAAGTTACCTTTGTGCAATGCTTTCTAGATTATAATACACATTCACATTTGATGTGGAGTGGTATTATTCTCTGGACAGGCCTTTGGGAAAGGTTGTGTAGGAACTGTTGACCCCCATTCACAGATGGGGGTCCTGAGACTCTGGGAGGAGTTGGAGGTCATGGAGTACCTTGTAGAACAAGACTCAGCCCCAATCTCCAGTGTTTTCTGCTGCAGCACACGGTCTGCAAAGAGCTTGTGGGCTTTCCCGCCTTTAGACATCTTCCATGGGTTGCTGGGGTGAGTCTGTGTCCCCAGACAAAGGCAAGGGTAGCAGTTTTCATTCCTCTCTGGGCTTTTCTGCTCTCCCCTTGGGCCAAGGACAGCTAGTGAGTGAGGCTGGCTGAGATTGGAATGGGTCAGTACCTGCCCCATACGTCTGCCTTCTCCAGGTCTGATTGTTAGGCCTTGCCCAACTGGTTCTTAGGGTCTGTGACGGTGCTAACAATGGACCTGGGTGTGAGTACTTGCCGCTCCGTGATCTCTTTAAGGACATTCATAATTACGCTGTTATGTGAGGCCCTGTCTCTAGGAAAGAGCTACCTGGTTTTTTGTCCACTTACGTGTCTTTTCATAAATGCCCTCTGCACAAGATAAAGGGACAGCTAACTAGGTACAGTGCTGTTATGAACAAAGCTACCACGGGGAGCTGTTGTTCAGTTTGTTTACTTTTCATAATTTTCCCTCAACACAAGAAGACGTGATTGGTGTTGGGGTTAAGTCAGTAATGGGAGGTGGTATAAGTTTTGTTTCGGTTTTGGTTTCTCCTAACTAGTGTTGGACTGTCTACAACGCGTGGCGAATTGTGTAAGCATTCCTTCATGAATTCATCCAACACGGTCGGGAGTGCCCACCGTGTACCAGTGTTCCTCACTGCACTGTGTAAGGGCATGGAGTGCTGAATGAGAGAAGCAAGGTCACTACCTCCACGGACTCCCGTTCTCTGGGGGATTCAACGAGATTGCAGTATGCAAACAGGTAGGGACGCGTGCTAGTGAAGAAGCGCAGAAAGTTATGATAGAGGGTGTAACTGGGAGGCTGGAGTGAAGCAGAGACGTTGGAAATGGGAAGGTGAGAAGGAGCCGGCCCTCTGAAATGAAGACGAAGTCGTATTAGGAGTTCTGCGTAGACAGAGCAGCATGTGCAGAGACCCTTGGGTGGGGTCGATTTGAAAGCAGCTTTCCAAGCTGCTTAAATTATAGCAAGTCTGATCCGGCCTCTCCAGGGGGAGTGGTCTGTATGCAGACTCAGCCTGCGGTGGAAGGAAGGGGGTGCCTGCCTTGGACTGTAGGGGGCTTCCTGCAGGTGGAGGCTTTCCAGGTGGACCCACCCTTTGACGAGGCACCTGCTCACAATATTCAGGGATTAGGGGGAGGAGGATAATGTAGAAAGGTTGGATTACAGGTCCTCAAAAGGCCCTTTGTAGGCTTGTGATTCTCTGATTTCACCCTTGATAGCCTAGGCTGGAAACAGTGAGTCCTATATTAGATGGTTTATGGGTCAAACGGCAGTTTTCATGGGGTAATAATAAGGCTTTACTTGTATCTAGTCCTGCACAGTCTACAAAATACTTCCAGATGCGTAATCTCATTTTGACGGCTCACAGCAACCCTCTGAAGTAGGTGGTGTTTTTGTCTCTCACATGGGAAGGAACGCAAGGTCAGGAGAAGTTAAGTAACTCACAGTTACTACGTGGTTGAGGTGGGATCCAACTCAAGCCCTCTGAGGCCCACCCCAGAGTCTCTGTATTATGCTAATTCTAAAAACCTTCTCCCCTACCCCACCCCACTGTGCCCCAGGGTGTGGAGGCGGTAGGATTTCTGGGCCAGAGAGAGGCTCTCAGGGTCAGGAGGAGGAACCCCGCCAACAGACTGCAAGTCTGCACGTGCCTGGTACTGATATTCAACTTGTAAGCACTTTCTAGGCTGCTTCAAGATCACCCTTTTAGCAGCCGCAGCTGTTCTTAATAGCAGCTGCTTGTGCGGATTGTGTTGTGATTAATAAAGGAAACTCAACAGTTTGTTCTCTCAACTGTGCCCTTGGTGTGCGCAGCCCGCTCCCAGATAGGCGCTGTTTGGGATGCGGAACAATGCAGTCCCGCTTGGGCACCGTGCAGAGGGACCCCTCGCCGTGCTGTCAGGAGGGGCGGTCCCTCGAGATCAGGGCTGGTGAGCTGAAGCCCCCCCCCCCCGCCCCACCCCGGGACCAGGTGGTAAGGACAGCGAGTGCGGTGGGCAGCTCGAGAAATGCCAGCTGGTCCTTGGGGTCCAAATCAGGGATGCCAGGGAGTGGGCGGCGCACCGGGGGACACCATCACTCTCCCCTCTTGTCTAAAGGGGGGCACTGTGCCTAGGCACCTGCCAGTGGCCAGTCGTGCCTCCGTGCAGCGCCTCCCCAGCTTTAGGGCGCCTCAGCCTCCCGTTTGTTAAAGCAGATTGCCTGCCCTGCGCCCAGAGCTTCTCAGTCAGTAGGCCTGGGGTCCAGGCTGAGAATTGGCATTCCTACTAAGTTTCTGGGGGATGCTGCCGCCGCTGCTGGTCCACAGCCCACACTTGAAGAACCACTGCTGAAGAGGCAGGGCTGATCCAGCTTTGGAAGTTTTAAGAGACCCGATGGATCTGGATTTTTACATGAATTCTTGATTTTTTAATATTGAGACTAAAATATCAAAGGAACATCGTGTGGTTTAGAACAGGAGGTCGTGTAGTACACTGACTGCCGGTGCATCACCTCTGATCTGAATACTTTCAGAGAAATCCTTGTGCTGTCTGCTCTGGAAACTGAGGCCCAGGGAGGGGCAGTAGTTCGTCAATAGCATACCGTCAGTTTGGGGGCAGGATCATGACTAGAGCGCAGGTGCTCTGTCCACTTGCCAAAGGTATGTGTGTTGGTGTTAGTCCTAGCGTATCGTGTATGCTAACATACCAAATACATTTTCCCTTCGAATGGAAAAACTACATAACTTTGAAAATAATCACACTGAAATAATTTTTTACTCTGCTCCAGGCACAGTTCTAAATACTTTATACTTTATGTACGTTGACTAAATTAGTCCTAACCACAATCCTATGTAGAAAGGTTATTCTTCTATTCTTATTTTCTGACGAACGTCCCAAAGTACAGAGAGGTTAGATAGTTCCCCAATGTCCCAGAGTTACTGGTAGAGTGGGGATTTGAACCCCAGAGATCTAGCTAGCCTCAGGCAGAAAGCAGCAAATAATTACGAATCTTCTTTTGTATCTCATTAAACAAACAAAAAACCTTTTCCTCCTGCGAAATGAAAATCACTGATGGAATATTAGTTTTAATTCATGCTGCTAGGAAACTTGGAAATTAGCTGGGCTAAGTTCCTCCCTCCTCCGTTTTACAGAAGTGGAAACTGAGCTCCAGAAAGGAAAGGGGACTTAAGCATCGTGAACATTGATTTTACTTTTGGGCAGAGTGGAAGTTAGGTAAGTGTCCAGCAGGTGATTGCTTCCTGAGAAAGGTGCTTACCCCTGAAACTGGTCACTCATTAGCCTCTGTTCCCCCGGAAGGAAGGGTCTGCCTGGGTTTGAAGGGAGGGCGAGTCACTGAAGAGGGGCTGTGCTTCAAGGTAGGGAACATTCCCTCGCTCCAAAGTCACTTGGTGTCATTTGCAGTTCTCTTAATTGCTATTAGATGAAGGACGCTGAATAAATAACCTCATGGGCGTAGTGTATTTCTGGTCTGTCGTGTTTGCCTTTGTCTCTTGATTGTTCCTTGTCTCTTCCTGTCTGGTTTCTTTCCTGTGGCCTGTGTCCTTTTCTCACACCTGTGTGCTGTTTCCACAGCTTTGAGTGTCATGATGAATGCTGTCCTCTCTGAACGCTCTGTATGTGTAGTAAGGGAGGGGCTGGCTGGGTGGACGAAGGACTCTGGCCAGCCTGCAGTTGGGAGGAAGTGATGCTGCAGGGGCTAGGATGCCTTCTCCGGACCCGAAGGAGAACCACCACTGCTGTCCCTCCCTGCTGCTGGGCTGAGGGCTCAGAGCCTTAGTAGGATTTAGAGAATTGTAATAGGATTCAAAGAACTATAGAGGAGTTAAGCCAGTGGGGATCTTCCTGAGATCAATTCACCCACCCCAGCGTTTTGCTGGTGGGGAAATTTAACCCCCTGGTGGACAGTGACTTGCTCAAGGTCAGAATAGTGGTAGTTGGGAAATATGCCCCAGCTGTTGGCCAGGGATTGTTCCAAGTGCTTTAAAATCATTAACCCATTGAATCCTTGTAGTGGTTTTGTGATGAGGGTACTGTTACCATCCCCAGTTTCCTGATACGGAAACTATAGCAGTTCAGTCACTTGCTCAAGCTGGCGATGGGGGCTCCATTCCAACCCAGGAGTTCTGCTCTGTCCCCCCCCCCCCCCGCACCTTTCCAAAAGTCAAGGAGCACTACTTTCCCAGGCTCTGTGTTGATTGCTGGCATCTAAACATGAGGTGGTTATGAACACTGAGGGGAGGATGGAAGGAAGGGAGGGGTGGAGAACATGGTGGTCATGCTACTCTGCAGGCCAGTGGCTCATACGGTTCTTCGGTTCTTTGGGTTCTGGTCCAGAGCCTTGTCATTCCATCATGTAGCCTTCCTTGGCAGCGCTCATTCTTCTGATACTTGTGGTTTATGTTTATTGAAAGTGTTTTGGATTAAATCTTATTTTATCCACAGTCTCCTCAGTTTGAAAGAAGGAAGGTGTGTCCCAGCTAAGAGACTGATTTAAAGCTGTATAAAGGTCAACTGGGCCCTTGATATTCAGTAAATTAGGGCAGTTTTATGAAGGCTTTTTCCTCTCTCTCTTCCAATTCCACCCCCCTCCCCAGTGGGTTTTGTCCCAGATTTAGAACATTTAATTAGGACATAGTTAATGTAGTCTGTCGTTGTGGGGAGATTGGGGAGCAGATCTTTTTTTCAGCGAAAGGCAGATGCCAAATGTACTTTTGACAAAGTTACTTTGAAATAAAAATTTATAAATTGGGTTTTATGTGAACCAAAAGATCTGCCTCTTTAGTGTCGTAACTGTTTTTGAAAAGCGAGTAGTGACTCGTTGAGGTAAATAACCCAGTCCGGTCTCCCTGCTGTGTAAGGTCAGATGTTTACACATAGACCTGTCTGCGGCGTTGGCCTGGTGCTCCAAAGCCAGTCATCGGGATGCAACAACTCCTTGAGATCCCAGTGCTCATGATACAGAAGATTGGAATTGGAATCCTCAGGGAAGCCTCATTCCCAACCTACTGACTCATGGTTTTCCTGTGATAAAGTATTGGTGGGAATGGAAGCGTCCTGGTTTGCTAAACCCATCTGCACGATGGAGCAACTCACGGGAGAGGATTTTATCCTCCCTAGTTCTTGGGGAAGAGAGGACGGATGGGAAACGATTTTATTCAGTATTTTTGTCATTCAAGACCAACCGGCCCCTGTTCCTGTCCTCTGGATCGCATTCTCACTGCGGACCGCCTCAGCCCTCTGCCCGAGGGATTATTTCTGCCCCCTTCAACTACAGTTTCTCCTTCTGAGACATTCATGCGTGCGTTCTGTAATTTTTCACCGGAGGTCTTGGAGGACCTCTGCAACAAGTCCTCAGCGAGGCAGTGGAAATACGATGTGGAACAAACCTTCATGTTGTTGACACAAGTCTTAGGAGGAGATGGACAATGAAAAGAACCATACAGATTACCACCAAAGTCCTGAAGGAAAAATCCAAACAAAGCAGAACACGTTCCTGTGATTTGTCATTCCCTCTCCAATTTGACGTGGTTGGCCATGCTCTCCTGAACTCTCTTCGCGTGGCTTCTGTGGCAACATACTCTTCCTGGTTTTCTCCTTTTCTCAGTTTTCCAGGTGAAGGACAGACTTGAATTCCTTTGTCCAACCCTTGGTGACTGTTTCTGTCTCTTCTTCCTTCCCTGTCTCTGACCTGTCTCTACGGTGCTGTTTTTTGTCTCTGCGGCTGCCTGTCCCAGCCTGAACTCTTCACCGCCTCTTTGACAGTTCCACTCGGGTGACCCCAAGGTGCCACAGATTGAGTGTTCAAAGTGAATTTATGCTCCAGAGCTCCTCCTCAGTCAGCCACACCACTCTTCACCCAAGTGCCCACGACAGCAACTTGGCCGTTATCCTGAGCTCCCCGCTTGTCCTCCTGTCCCAGAGCAAAGGAGGAACGGAGGCCTGTCAATTCAGCCTCCTTCTTTAAGACCCCACTTCCTTCTCTCCATCCCCCTCGTCGCCACGCTAGTGGGGGCCACTACCATCTGTTTCCTGGATTACTGCAGTAATCTTCTCACCGGATTTTCTGTTTCCTATCTTGCATCTTTTTAATCCATTGACCATGCTGAGTCATCTTTTAAATATGCCTAAATCCCTCAGGGGCAGCCTATCATTCTTCACATGAAGCTCACACTCCTATTTCACAAGGCCTCCGGAGACCCAGCTGCTCCCATCTCTGGCTTCATCCCCCTCCAGTTCTACCGTTTATCTCCTGTTTACCTGCTCTGAGATGGGCCCTGTGTGAGGCACTGACACTGCGTTCTCTCTTGAAGTAAAATCCCATACATTCTGAGTGTGACCAGAAGGCCTCAGTGCTCTGTCTCCCATGGCCTCTTTGGCCTCCTCTCCTCAGATGTCCTCACTGACTTGGTTTCAGTCACATTGGCCTTTCAGTTCTTGGGAAATGCCACATTGCCACCCACTGAGGCCCTTTGCTGGAATGCCCCATCCCTCCCACCACATGCCCACACATCTCATGAACTTCTATTACCCAGAAGATCTCCGCGCCATCAAATCAGCACTTCTCAGGGAGGCCTTTCAGGCCAGCCCGGAACAAGCCAAATTCTCGTAAGCGGGCCTTCTACCTTCACAGGTGTCTTAGTCGCACTGGTCAGCTATGAATTTGTGATCATTTGTGACAGATGTCTGACTTTTCCGACTGCCATAAAAGCTTGATGACAGTCCCTGGGGTATCTGGTTTTGTTCCTCTTTCTTTGCTTGCCTGAAATAATGATCATTCAAGAACTCTTTGGGAGGGGCTCAGTGAGTATTGGTGGTGGTGGTGGCTATTTTGCTTTCGTTCTAGCAGTGGGGTAGTATACCATTCATGAAGAGTTCATGATGGCCACGTGTGTGGTGAGTTTTGAGTATACACCTTGGTGTGGTTAGGGGGCTTGTCTTCCTTCCCTCCCTTGTCTCCCACCTCTCTGTAGCATGTAGGCATGGAATTATAAAAATGTGGACTTAGAAATTATTTAGTCCACTCATTTCCAAGCTTTTCTAAACATAAGGGTCTTTTTTTCTTTCCAGTGAAAAAAATTACAAAGGTTTAAATGGTAGTGGTTGTATTTTTACTGTCAGTCCATTGGGGAAAAATGGGTAGTTATGGAAAGCTACAAGGGATCCGGTTAACCATGCAAATCACTTTGGATTTTTTTATAATAGCATCTGCATGTATTTGAAAAATAGTCGTGTGTATGCATTAGAGTGAATGCTTGGTGGGCGTATGGATTTCTAGCACCAATAACTCCATGCTTCTGTGATTTCTCAGGAGCTAGCATCCAGTCTGGCTCTTTATTTTACATTTGCATCAGATTTAGAACTGGTTACCTGTGAGCTCAGTTTTCTCTGTATATGTGTTTAATTTGACCAGCGTAGTGTTTTTACAAATTTAGAGCAAACGTTTAAAAAGCTGGGAGATTTTTCACAACATCAGATTTCCGGCTTGAAAAATTAGAGGGCCTGGGCCTTATTTCCTCGATGGCCGTAAGTGAACAGTAAGTGTCTCCTTAGAAGTGTCACCCTTTCTTCTGTGTGTCGTGGTGCTCGCTTCTCTCTATTGCTGTCTAGCAAGTGGCCAGTAGGATGGGGCCTAGAAACCTGGTGACCTCACCCCTGGGTCAAGAAGGCCTCCTGTCCATCTCTGCAGAGGCTTATAAGCAGGAAGAGCCCTGGAGTCAGGAAACCTGAGTCCTTGTCCTGTTGCTGTTACTAACTTGCTGACCTTGAGTAAGATAGACCGTCTCTCCAAGCCTCAATTTTGTCATCTGTCACCAACTTACAATAAATATCTCCTGGACCCCACAGAATTGTTTGGTCTATTAGTACAATGGGACGTGTTTGCTGTTGACTCCCCCATCTTCTCTTTCCTTGTCTTTGTTTCTGTCTCACAGAGGGATCCGTCATTTATTGTTACACCTCGACATTCACCTTAACAATACGAGAAGGGAGCCATGGGTTCTCCCTTGCTTTCTCTCCCCCAACCATTTTTTACCCCTGTCCTGTCTGGAGCAGCTCTACTCCTTTCATCCCATGTCCTCTGCTCCTGCAGGGGGCGGGGGGGGGGGGTCCCAGAGCCATTAGTAGGCTCCGGCGGTGACACACAAGACACCTCAGAGTTGAACTCCAAATGGCAAAGAATCGTCGTTGCATTATTTTCTGTTGAGATACTCAGTAACCAACCAACTGTGGCATTGCTAATACCTGTAAAACCCTAACAGGATACTTGGCTGGCATGGAGGATTTAGTTTTCAGGGACATTGTCCTTGTAGGCAAAATATGTGGTTCTGTGCTAAATTGTACTGTTTGAAAGGAACAATACCAGTGCTTTTGTCTCTCTGGATCTTCAAGGCACAGTAGGCATCAAGGCGACAGAAGAGGAAGTAAACAGGAGTGTTAGCCTCTGGGATTCCATGAAGCAGGGTGATAGGGTGGAAAGAAAGAATGTGGTCTTGGGAGTCGGGCAAACCTGAATCTGTGACAGGATAGCTGTGTGACCTTGGGCAAACTATCCTTTCTGAGCCTGTTTCTTTGTTAACAGAACAGGGATAAAAGAGCATGTTTCACCTTTTAATTTTATGCAGGCCTACCTCGGAGATATTGCAGGTTCAGTTCTAGATTATTGTACTAAGGTGAGTATCGCAGTAAAGCAAGTTAAGTGAATTTTTGGTTTCCCAGTTCATGTGAAATTATGTTTACACTATACTACAGTCTGAAGTGTGCAGTTAAGCATTACGTCTAGAAAGACAACGCACACGCCTTAGTTAAAAAATACCTCATTGCTAAAAAACGCTACCTATCATCTGAACTTTCAGCGAGTGGAAGTAACTGATCACATGTTGTCATAACAAAGATAGTGATAAGGAAAAAGTTTGAAACGCTGCAAAAATTACCAGTGTGTGACACAGAGACAAGAAGTGAACAGATGCTGTTGGAAACATGGCGCCCATGGACTTGCTTTGATGCAGGGTTGTCACCAACCTTCAACTTGTTAAAAAATAAAAGGCAATATGTGCAAAGCACAAGACAGGGAAGTACAATAAAATGTGTGCCTGTTCATAAAACTGTCCTTCTCGTCCATTTTTTCACTGAAAATCCTTTTCTCCCCCCTCCTTTAACTGGGATGAGTGGGTCAACCTGTGAACAGAGAAGTAGCATAAAGGTGTCTGAATAAAGGTCTAGTGTGATTGTTTGTGCAAACATTTGGGCTCAGCATTCCCTGGAGTAAGTAGAATGGAACTCCTAATGTTGTTGTTGTTGTTGTTTTAAGTTTTGTAAATAAACCAAAGTAGATTTTCCAGGAAAACAAAAGAAATTTTTTCTGCCTTTAATGGTTTCCCAGGCATTTCAAAAAAGGGTAGGATTGGCCAAACAGGTGCTCATTCCAGCCACTCCGTAAAGCCGGTTCACCAGGCCTTTGGAGGGGAACAGAGCCCCCCCACCCCATGCCACAGTGATGGGCCTGGATTAAAGTAATTGAACTAAAGTTGAGATTTTAAATTTGAAACCCATACTAATTTTCTCCCAGAAGAGAGGGAGAGGGAGATAATGCAGGGGAGACCTGACTTGGAGCTGACTGGGGTATACGCTCAGGGGTGTGGGAGAATGTGGCCTGCCCACTCAGAAGTCTGCATAGGAGTTTAAGATTGCACTAATACGTCTGAGAATTTAGGGTGGTGCTAGAGGCCGGGCACCTGCTGGGGAAATGAAGGAGGTAGGCCCTGGATCCGAAGTGAGGGTGTCAAGAAGAGACTTCTGCTCCTCCAGGTTTCTTGAGAAGTGGGGGCCATACAGAGAGGTCCTAGCAGATACCCCACTCATCTACCCATCACCCAGCCTCCAGGAATTGGTGACTGGTTGATTTTGTGGAGAGTGTTGGTGAACTTGGAGTTGATGATGAGTTGGATACCAAAAAGGATCCTGGAGAGACTGAGAAGAGCTTCTGAATGTTCTCTGAGATGTCAGACAAAGAGGAGATTTCTTACCAATGCTCTTCTTTCTTATTGCTCTTCACTATATGTGTTATAATTGGGTGAGAAAAAGCCAGAAGGAAATCTTTCCCTTGAGGGAGAGCTGCCCTGTGAAGTTGTCATACCCCTCATCAAAATGCTCATTCCTGTTTCTCAGGGTGGGAGAAGGAGGGCTGGGTCGCTGGGTGGGCAGAGAAGATGGCTTCTTAAGGAATGGAGGGGTGGAGCTTCTTCTCTGGTTTCAGGACTAGAAGCTTTCAGGGATGGAAGCAGAAGCTCTAGTAACTTCCTTAGAAAAGAAATGAGACTGAACATTATAGGCCACGGGTGACAAGTTTGTAAGGTTCTGGCGGCTTTTAAACGTTCTTGGGTATGTTGCTTGCATTACCTGTTTTCTCTCTGCTGTTAGGAGAGGTAGAGATCTCTGAGGTGAGGGATGTATTTGTCTTCGGTGGGAGCCAAGTGGAGGGCTGGGCATAAAGCTGGGGAGACCAAGGCTCTATTCAAAAACCAGTCGGGGACAGAAGAGCCCAGGCGGGGCCCTGAGGAAGGGGCAGACAAGCCTGCCTCAACAAGGCTAGGAATTGCTAAGGATGCTTCCCAGATGTTTCAGGAGATGGAGGCTTATCCTGTGATACCACAGGCATTTGAGACCTTGCTCACCTGCTTGCCGTGTTGTCTTTAGTAAGTCACTGCCCCTCGCCAGCGCTCACTTTCCCATCTGTAAGTGAGGAAGTTGGGTTGCCGGAGTCTATGATTTTAGGATTCCCTAAGTAGAACCTTCTCTCTCATTGATACATCAAATAGCTATACTTTCAAAATTCCTGGGCGTTTGTGGAGGTGGTTGGTTTGGGGCCAGTTCCTCGTCCAGGGAATGTTGGGAGAGTGGTTTCTGTTCCCACTTGAGGAAATCGTGGTGTCAGGTCACAGGACTCTCGGGGAAGCCCACGTCCCCTCCCGTGGCTCCCTGGAGGGTGACTCCCTGAACTCCTGGGCAGCATGGCCCCTGGTAGGGGTTAGTGACCTGGCCCCTGATGCTATGAGTGCTACGGAAGCTCGAGGCTGCGGGCTCCGTGCCCTGGGACTGCAGCGTGGAAGGCCCTGAGAAGGCAGGGGACACTGCAGGTGACAACCAAATCTCTTTGTGCAAATTAAGCAGGACACCAAATGGGGACTTCCTCTTTATCTTCTTTAAATACTTTCTGCTCATTTGTCAAGGTTCCAAGTAAGACAATTTCAGAGGTTCAGAGGTGTCTAATACAATTCTCCCCCCCCCTCTGTACATAATTCTATGCCCATTGTGGAACTCTATTAGAAACATGAGGGCAATTATAGAGCGGCTTTCTGCTTTTCACTTGCTTTAATACTAGCCCTCAGTCTGCCTGGACTGGCCGTGTTAATAAGTAATGACTGAAAATTAAAAAGAATGCGGCAGACTCCTGATTTAAGATTTTTCCACGCTTTTCTCCCTTGCATGTGCATGCTACTTACTACAGGTGGGGAGGCTGATCCGTGGGGGTGTGCTTTGGTTAGGAGTTCAGAGACCCAGTTTCCAGCTTGGGGGGAGGGCAGGGGCACAGCTCTTTGCACTCGCAACGGACGTGAGGACCAGAGAGCCTGTTGGGTGTGAAAGCACGTTGGAAGCTGATGATGGGTGGACGAATGCCAAATGCTGGAGGGTGTTCGTTAGCACAGTTCCTGGGGTGTGAGCAGCAAGGCACTGCCATCCTCTCGTGTGCTTCTGGGCGGTCTTACACGTGTGTTTTGTGAGTTGAAATTTTATACTTCATAGTTGGGCTCGTAATTGTTACATTTGCTGGACACATTATCACGTACACGGTACATGTAGCCCCAAAACTCTCCAAGGTAAGTGGTTTTGTTTTCTTACAGCCTCCCAAGCAGGTCAGGTGCAGATGGGTTACGTCATGTGCCCCAAATCAGATGAAAGTGTTCGGAAATACTTCCCTAAACGCTTGGCTTGTGTTCACAGCCTTTGCAAGGTTTTCTTTTCTCATTTGTCACGTTTGACTTTGGAAAGGCTTCCACCACCTCGGTAACAATAATAACAGCTGACATTTCCTGCAGCTTGCTTCTGCCAGCACATTTTACAGATGAGGAAGGCGAGGCCGGGGATGTGCAGAGCTTGCCAGAGGTTACCCAGCTGGGGTGGCAGGCCCATCTGAGCTGTTTCTGTACCACTGGGAATAAAAGCGTGCTTAAAAGTGTTGACTGCATCCTCGGTGTCAGGCACCGTGTGAAGTAATGCCCATTCAGAACCTCGTCTGGTGGCTCACTCCCCACCGAGGAGACCCTGGGAAATGTTCTGCAGGCGGAAACTCTTCTCAGCCTTCCTCGCCTCACAGTCCATGTGCAACATTTCCCTTTTGCTTTTTTTCTTCCTGATCTGGAAATGTTACCTCTTAATAAGGCTTCTCTTTCTCTCCTAATCCAGATGTTACATGTCATCTGTCTGCAGCCTGAATTGGGTTTGTAGACCTATCACACTTGGCCCTGATTGTCTTAAAAACAAATACGAAATTGAGTTAGATCTAAAAATTCAGGTGACTATGGAAAAAAAAAATCTAGATTTAGGATTTCTTATGAAAAACTGTGTCAATATGGGATTTGCTAATCCACCTGCCAGCATCAAACTACTCCCTCTAGACTGGAAAGGGCCTCCATTTTTTTTCTCCCTATCTCCTTTCTCCATCCCCCACATAACTATCAGGCTGTGGTGCCTAGGAGTGTATACTTTACGTAAGATAGAAAAGTAAATAAAGTTGGGCATAGAGAAGACATTTAGGAAGTGTATGCTGAATTGAATTAAAGTTGGTGGCTTAAGAATCGTCTTAGTTTGGTAATAGAATATTTGCTCTTTGTGAGCTGACTTGCTTTCATGATACTTTTTGGGCAGATGGGCGTATTAGGCTTAATCTATTATTTAAGGGAGGAAAGGCTCTATCCCTCTGCTCGAAGGTTTATGACCCATCAAAAGCTAAAAGATGTACTTAGACCTGCTCTTGATAAAATTATTTTTATTGGACTAGTCAGCATTTGGAAATATGAGGAAACTATTTTCTCTAAAACAAATTGTAGACTTGATGAGTTAAATGAGATAATGTATGGGAAAGTACTTTGTATGTTATTGAGTATTAAGCCAATAACTTATTGGAGATGTTTTGGGAGCGTTATCACCTTATCATCATTTCAAGCTTATGACAGACATTTAAATCTTTGCTCTCCACCACTCCGTACCTCGCTCGACAAACCACTTACCCTCTCTGAGGCTTTTTCGCAGGTGTATAAAAATGTGGCTAATGTTATCTCCCGGCACCTAGGACAGTGCCTGGCATAGAGAAGGTGCTCGATATTTATGCTGGATAAGTGAATAAATAAATAAATAGATATGGGGATTTTTGTGACCTTACTGAGCTAATGCACATGAAACATGAAGCAGAGAGTCAGCATATGTTAGCTTGAGTTTTTAGTTTAGATTGTTTTCTAAAACTTCCTCCTGGACACGGGCTAGGGGATGATCCATGTTCTTGGAGGAAGGGGCGGGAGGCCCGGCAGGCAGGTGACAGGAGGCCACAGAGCCCCAGGCTGTGTGTGAGATGCTGAATGGACAGAAGCAAACTCATACAGGTGTCAGAGCTGCTCTGTTGCTCTGATCCCCAGCCTTTCTCATCCGGAGCGCGCTACAGGCACATGGTTAGGCGGGGGCAACATGGGTTCAGACGCGTGGAATTCTGGACGTAGAGATTAAAGTATTGGAAATAACATGTCAGATCTAGAAGGGCCCTTCTTAGTCCATCAGACTCATCACTTTCTCGTTCCCAATGCTATGTAGAGAGTGGAAAGAGCAAAGAGCAAGGACTCTGGATTTGGACAGTCCTTGGTCTGAATCTCTACGTTGCCTTTTCCTATGTGACTGTTGGCATGAGTCTTAACTTCCTTGACCCTCATTCACTGGAAGTTTGTGAGGCTTAAGTGAACTATCAAGCATTCTCAGCACTATGCCTGACATGGACTTGGTACCCAAGGAAAGGGGGGGACCCTCATTGTCATGGAGAGGAAATGGAAGTGTAGAGAGACAGGAATGGTTGGTGAAAAGTAGTGGCTATGGGTGTTGAGCTGGTGCTGGTCCCTGCCCCCATGTGGGGGTGTGGGGGGGGAGGACATGTGTGTTTATTGTGGCCAAAATTGAGTTGCCTTTTTTAGGGAGTGAGCTAAGACAGCATGTTTAGGAGTATCAAGGCAGGACCTTACCTACCTACTGGAGATAAAATGGTACACCGAATTAATTTGAGCAGGAAGCTTCCAGAGGAACTTTAGGCAACTGAGAAGATGATGTGTGTTTTGTATGCCCAATAAATCTCTGGTTTCATCTTCTGCTGAGTGGTGAGAGTCTTGTTCTTTGAGATAAGGTGTTAAGAAATGATGAAAATTATCTCTAAAAATATAAGAACTTTGAGCACATCAACCATCATTTCCCCCCATCAAGACAATCTTTGAATTTTTATTAATATTTTAAAATCACCATTCTTTGTGCTGTCTCCACTGCTCTGCCGAGATGTGATATTTAGAGACTTCTGAGAGGTATGTGTATCCTGTATCTGTAACCACCTGCCATGGATGACCTGAGGGCGGCCATTGTGACTTCATGCGGTATCCTCACGCCATATATCATTTTTGCTGAAATTCACTTGTTCCGAAGGGTTTTACAAGATAGCATAATCACTTGGCTTCATGGCTTTCCAAATTTATGAGTTTGTACCCGTGCAGTCAGGAAGAGGCATGGTATGCCAACTGTTAACTTTATAGGTAAGGGTTTTTGGGTTTTTTTTTGTATTTTTTTTTTTAAACCATTGCCTACAAAACACACTGCATCAGACTTTTCAATACCCAGAAAACCATCATGCAGGAAGCTCAGGTTTACCTTTTGGCATGCTAGGCCATTAGACATTAAAAGCTAAGCCTGCCGCGCTCTAAAACCCAGGCTTTCTTTAAAGGACAAGTACAAGCTCTTTGTTTATCTGCTGTCTTGAATTTTCAAGGTTCACTCAAATCATGACTTCCCAAAGTCTAGAAAGTTGAAAACACTAGGAAAATTCTTCGTTCTTTTATTTCTGATGGGAATATCCCCTGGCAAGTTTGATCTGTGAAAATAAACGACACAGTGATGAGGCTTTGTGCTCGAATGCACATTACTTTACCATTAACCAAGCTACCTGTGTATGTTTGATCCTCGTACCTCTCCTGTGACAGAGGCAGGAACATTGTTTAGTTACTTATTCCAAGGAGTTGTTTTTCCAGAAGCACCAAAGGATGTCAAGAAAAGGTTGCTCTTGTTTTTGTGTATTCCGGGAATAAAGAAACGTGAAAAGAAATGTTTTTCTGACTAGCTGTCGTTTCAGAAATTGCATTAGACATTTCTTATTTCTTAAAATCCACCCTTCCCAGAAAAGACACTTCTCAAGTCAAACTTTAGATTATTTGGGTTTCTTACTGACTGAGCAGCATTTTTAGTATTTTATTTTATGAAACTGAGCGCTGACTCTGGCTGCAGGTGAGCAGGACGTGATGTCTTTTTAGAGGAGGTTTTTAGACTGGATTTAATCTTACAAATGGTAGAGTGATTTCTTAGTGTGGGAGAAGGCTTTTACCATAATGTTTTACTGTCATGTTGTACATTTTCCGAATAATCCACAAAATACTTTTCAAGTTTTGGTACTCCAGGTGCATAGTTTTTTGTTTCTCTGTTCATTCTCATTCATTCATACAGTTTTGGCTGGGGCTTGAGCCACCCTGGAACAAGCCTAGAAACTGTTTTTAGATGTATGTGTGTGTGTTTTCTTTTCTTTTCTTTTCTTTTTTCTTTTTTTTTTCTTTTCTTTCCTTTCCTTTCCTTTCCTCTAATTTTCTTTTCTTTTCTTTTCTTTTCTTTTTTTTCTTTTCATCCTGTGATCCACTGTAGGGCCAGATCGGACCTCGCCTGGGCAGGGTCTTGTAGTTTCCCTGCAGGCTGCAGTCTCAAGGAAATGTTTCTGGGACTAGACACAAACTTTGAAAAAGAATAACACATGTTAAGTAAAAATTAGGTATTAAATGTGAAATGAGAGATTCAGAGCCAAGAAACCTCTTGGAATAGCCAGTTCAGTGAATTTTCTTTTCCGGGGAGCTCCAGCAGTCTGGGCCTCTGCATTCCAGCCATTCCAAGCCACTCACTGGTTTCGCTTCTCACATGCTTCGATTGTATTCTTCCTTCTTCATGTATTATAAGCACCACTATTTTAAGGCCCAGCCTGAAAACCATCTTAGTGAAGCCCTCCTTAATCCTTTTGTCAGGATTCTACCTACTCTGAATGGAATTTGTGTGTGTGTGTGTGTGTGTGTGTGCATTGAACAGATAAATAAATTATATTTAAATTTTTCTGCTGTTGATTTTTCCACTGGACTATACAGTCCCATATGTGGAAGGCAGGACTGTGTGGCTTTTTTCTGTACCCCTCCCAGTAGCTGGTCCCTGTCCTCCCTGTGCCAACGGTGGGGCGGGGTGGGGGGGGGGCTTGGTCTGAGCTGTTCTTCTAGACTTCGGAGAGCTTGGACCTGGAATTCACAGGGCAGAGGGCTTAGTGCCTTCTTTATATCCTTCCTTGCTGAGGGAAGCAAGAATTAACACTTTAGGAAACATTTGCAAAGAGGTGAGGGATTTAGAAGCTTTTATAATTAGATTTCAAAATACAATGAGTGAAGACAAAGCATTTTAAGTGAAGTAATTCATATAAACTGCTTAGTGCTTGCCTAGCATTTAGTAGGCTCTCCACAAATGGGAACTGTGTGATCCTAAGGGAATGGCTTAATCACGTATCATACTGGCTAAAGGAGGGAATCCTCAATGATAATCCCTGCCCTCTGGGCATGCCTAGCCTAACAGATAATGGAGCCGTCTCTGAGGACGGAAGACTTTGGTCCCGTTCACCCGGTGACCATAAAACATTAGAGGAACTAATTGTATTTTGCGGACAAGATTTTTTAGGAGTAGAAATTTTGTTGCTGCTGTTCTTCGGAGATTTGACGGTTGTTTAGGAATGTTCATGCTTCAATGGATTTTATTTCTTTATCAGATGGAATTTGCTAGTTTCCAAGATACTATTGTGTTCTCTTAAACTTCTTAACAGTTTGTTAATGATTCCCAAGTCTAGCCTTGGCTTCTGAACTTTGACATCTAGACATCGTTGTTTTTTGTTTTGTGGTGGTGGTTGTTTTGTTTTTTGTGTTTGTTTACTCATTCCTTAAAGATTCAGGAACAAATCTATCAGGGCAGTAATCTTTCATTGTTATTTAATGAGTTTAGATGTCCAGGGCTGGCCCTGAAAAAAACCCGACCTGATTGCTGGGATTCTTTTGTTTCTGTACTGTCCTCTGTTTTGGGGGTTACCACTGAGTGAATAGTGACAAAGGGGTGCAAAGGGGTGGGGAGACCTCTCTCCAGAACACGGCAGTGTTGGTGCCCTTCTAGTCCCCAGAGAAGCAATGTCAAAAAAGCTTAGCTGGCTTCTCCCCTTGGGAAGGCTCGCTGGCTGCCGGCGAGTCCATTGCCTTGCCCCTCAATGCATGACCCACAGACGTGCAGCGTCCCTGAGAGCTGGTGCGATATGCAGCATTTCAGGCCCTGCCCCAGGCTTGCAGAACAGAACATGCAGTTTAACAAGGTCCGGAGGCAAATGATACACACGTTCAACTTTGAGAAGCACTGTTCATTCTAGGGCCACAGCAGGTGAAGCAGGTCTCAGAACTGTTAGCATTTGGAAAATATGCTGCTTTTTATTTCTACTTAAAAGTAAAAGAATTTGGTAAATGAAATGTGTTTTGGTTGGAATAAACCTTCATTTACGACTTTTTATTTTGGAGAACCTCAAATATATAGAAGTAGGGAGACTAGTATAATGAACCCCTACATACCTGTCACCTACCTTTAATGGCGGTCGACCCAACTCATTCTCTCAACCTCACCCCACCCCACCCTGGATTATTTTAAAACAACTCACAGCCATATAATTTATCCCCAAATATTTATTTTTCCCTTTTAAAAATCTGTGGTAAAATATACATAAAACTTAACTATCTTAACATTTTGGAGGGCACAGTGCAATAGTGTGAAGTACATTCTTGAGCAGCCAAGCTCGAGAACTCTTTTCATCTTGCAAAACTGAAACTCTGTAAACGCTAAGTATCTTTTTCCTTCTTAACATAACCATCACACCTCAAAAAAAGTTACATTAATTTCTTAACGGCATCCAATCCCCAATCAGCGTTCAAATTCCCCACATTGTAGTTTAGCTTAAAGAAATCAAGGCATTCATGTCCCCGTCTTCTCTCTGTGAAGCTGGTGGCCTTGTGTGTTCAGTGAAGAATCTAGAGACAGTGGTGAGAGTGGGGCTTGTTCTTCCCACCCGGTAGCCAGGATTTTGTTTGAAGACTTTGTACTTTCCAGTATTCTATTTTTAGAAACCAAGAGTTTTACAGTTTCAAAGAGCATGGACTTTTGATTAAGAAGAACAAAGTCTGAATCACTCATTGCTTCTTAGAATTGGGCAAATATTTACTCTTTCATTACTTTTAGGCAGAAGATTTCTATGAAAATTGAATTAATGTGGAATACCATATAGTCATGAGAATGAATGAACTAGAGTCATATTTCCCGTGTGGATAATTCTCAAAAACAGTTTAGAAAAGCAGGTTGCAGAATGATGTGTACAGTGTAACACCATTTATTTAATGTTAAAAAATTACTATAAATCGTCTATGATTACACACATGTAAAAGTATGCAAACATGCTTCAGAGCGACACTGGCACATTTCAGGATAGCAATCCCCTCCCTCAGTGAACAGGAGAGTAGCTGGGATAACTGTATCTATGGTTTTCTGTTATCCAAAAATCTGAAGGAAGCGTGGGGAAATGTCAAGATTTGCAAAAGCTGCCTTTTGCATGGGTATTCCTGGCATTATTTCTGTTGTGTATGTTTGGAAATACTGCAAAACAAACACTTTTTAAAAACTGGCCAGTTTATGTGCATTTTTTTAGACTCAAGTACTCAAAACTGTTATTAAGTATGATTTATCTATATTCACAGTACATCACAAAACTTTGAAGCTGAAAGAAAAATTTGCTGGGTACAAAAATTATAAGAATGATTTAACTGGTGGGGTTCCTGGTGGTGGTAAAGATGTCAAAAAAAGGGGCACCTGGGTGCCTCAGTCGTTAAGCGTCTGCCTTCTGCTCAGGGCGTGATCCTGGCGTTCTGGGATCGAGCCCCACATCAGGCTCCTCCACTGGGAGCCTGCTTCTTCCTCTCCCACTGGCCCTGCCTGCGTTCCCTCTCTCGCTGGCTCTCTCTCTCTCTCTCTGTCAAATAAATAAATAAAATCTTTAAAAAAAAAAAGATGTCAAAAAAAAATTGAGGTAGAGGCACTTGTGAAGTTTGCGGGGTTGTTCAAAATTTCAGCTCATCTTCTGTGTCCTGCCTTTTTCATCTCTGGGGATTCTGGGGAAGGGGGCCAGAGCCATTGTTTATTTTATTGGAATGGGTAGCTCTGCTGCTTCCGAGGAAGGTTTGAGGTGGCAGAGTACCAGCTCCGCGGTGGCTCTGTGGCCTCGAAAGCATCTTAGGGCCACAGAGCCTGCCCTTTGCCCTCAGTTCCCTTTGCTGCTGTCCCAACTGTGGACAGCACGACTCTGAGTCCTCAGAGCCAGGTGGTACTCTCAAAGATCAGTGAGAAGGGGGCTTCCTGGAGGACTGTTGGTCTTGAATCATCTTTTCCTTACATCGGGTTTTTCCTGCCACACTGATCAGTGGTCTTATTATGATAATCCTGCCTAGAGGGTATGATAAAGGGCACACGTTTGGTATTTATTCATGAGTGTAGAACGGAAACCATTCACTGGGGATGTTCCTTCTGGCAATGGGAAAGATTTGGGCTTTTAAACCAAAGTAGATGTGCTGCGGGTGGGGAGCCGACATGTTAATTAAGCCCCATTGACAAGAATGATGGAATATGTCATGCCAAGAGCTGAAATAATGTGCTATTTCTTCAGGTTGTCTAGCATCAAGATCCCTTCATTGCGGATGTTTTATTGTTGGTAATTAAATGGAGCCTGTACCCGTAGTCACACCGGTACCTGAAGACGGCCCGGAGGTCTGCCTCTAGTCCCATGTAACCCTTGCTACTGTGATTTTATTTCCCTCACAGACTGATTTTTGTCCCCTTAATCATATTTATTGCTCTTATCTCAACTCTCAAATATCTCTAATCTTCCAGAAACATATATAATTATCTTTTAAGGGTCTGAATTGTGCCAGATGTAGCAGAAGAATTGCTTCCTGGCTCTTGCACAACACTAAATCATTTCGTATCAGGTTTTCCCTCTTAGAGTGGGAACGAAACTCTGTCCTTTTCGCTCAGTGATTCATGGATTTGTCCTCTCATTCAGGTGCTCCTCAGATACTCACTGAGCACCCCTTCTGTGTAGGGAGCTATGGTGGGTGCCAGGAGGGAGACAGAGGCACAGCAAGGGGGTTACCTACACAGATCCATGTGCAGAGAGAGATCCTTGAAGCAACCTGAGAATTTTTGTTTGACTTGGATCGGGATGGAGCAGTTGCTGGTTTTGAAACATACCTGTGTACCTCTACGTCCCTCAACCTCCTTGCACTGGGGTCATTCACTTTAATTTTCAGCCGCAGATAGTTACCAGGGAGAGAGGGTGAGTGCAAAATTGCAGAATGCTTGACTGTGTTTGAAAGGTGGAGACATTAGGGGGATGACTGGTTTAAAATATAAACAATAGCAACTATGGAAATGCAGTGCAATTCCATGTTAACGTCATTGCATGGACACCAGACACTGACTGAAAGGTAAGGGGATGTCTCATTTGATATATCTGATATGTTCCGGTAGCAAGGACTTTGGGCTTGGCTTTTTCTGCCTGTGAAACTGTGTCCCTGTGATTCGAAGTGTTTTTGAGTCATGGTGAGCTCCTTTGCTGTGACAAGATGTCCCAGACTCCCAGACACAACCCTGCAAACAGACCAAGCCTGAGAAATTACTAGAACTGACTTTTTTTTTTTTTTTTTTTTTTTTTTTTTAAGCAAATGGAATTTTCCTATCTGGGTCTCCTTTAAGGACTTGCCTCTAAAGGAGAAGGGAGGTACCTGGAGTGGAGGTGAATTTAACTCTTTCAAGTTTGGGAACTATGTAATGATCACATAACCTTGTAGCTGGAACTGGTGTTCAGAGAGAAGTGACTTTCTAGAATTACAGTAGCATCCCCAGGACTAAGATTTCAGTCGGCCAACTCTTCCCACTGAACTGTAGCAGAGATAAAACTACTTGCAGGGTTTTAAGTAACTTCTAACGGATTGCTTCCTTTCCCCCTTTCTTTTAGGGAATGGTTAAAAATTTACATCATTGACAATGAATACTGAACCTCGCTGTGAACCAAACTAGAAGCAGACTCTATAATTCCCCGCACTTTGGCCTCTCTTTATATGTATATCTTCTACTCTTTCTAACCTAAAATATAAATGTTTACGTACATGATTTATTTCCATGCTGGGCCAGAAACTGGATCTTTTCTCCTGTCCTTCTCTTGTCAATGTATAATTTTTGTTAAAGTTATAAACATGACTCTCATACAAATGTAAATGAGTACATGTCAAAGAAATATTTAACTCATGAATGCGGGAAGCAACAGGAAGTGAAAGCCAGTTCAAAGAGGCTTTGAGGAACTGTGTAGTTGGAGGCACTGAGGACTATTGAAGTAAGATTTGCTAGGTTAGATATGAAACTGGTTAATATCCTACAGGGCAATAAAACAATAACATTTGGGGCTCCCATTTCTACCAACCAGAAGTCATATGGCTCTATAATGGAAAAAAAAATCTGTAAGTTCACCTGTAACTTCACAAAGTCTGAACCTGTCTCGATGGAAATAAGCAAATCAAACGCAGGTGCAGCTCCTAGAGAATAAGAGAATCCTTGAGTGCGCCCATCAGATAGGTAATACTCCAGCAGGGCATGGTACATCCCGCCTCCCTTTTGCCTTATTTCCAAGCATTGCATGATGTTTTCTGATGTCCTCACTGTGGTTGTGCTTAGCCTAGGAGTGTGTGCATTCCTTCATTTCTTCTTCCGTTTAATAATTACTGAATGTCCATTTTGTACCAAGGAATACGTAGGCACTTGGAGATCTATAACAGAATGAGTCAGATGGTCCTTGTTCTCATGGAGCTCAGAGGCTATTATACTCACATCCTAAAAGGGAGGCAGGGAGTTCTTTTCAGGAAATCAGTTTTATTGTGGGGGAAGCAATGGGAATCATCTCTTTTTGGCTCCCCGTCCCTTTTGGGTCTCAGTGCTTACATGGCTAGGATAAAATGCAAATATCACTGAGAATGACAACCAGAGCCAGGACTTTTTGGGATAAGAGCAGACAAATATTCATGCCACTTCTTTTTGTTCATGTGGCATTTATACCTTTCTAGTGACAAACTTTCACAGAATCAAGATTTTGCCTTCTGATGTGAAGGGCTCCCCATGGCCTGTCCCTCCAGATTTCTCCAGTGGCCTCCCTCTGTTTGCCTCCACGGGTATAGATCTGCTTTTAACTGGTTAGACCAGTTTGTGACATAAATTTAAGCAACTTTTGGAGCAGCAAGGACCTGCCAGGGAGGCTGCTTTTCCCCAGAAGGGTTTTGGTAACTGATAGCTCAGATTTCATGGCTGTCAGTACAGTTTTCTTACAGTGAATACGTATACATTTATTTGGGGTATTTGGGGTGTTTGCCAGTTTAATTCTTCCTTTCAAAAAATGGGGGGGTGTGGCTGACATTTGTCTTAGAACCATAAAAGATGGAGCTGCAAGGAGCCTTAGAGATCTTTCTGGCTTGCCCCTATCCCAGCTAACACAGGGAAGTAAGTATGGAGAAGCCAGATATTAATTAACCTTTGTTCTCCTGATGAGTCAGTACTAGATCTGAAGTTTTTGTTTAGTTTTGGGTTCCTTCCTCTGTAATGGTGGTTCTGACTGGATTTATTGGTGGCATTTACAAATCCTTCAGAGAGGATGCTTTTCTTTTGAGTTTGCATCTTTGTATCTGTTTACAAAGACAGATGCTAGATGCTTGGTTATTTTTTATAGATTTTATTTATTTGAGAGAGAGAGGAAGAAAGGAAGGTCAGAGGGGGAGGGAGAGAATCTCAAACTCTGCATTGAGCTTGGAACCCAAAAGGAGACTCAATTTCACAACCCTGAGATCATCACCTGAGCCGAAAAACCAAGAGTCAGATGCTTAACTGACTGAGCCACCCAGGCACCCCGATGCTAGATGCTTGTTAAAGAAAATTCCATTAATACTTCAGGATATTAAGAAGAAAGCAAAAATCCTCTCAAATCATGGCCTCCAGCGATAATTTTACTGAACATTTTTAGGACGATCCTTCCAGGCGATCCTCTCAGTATTTACATCTCTATCTATATTTGCATTTAGATAAAGATGTATGTATGTCTTTATAATTTTCAGTAAGTGAGAAGAGCATCATTTTCTTGCAGTTGATTTTTCTTTAACTTGAAAAAGGATACTCAGCTTCTTTTAAGTACACATGGAAGTCTTTTTCTCTTGGATTGTAATTTACTTGTATTAATCTATCTCTAGGAATAGAACTTAAACGTTTACTCTTCTTACTTAATCATAAATGTCAAGACAGGTTATGTCTTCGGGGCCAGCTGCAGAGATGTGCCTCCCAGGTTTCCTTTGAGGGAAGGGCTTGCTGACAGTTGGGGGGAGGGCAGCGTGCACACAGCCTGTGCTGGCTGTCAGCTCCACGAGAGTCCCCCGTGGCTGCGGCTGCACGGAGCTGCTCGCCCCAGGCTGTGCCCTCCCTGGGGAATCTGCATCTGTTGACATCTGATGACATCTGGACCTATGGGGTATGAAGGCTGCCTGGATACCAGAGGCCCTGCTGCTAAGCTGAGGCCGTCTGGTTTCTTTGGGGTTCCACCTTTGCCTCTGCCCAATCTGCTTCCTCTTCCTGCCTTTGCAAGGGCTGATCCTTAAGAAATACCCTGAACTCCAAACTCCGTCTTAGCTTCTGCTTCTGGAGAACTCAGCCTAAGCATCGGATCTTGTTGCTGTTTGGGAAGTGGCTCAGTAGCCACGGGTGCGATAGGAGCTCCTGCTCCAGGTGATCCCGGGATGTCGCCCTGGGAGCCAGTGGAATCCTAGGGAGCTCGGGATGTCCTCATCCATCCCTTTTCTCAGGGTGGGCTCACACTCTCCTTCGCTGCCCCTCATCAGAGGTGAGGGGTTTGAAGAATCTGGCCTTGGGCAGGTGCTAAAGCTGACTGCTGTGTGGTTTTAAGGAAAGTTCAAAAGACTTTCTTGCTAGTGGTATTCTCTACAATAAAAGTCTATTTTAGTTGTTTATGATATTAATCAGTTGAAGATTTATCTACTTTGGGAGAAATTTTTCTGGACCATTGAAACCTCCTGCCTAAGAGTTGATGATTTTTTTTTCTTCCTCTAATAGATACCCTCTTCTTTGGCCTTCCCCACTTCAGACTTGCAGCAGGATGGTGTCCTCTCTAGACGAACCGTGTTTGCACAACCTCTCCAATCACGCTTTTATTTCCAGTAGAACTTATAATCTCACGGATGAGCTGGAAAGAAATAGGGCGATGGAAGGCGAAGGAAGCAGAGAGCGCCTTTTTAAGGCCTAAGGAGGTTTGTTCCAGTCTTCGCATGTGATCAAATGCTGTGTCACCTTGGTTAGTGCTGAGAGCGCCGGTGGACCCTTCCCCTCTCTCTTCTCAAGGTCCCTGTGGAGACCTTCATTTCAAAGCTGTTTATGCTGGTGGAATCTAGCTTAAGGAGAGCCATGTGTGCTCTGCGGCCCCTCAGAAACTCCCCTCCTAATCTCCAAGACTGAGTGTATTTTGCCTTTAACCTCTAGCCTTAGCCGGCACCTGCTGTGTGCATTTCAGAATCTGTGTGTATTTCAGGGAGATAAGGAAGGCCGGCAGAAGGTTTGGCCATTGTTTCTTTAGCACCTCTTTCTGTCTTTTTCTGGGGAGGTGGAGGTGCTCCGTTAGACTTTTGCTGGCACCGGGGTCATGCTCTTCAGCACTGCACGCCCCCCACGTGATCAGCCTGGACGATAGCTGGGACTGTAGAGAGGAATTGGGATTCTCACAGGAAGGTCTGCAAGTCACAGTTCATATAAATGCAGAAATTCAAAAGCCTCACTTGACTTAATGGATACTTTTTAAAGCTATAAAAAAAAAAGTTAGTTTTTCATGAAAGGGCAAACTAGACCAGAAGATGCTGCTGAATAAATCTTTATTCTATAGACGGTAATAAGTAAAGACCTGATATCAAAGAACTTAAGCTTTTTATTTCTTGTCCAATTTTCTCCGTGGGGTGAAAAGGTCTATAAAGCCACTCATCTGTGTCCACCTTTTTAATAACTTAGTCATGCTTTTGAATTCACCTGGGGGAAGAGAACTCATAAGTAGATAATACACCACGGAGCCAAAAAGCCACTTGAAGTCATTTAGTTCACTCTTCATTTTGGGTGCTGGGAAGAAGGGGAGGGACTGCTTGAAGACAAATGTTTGTTAGGGACGGTGCCTACCTATCTCATGTCTTCTCCCTATCCTCACGCTGTCTCCCAGTGATTTTTTTTTTCTTCTTCTTTTCCTTTTTCAACAATAGGTTTGAGTGAAAGGAGGGTTGTGATTTACTTGGGAACCTCAAATTGCCAACAACTGGTATCTTTGGCCCTTCCAAGTTTTGACAATAAAATCCTCGTCCAAATTTAGACATGAAAACTTCTGGAGAGAAAGATGGGCAAGACATGCTTCTGTGTGGAATACTCGCCTGAGAACTTCCAGACCCTCAGCTTCCGCATCTGAGTAGCCACGGCAGAGTATCACACAGTTGTTACTTATTCTTGTTCATAACGATGCCTTCATTAGGAGTTCGAACTAGATTCCTTGAGCAGACGTTTGAGTACGGATAAATGTTATAAAATAGATATGTACGATATAGAACTACAGGCAAACAGTGTACATTTGAGTCATTACAAATGAACAGGGTAGACCCTGGGAGGATGTCTGTATGCAGCCTTGCGGGAGGTCAGCGAGATTAGCCCTGCCTTGAGCGGCTCTGACACGGGTAGCCAGGGAAGCTTCATGGATGAGTTTATATTTGAAATGGGCAGAGCTTAGAGTAGGGAAGTGGGGGTGGTGTGAATTAAGTTTCGGATATTGGGAAAGTGCATGCATGACGTGTTTGGTGGAGGTAACCAGTTCGAAACGGTTCTGAATACTCAGGATGATTGTCCGGTTTTTTTTCAATTATGATGTATGTTGTTATGGGTGCTCTTTTAAAGATGAGTTTCGAATCATCTGGAATGATTTGAAGGTAATACAGTTTAAATACAAAATAATAGATATGGTAATCTCTGGTATTCAGTCCATCTCCTTAGTTAGAAAACTAAGAAGATACAAGTGTGCGGCTAAGGCCTTTGTGGAATCCTTGGGGTCCTATCTAACACACATCTTGTGCAGTACATGGCATTGGACTTGGTTAAAAAAAAAAAAAAGATGAGTTTTCATCCCTCCCTTCCTCCTTCTTCTCTCTCTTTCTCTTTCTTGCATTCATCCACAAACGTATATTAATTATTGTGGGCAGACATTGTTCTAGATCCCAGAACTAAATGCCGAGCAGGTCACTCCCCTCAGGTTTCCCTCAGAAATCAGTGTGTTGCCATTCTGAATAGGCAGTATCAGGGGCTATAAGAACACACCGGAGGAGCACCTACCCCAGGCCGGTGCCCTAAGAGAGTTTCTGGAGACAGCTGGAGACCGAAGGGCCAGTAGGAAGAAGCCGGACCAAGGAGGAGGAAAGAAGGGGAAAGGAAGAGCATTTTAACCAGAGAGCAAATTCTTCAAAGGCCACTGAGCCCAAGGAAAACATGGCCCTCCCAGGAGCCACAAGGAGTTTCGTGTGACCGACAGTTGGAGCAAACAGAGGAAGTGACCAGAAGCCAAGCTGAAGGGTAAACAGAGGCTAGAGAATGAAGAGCCTTGCGCACCAGCCTTATCGTAAAGCACGGTCCTCAAGAGAACGCAGTCGCTCTTGATGGAGGGGAAGGAACGCGCTTGGGGAAGAGCACGGTGGCACGATGCTGGGCAGGGGCCCGATGGTCTACACAAGGCCAGACTAGTTAAGAGTGTGGTGCGGTAGTCGATGGGAGCCTGAACTGCAGTAGGAGCGGTAGTTATGGAGAAAACAGGGCAGGTTCCAGAAATAGTGAGAAGGTACCCTGGTTCAGATGCGTGTTGTCGATGTGGGTGGTAAAGGAGAGGCGGAAATCTAAGGTGATGGCTGGGTTGCTGTCTTGGGCACAAGACCGCATCCTGGAGCCATTCGTAGAATGGCTTACGGAAAGCGAAAGGAGACACGTTTCAGGGTGGACCAGAGAGCTTGCCACGGGTCCTGTTGAGGTGGCAGTCCCTGGGGAACATTCAGGAAATGATATGGACATTCCACCTTTGTTGTCGGCTGGCCTGGCCCTGGTGGTGGCAGGGGCAGCACGTCAGAACTGTCATTTTGCTCATGAGGAAAGTAGAGTCCAGAGAAGTGGAACAACTTGCTTAGGGTCACATAGCTTCTTACTAGTTAAGTTTCCGGCATTTGCCCAGGTGTGTTTCTGCTCCTGTTGTTGGCTCGGTAGCTTCTGGAAAACATGTAGAGATATATTTATGTAACCATGTTGTCCCTTGCTTGAGAGGAACTGCTGCTAATAACAATGTGGGCCCTAAATCCATGTGGGGATGATGCCCCATTTGCATCTCATTTGGTTCCATCTGCGCTGTCTTCACACAATTACGGCAACTTTGTTAGGCAAGTGGTTGCTTAACACAGTGGAAAGTCTTAATTACTCTTTAATAGCTATGTACAGAGGGAAAGTCGACCTTAATGTTTAATCATTTGGTTGTCTCTTGAAAAAGTTTATTTCCGTATTCCATTTGTGTACTCATAAAATATATAAATGCATATTTGTTCCATTTCCATTTTCCTTCCAGATTTCAGTGGCACAAAAATATTTTCTTTTTGAAGTATTATTGCTATATAAACATGGCAAATTTAATGAAAAATTAAAAATTGAAAATCCACCCACAGTCTTTTCATAACAACAACAACAACAAAATTCAGGCTTTATGTTCTTGTACTCTCTCTCCACATCCATATGGTAATCCTAATTCACATTCATTTTTCTGTTTTCTCCCACCAGATATTTTGCCATATTGTTTGCTCGTTTGTTTGTTCATTCATCCATTTGGCAAACATCTTAAGTATCTTCTAGACACATGGTGTTAGGGGTTATAGTAGTGACTGTCCTTACAAAGGTAACATTTGGGAAATAGAGGAATGGTTGGGCATGTAACATATTTACAGGTAACAAGTAAGACCTAATAGAAGAAAATTGCAATTGACTTAATAATCATGTTAATCAAATAAGCATGCTGGTTTTATGTTGTTGACATAATATAACTACTTTCTTGTTTTTTCTCATTGTATCAGTCGGGGTCGCAGGAGGAAATGGGCGGCACACCCAAATTAGGGTAAATGGAGGAGGCTTTCATATAGGGACATTCACAAAGGGATGGTGCAGTGCCCTGGTGCTAGTGACGATAAGACACCTGTTCACCTAAAGGACCGGAGGAGGAGACATTTTCCAAGTACCTTCAGTGTGTTAGGTGCTGTGCTCAGTGCTTATGAGAAGGGCGGTAATGTACTAGGGGCGTCTTCTGCCTCCAGAGGGAGAAGAAGAGCAGGACAACAGGTCATAGTGGCAGAGATGGGCTCACAGGGAACAGGCATGAAGGAGGCCATGTGGTTTCCCCAGCTGTGAAACTGGCTAAATGGCGAGGGTGGGAAGACTGAGTTGAGCTCAGTCGTTCTTTCAGGCAGAGCTTTGCAGTTTGGGGCTGTGGATGGGTTCTAGTTGGGGAGGGGAATGAGCAGGGAGGCCTCCTGAGACTAGTTACTTATGGTCCTGGAGGCCTCTTCCCCTTCACCCTGATGTCATACAGTTATCAGCACTCTCTTGTGTGCTGTGACACGATGAAAGTTGGGAAGTATCGAGGGACCCTCTTCCAATTATCAAGTACTGTCTTTCTAGAAATTCTCCCCATACTGTCTAAAGCTATACACTTGAGCACTGGTGACATTGCTCAACTCTAATGTAATCATACCAGTAGTAGTTGTGTGTACGCAGACTTTCCATTTTCAAGGCTGGGGGAGGCTGATGGCGCCGAGGGAAGGGTTTCATTTTGGAGCGCGTCTGGTTTGAAGCACGTAAGCACTTCCCTCCCTGATGGATGTATAGGACAAGGGGGCGTGCTTACTAGGGTTGTGTGTCTTCTAAACTTGTGAATTTCAAGTTGGTTGCTTTGCTGAGCATTGCCAATTTGGGGAACTGTTGGCTTTGGGGAGCTAATGAATCCCTTATGCTGAGCCTCGTAAGGGGAAAGGGAATCGAGGTCAGAATCCAGAGGCACCTTTATGGCTATAATTCTGTATGTGTGTGTGTGTGTGTGTGTGTGTGTGTGTGTGTGTGTGTTTCTCTGTCTCTTTGAATGAATGAAACCTTGGCTGTGGCTCACGTTTCCAAAGACACAGTGTAGGGTCCTTACTGCGATCAAGTTATTGATTTTTCCATTGTTTTGTTCTATTTTGCTCTCCTGATGGAGGCAGAGAGGCTTGTCCAGAGATGGTCCTGGAGAAAACCTGGAAACTGATTCTGCTCCTTAATTTCAGCCATCTCCTTACCCATAATTCTTTTTCAGTATTGAAATGTTCAGCCATAAAGTCAGAGCTTTGCTACTTTTGATCCTGAGGCCTCCCAGGAATAAGGCAGAAGGCCAATAGTGACCTCCCCTTGACCTTGGGATACCTTTTGGTTTGTTTGTCTCTTTACCTTGTATTGTAAACTGCCACAGATCCTTTTTGGAAACAGGTGGGAATGAGTGAATTGTTTTCCTTTATCTAAATCTGAACAGTCAAGAAGCTAGGCAGGAATTATTTCCATGCCTCGGTTTTATGAGACAAACTGGGTCATGATTATTAAAAAAAAAAAAAAAAGTGAAATGTCTAGGAAAAGTCACAAAATTAAGTCAGCTCTACCTGAATCTATCACAGGGTTTATTTTTCTTTTTACCTCAACATCCTATAATATCTCTGTTCAGTACCCAAAGGTATTTCCAGTTATTGAAGTGGAGAGTCACCTTAATTGCTCTCCCCACAAATACTTTTGTCCCCATCCTGTCACTCCGGCTTGAAACTTCCCTGTGGCTCCCATTATCATCAGATTAAAAGTCATCCCTGTTCACCTGCCCACCTCCTGTGCCTCATCGTCTTCTTCCACAGTATTTGCTCTCTCCACTCTGGGTTCCTTTGAGGTCCTTTAGCCTGACTCACTCACTCTGGACTTGAGACCTTGGAACATACTTTCTCTGGCCTCTCCCCCTCCTTACTCTTCAGCTCATAGGTGAGGCCGGCTCAGTCTGTTCGTTATACTCCCATCGGTACCTGTACCTACTATCCCTTATGAGATGTCAATCCTTCTGCATAGAAGCTAGTCCCCATGAGGACAGATTCTGCATCGTTCTTGTTTACTACTGTATCCTCTGCTTCCTGCCCGGTGCCTGGCAATCAGTGCATGCTCAAGAAAGATTTGTTGAAAAGAATGAAATGTATTCTTTACAATAGTCAAGTTTTGCTGACCTTGCATAACCTGTATTTGGTAGGTACTATCAACTTGTAGATAACTAGCATTTTTAACAAGTTAGTATCCTTCCTTTTCCAATAAGCTTGGATATCTTCAGTCTGCACATAGCGGCAATTTTTCTAAGTTGCTAAGTGATTGTTGGCACCGGGGGCGCGGGCGGAAGGTGGATTGTGTGTGCAAGCGACTGGCTCAGCCCCTGGCTTCAGGAACATGCTCACGGTCCATGTGAAGTGAAGCTTTACAATACGAACTTTCTCTTGCATCATCTCCATGGATGGCCTCTTCATAACCTCTGAACTTGGTAGAGCAAACATCTTTATCCCCACCTTACAGCCAAGAGATGTTCCCGACAATACCCAAGTCAGTGTGTGGTTGAGCAGTTGTACCGAATATTCGCTCTGAGGGTGGAGATGACATCAGGCCACACTGACTGGAAGGACAGCAGTACGGAGTTCCAACAGCCACGGGAGACCACTCTCAGTTCAGATCTATTGTTGCCTGACACGAGGCATGTGATGAGTGGTTATCTGTTGCAGCGTGGGTCTGCATGCTTAAGGACCAGGGTAGCATGACCGAAATGCCCAGATGGTCTGGTGCACGTACTCATTGTGCTCACCATGCTTCAAATGTTCTAGTTTATTTACCCGTTTTACGGATGAGACGCTGAGAGTCAGAGGATGTCATTAACCAGGAAGACTCAGCTGGGGAACGGAGTTGGGATTCAGACGCAGATTTCCTGACTCACATTAAGAGGTTGTCTCCGAGCAGTAAGAGTGAGGAGCAGCCTTGAATGCATGGTTTAGGGATCACTGTGTGTCTAAGCAGGCCTGGACCAAGATCATCACTATTTGGTTGCGTAATGTATTTCATGATGATGATTACTAGCCTTCTTCAGCAGCCATTCTGATAAATTGCAGGCCCTTGCTCCAGTTAAGCACCATCCATCCAAGTACGATTGCTGTACAATTTATTTTCCTCTGGGAATTGCTCCGCATGCCTCTAATATAATGTGAAGGCTGCAGCCACCTTGTTTCCTGCCGCTCAGTTCCCTTCCCTAGCTCAGTTCAGCTGAGTGTAGAGCGTGCTGGTGGCTGCCTGGAGAGTAGGGGTCTTCTCCATTATTCATGATGTTAGTGGCGGGTTGTCGGCTTTGGCCTGTGCGGACTGGAATGGGCTCATTGATGGCAGCAGGTGCAGCTACTTCCTGTGGAACTGGCCACAGCCCTGATGCAGGCTGAGGTCAAGGGCTGCTGGGGATACGGGCTTTGCAGAGCAAAGGTCTCATCGGGGTAATTGGCAGTCTTCACTCTCTTTTGGCACAGCTGGAAACTCAACTGCGATTGGAGCGTGGGTAGGGTCAGCCACGACTGTGTGATTGTAGATGGTTGTGCTTGGGCTTCGTTCTAGGGCTAGGGGAGACAGGATGGCTAGAGCCTCGGACCTCAGCTGGAACTCGCTTTTTAGATTCTGGATTGTTTTATCACCACATCTGTCTCCTCCACCACCCAGTCCCGCCATGTTATTCCTCCTCCTATTTCATTACTAAACACAGTATGTTTATTTTAGCAACTAGTCTGTGGCCTCCTGAATCCTTTAGTGTTTTCTTTGATGGACACATTTTTGGTTAGTAGCCTGGTCCCCAAACTCACATTTCATTGGCCCCATTTCCATGGTAGTTTGCTTAGCTAGCCACTAATGCCAGTCTGCTCGGACGGCTGCCTCAGTTTTTCATCACTCTATGTGGCCACTGCCATAGCATGGAAGCGCTGCAGCCACTGAATCCCAGGGACGTTAGGCTCTTCCCTTCCCTGAAATAGCTCAGTCCCATCTTTTCATTTTAAAGACCAGAAAAACGGAGCCCTGATGTGTTTAAAATTTTTGCCCGTAGGTCCCCCCATCTGTGCCCCTTAGATGACTTCTTTCTTTGCCACTGATGACTGATGGGCTAGGAATGGCAGAAAGCAAGGACCAGGGGTAGCTTTTTCTCCGTTAGCTGGCAGGCACTACAACAGCAGCAAAGTGTCAGAACACGCAACAGACTTGCTTTGGCAAAATACACATTTGGTGACCTGCGTCATTGAAAAGTCCAGGACTTCTGGCTACATGAAGAGAGTCAAATGATGTCCTTAGTCCACATCAGGCCTTGTTTCTTTCCTTTTTGTGGCTGTTTCCCATTGCCTCGACTCCATTTTCAGAGAAATTTTCCCCTCTTGCTGTACCTGCCTCTTGTCTGTTTGAAGTCCAAGGGGGGGGGGGGGGAAGCTCTGCCTCTTCTCCAGCCTTCTTGGCAGAAGCCTCTCTCTATCTCATTGGCTCTGAGTAAATCAGTCACCCACCCCTGAAGCAGTCTCTGACCAGAAGGATATAGGGCCAAATGACATAGGGGGTGAGATTACCCCCAAACAATGGGAGGTCCAACCTCTCCTTTTCTGTGCACTGAGAGTGGGGAAGCAGGGGTTCCTCAAATGAAAATCTCGTTACTGGGCCATGGATGATTGCAGGAGACCCAGCCAGTGATGGTCCCACGAAAGCATGCATGCAGCCCTACTGGCCTCTGGATTTGGCTGTCCTAGTGAGTACGGAGTAAGAAGCGGAGGCCGCTGAGATGCGTGAAGGTCACAGGGTTGTCGGAGCTGGGAGGGCTTTTCGGGTCCCTGTCTCAGTTAGTGATTGCTGCATAACAACTACCCCCAAAACCTAGTAGCTGAAAACAACAACTGATTGTATTTGATGATTCTGTGAATCAGGAATTCAGGCAGGGCACCGAGGAGATGGCTTATAATTGCTCTATGGTTTCTGTACCTCAGCTGGGAGCTGGGCAGACATCTCTCTCCCTCGCTCCTTCCAGTCTCCCCCCGCACCTTCAGTCTCCCTATGTGACTATTGTGGCCTTCCTCATAGCAGGACAGCCTCCGTGTAAGTCAGACATTCGACATGGAAGATCAGGGATCCAAGAGACAATGCTCCAAGACACAAGAAGTGGAAGCTGCTAGCTTCTTAAGTCCTGGGCCCGAAAATCTGTGACACATCACTTCTGTGGTATTCGGTCAACCTGGCAGTCAGAGAGCCCACCTCGATTCCAGGGGAGAGGACCTCTTCTATTCCAGCTGGAATTACCTGAGGCCCCCAGAGAAGCAGGGATTGACCTAATTTCTCAGAGCCCTCTTCTCAGAAATGAAATGAAAACCAACAACAGCCAAGGACAAAGTCCATACCCTCTCCAGCCAGGACACCTGCACTTAACCATCTTTTGCTACCTTTTTTCTGGGCTGTCTCCATGAGTCTTGGGATCGCAGGGCAGGGTGGGCCTGGGTATCTAGCTTCCCCTTTGCAAATAAGATGCTTCCAACGAGCTGCTTGTCTGAGCCACCTCTTCCTTCGTCCAGTGCTCTTCCTGTTACCTAGTGGGCCACTGACAGGTTTCTGTGTGAAAATCATTCATTTCAGAACCTAATCATGTCAATATTGTCTGACTTCATCGTCTCCCTCCAGCCTGCGGCTGTGCCCAGTGTGGTGTGTGCGCACACACTCAGGGAGATGAGAGGGAAGGGGAATGCTCTCCATTCCTTCCCTTCTGGAAGGAGCGAACACTCACAGCTCGTCCTCACACAGGGCCGGATGTCTCCTTCTAGGCGTGTGTGAGGCAGAAGAGAGCAAGTCGAACGTGGTCGTGTGGGGCTTTCAGCAATTTCTCAGGAAACCAGAACTCCCCTCTTCTGAGGATGGGAGTTTTCTCCCATTTGTGAGTTATCTCGTACCTGGTGTGAGGACATATTGTTCTTTATATCCTTATGTTTCATGTGATCTCCCAGAATGCCTCCAAAGTAAGCACTGTCTTCATGGAAATATAAGATAATTAAGTTAGTTCAGAATTTATTTACGATCTGGGACACCTGGCAAAGAAGATTCTAGTTGCGAATCCCACGTGCATGTGTGTGTGTTTGTGTACATATGCATGCACGCCTGCACGCAGAGATCCGCCGTGTCCTTAACATTGCAGATCGAGCACGAAGAAATCCCCCAAAACCCCCATATTGGGCTTGGGGGTAGGAGGAGGTAAGGAGATTATTTGAATGCAAGCAGCCCCATTGATTTCCTGATACTAATTCCCTTAATCAGAGAGATAACCAGAAGATTCAGTCTACTGGATGTTCTCTTTGTTTTTAACCCTCACAAAGTGAAGGGACCAGGCCAGCAGTGTCTTGGTCCTTCGGGAAGAGCGTGGCTTCTGCTTACACTTGCACTCGAGAGTTTTAGTCTGTATTTAAAGTTTGCAGTTGTGTTCTCCACCTGAGTGTTTGGGAGAAGTTCTGAGCCCTGGAGATGAGCAATTAGCTTAATAGAATGATATTTAGGGAAAGTTCGTGGGGTACAAGGGTCACTGGCTCAGTTCTCAGTTTCTGATGAGTCGATTTCATTGTTACCCTTGGTGTCAGCTACTTCTAGACCCTTGCTTTTTAAAGGGGGCATATCTAGTGTTGCATTGGACACACAGGTCACATACTGGGTGGCGGGCGGGGTCGGGGAGGAGTTAGAGGGCTCCACGCCAGGTCTGCTGCCCGGGTGCCATCACAGCTGCATACATCCCACAGCTTCGCTCCCTACTCTACCCTCGACTCCTTTCTCAAGACCCCCAGATTCCGAGCTGTGGGTGTTTTGATCATGTGCGGGGAAGTGCTTCCTACTTGTGGATGAAGGAAAGTAGGATTTGCTCTCTTTGCCCTTCTAGTGGACTCCTTGTTCGTGTCTTTGAGTAGTTTGCGCTTACTCCCTCTGAATCCCTTTCTCCATAGAGAATCCCAGAGGCCCGTTTACACGCTTCAGAAGAAGAATACACAAAACTGTGAAGACAGTGGCGTCTAAGGTCGGAAACTGAGATCTAATCCGGGTCAGCCTCTAAGTTGCAGTTCACATAACCCTGGGCCACCCCCTCGCCTCATCCACGCTGCCAGCTCCCTCGGCTGCTGTAGGAATAAAACCCAGTGACATGCGAGGGTGCTCTGGAAGGGGGGAAGCTCTATACGCAAGAGGTTATATAATTATGTTCTGAGAACGCTCCCAGCTGTCAAGTATGACACACTGACATCCTCTCTTGCTCCTCCACTGTTGGGAAGCAGCTGTTAGCTTCGTTTCTGCCGCTCCCTTCTCCATATGCCGGAGCGAGGAGAAATGAATGGATTAAAACTCTGTTGGGGGTGGGGGAAACCATCTGATGTCTTCTGTCAGGCTTTTCATCAGTGAGTATTTTAAGTTTTGGTATTCCCATTGAAGCTGTAAGGGGGAGTATAGATCCAGTGTTGGGGAAGGAAGGTAGTGGTCTAGTCACTCCAAAGCAAAACAGGACAGTGACACAGTGCTCTGGATGTTGGGGTAGGAACTGTAGTGGACTCTTCAAAGCTGGAGCTGAGGTTGTCCAAGCACCTATGAGGTTTCCTGGGCTAATTTGTGTGCAATTGGAGCTGCTTCTCCACAGATCTCAAGTTTCATTTCTTATCCCTCCTCATACCCTGCATCTACCCATATCTGGGACTTAGGTCGAGGCCCTTGAGCATGGGTTGTCACATCTAGAAAGTGCTTCCGTCTTGGTCACCAGAACGCCAACTTTCAAGATCCAGTGCAGATGTGACCTTTGCAAAAAGTCTGTCCCAGATGACCATTCTTGTCTTTTCCTTATCTCCGTGTCTATAAATGCCTCGGTTACAGCACCCACCACTGATGTGAAGACACCTGCCAAGTAATGGTGGAATGTGGACAGTGAGCATTTGAAGGCAGGCATCATGTCACCTGTCCCTGTGTCCTCAGGGCTTAGCAGAATTTTTGCCACATATTAAGGACTCAGCAGATGTTTAATAAGTACATGAGTGAGTTAGAAAGAAAAAGAGCTGAACTAGTCCCTTAACATTCCTTCTGATTCAAGAATTAATGTTAGTGCCCCATCCAGATCCCCACTTGGAAAGCATTCTCCTTTCCTAAGACACGGACTGTTACCAGGTTCGGGCCTCGGGGCTGTGGTAACACATGATCACACATTAGATGGCTGAAAACAAATGTCCCCCCTCACAGTTCTGGAAGCCAGAAGTCTAACAGCAAGGAGCTGGCAGGGCTGTGCTCCCTCTGAAGGCTACCAAGAGGCCTTTCTTGCCTCTTCCTAGATGCTGGTGCTCGCCTGTGGTTCTTGGCGTTCACTCTCTTCTAGCTGCATCACTTCTGCGTCCGCCTCTGTCTTCCCACAGCTGCCTCCCCTCCGTGCGTGCCTGTGTCCACATCTCCCTCTTCTTTAAAGGACGCCAGGCATTGGATTTAGGGCCTACCCTAATTCAGGAAGATGTCAACTTGACTACATCTGCCAAAACCGTATTTCCACATAAGGTCTTATTCACAGGTGAGGGGGCTGGGGGAGTCAGGACTGAACCGTTCAACCACAACAGCACTTTGGGCTTTTATCTTGGAATCTTGACTCCTTAGCTCCTCGGCCTCCCCTCCCAGTGACCGTCCAGCTTCTGCTTCAGCCTCTCTGGTCCTGGGGAGTTACCTCCTTCAGAGGCAGATTCTCTGTATGTGGGTGGCGGCGCTGGGGGGAATTTTTCCTCTCATTGGGCCCAACTCTACCTGCCTGCCACCCCCATCACTCTGCAATTGGGGTGAATAAGGAATATACGCTTACTTCTTTGAGGAGGAGGAAGGGGAGCTTTCAGCCTTTGGAGATGCTGCCCCTTCCCTCTGAGGGTTTCCCTCTTGGAGTTTTCCATTTCTGTGACTCTGCATCCAGGTTATAGTTTCGTTACCAAGCTTCCCGTGTGTCCTTGCGGGGGTGGGACTAGACGAGGGCCTTCCAGGTGTGGTGTGAGCACAGATCAAAGCCAACACGTCTGCTTCTAGGGAATCTGCTTCTGCTCATGTAGCTTCAGTCACACTGTCTTGGCAGCCAACATGCACCCTTGAAACGTCAACTCTTGGTCGTATGCGATGCTGTTAAGCCCTCTTCCTCTCATTTAGCATTTCGACCCCAAGAGTAGGACCTGGCCCTTGTGCGATTATACTTTTCTCTGTTGCGCTTGGCATGTTGCGCTGGCCCGTAGCCCCAGCCTGTTGAAACAGCTGTATCACCGAGCTGTCATTGCATATTGGATGATGATGGGTCGCGTTGCGGGAGGGTGGAGGGAAGGACCATCACTAGAAGTGGGTCTATGTCAGAGGCCACTGTGCTGCTTCTCCATCCCCAGACAGCAGACCAGCACAGAACCTAGATATGATTTGGCGCTAACTATAGAAAAGGCATGAGGATTTTCAGCTGTCACTCTAGGTTACTGAGATGGGGGGCAGCTCCTTCATACCCTTGGATGGGGGGTCTCTTCTGATACTTAGGTACTAGTCAGATACAAGTAGGCTCTGGTGGTCCCAACCATTTCTCTTGGAATGAGTTTACATTTACATTGACTGAATTTGAATAACTAATGCCATAGATGGTCAGAACCAGAAAGGACGTGGCACTGTTAACCTAAAGGCAGTGCAGGCTCTAGGTTAAGTCCATGAGCCTGGATCAGGCAGATTTGCACTCCTGGTTTATTTGTGATTTCGGAAAACATTACTTTGTAAAATAGGATTAATAATAGTATCCACTCAGAGGGTCGTTGTAATTAAATGAGATGATAGGATCCAAATAATTTTCACTAAGGTGCAATCAGGAAAGGAAACTGAGACCCAAAGAACTCAAATGATTTATCCAAGGTCACTTGGTGTGTGCCACCTTGAGCCCAGCTCTTTGGTCTAAACCACTCCAGCACTTCAGAAATCATCGTTTACCAATCTGCTTTTGTTCATAGAATAAAGAAAGGGAAATAAAATTGGTACTTAAAGCCTCCTTCACCAGAGTGTGGACTGAGTTCCTCTGTAGCCTCTTTGGATTTATTTCGGATGTGTCTGGATTACCAGCAGGAAACAACTGCCCTCTGGGACAGGGACAGAAGGGAAGAAGTTGCCCCAGACCTTGGTAATGTCACCCACTCCTGCTGGGCGGCCCTGGCAGCCGTCTGCGCGCTCAGCAACTGCCTGCATCCTGAGGCCGTGTTCTCTCCGTTTTCTATATGCGGTGTGGACTATATTTTCTTTCAGTTTCCTGTGAATTGGAGAGGTGCATTGTGCCAGCTTTCCTAAATTGCCACAATCAATATTCTGCCTTGATTTTTTATGCATGCTAATGGCTTTTCTCCTTTTGAAATGTACTTGTTTCCTAGATTAGTCTTTGCAACATTAAATAAATAAAATAAAATAAAATAACTAAAAAAAGAAAAGGAAAAAAATAAAAGCCCTCTCTATATCACGGTGAGTTTCTGCCTGGAATTTTGTGGCATAAATCTAAATGGGGGTAAAGAAACCACTGCTCTGCAGGGCTGGAGAGACCCTGGCTGGCCTTTCTGGGCCAGTCAACTTGGAGCCCAGGGAGAGTGAAGAAGGAGGTGGGGTTTCAGCTCAGAGAACCACTTGGCCTGGTGCCCAACAGCTTGAAGGCCTGTACTGTCTTTGCTGGCTTTCAGGAGTCATGGCCCCTCTCTCCCACCAGCTGGATTGCTTTCTGACAGAGCTTTGTGAGTTTGGGGACACCAAAGTAGCCTCCTGAGATTGGGTGATACCCTTCGCACCCTTATTTATATAGGATTTTCTGTATTCATTTTACAGGAGGTTGGGGCTCCAGTTTGCACAATCTCTGCTTTAGTTTTCTTTATACATCTTACGCTTCAGACAGAGGAACCCCTCCCTGGTCTTACACTGTTCCCTCCACCTGTGATGTCTGCTCTGCTCCCCACTGCACATCAATGTCTGTTTTTTCTGAATACCATCCATCACTTAAAAATGAGATCCGTGTTGTCTGCTTCATAAAGCCTTCTCTGATTTCTGTTTTTATTCATTGATTTGTTCATTGCTTTCAATAAACATTTTATTGAATGTCTGATATGCTCTATGCTCTGTGCTGTGGATGAAGCACCAAAGAAACAGAAAAAGATCACTGTCCATGGCCTTTCCATGGCCACTCAGAGAGAGAGAGAGAGAGAGAGAATGTGTATCTAGGATGTCAGATGGTAAAGTGGGAATGGGGAGATCATTTGAAGTAGAATGGTCCAGGAGGGAGGCCTTACTGTCGAGGTCATACTTGAACTAGGATCTGAAGACAGAAGTGCTGTCTTCCTCCTCTGACGGCCCTCCCTCTGCCTTCTTCTCACAGCCTCTTAGTTCCGATGGGGATGGGAACGTGTTGGGGGGTAGGAGAAAGGAAGTTATGTACACTTGTCATTGCCGCCTAACATGTTGTCTTCTGGTGCTTATGAAGTGACTTTGGAGCCTTTCTTGTTGACTCGGCTTGTTTCACCGCCGTTCCTAGTGAACTGAAGCAAGATGTATTCTGTATTGTGTCATACTGTTCAAGGAGGGGTCAGGGAGCCCTCTGGGCCCATGACCTTCAGCGACGGTGCTGTGTTGCTCTGTAAGCCCAGCACGCAAGAGCCCCTTCCAAAGGCTTCGTTTTCTCAACCTCAAAATAAGGGACTTGAATATCTGGCTCCTTAGCACGTTCCCAGTTCCGAGGTCCCTCGGATATTAGGAAAATCTAGCTCAGGTCGCATCTTGTGCAAGACCCTTGGCCGATGAGGCCAGCCCACAGACTGCCCCACTGCTTATGGCGTGTCGGCGCTCTGCAGGTGGCATCTCCTACCTGCAGCACCCTGCGTCCCAGGACAGTGTCCCCTCCGCCTAGATCGTGAGCACCCACATGACAAGCCTGGGGACATATCTTGTGCCCTTTATAACTTGCAGTAGTAGGCTCTGTGTTCAGGGTTAGTTAATTAATAGCTCCGTGTAGCTCTCTGTCCGTTATTTATTGCGTGCCTGGAGAGTCTGATCGGCCCTGTGATAGATCCTGGAAATACCTTTCCCAGGAGTCCTCTAGAAGTTCACAGCGTGTCAGATGAATAATATTATTTGTAAAGGACTTTGTTGTTTTCCTGGTGCTTTCACTTCTGTTGCCCTGTTGATCCTCAAACATCCCTATGAATGAGGCAGAACTTATGAGTTTATATTTTGGGCCCTTTAAATTATAGGAATGCAAGAATATGACTTGGCAAAAAGAGAGAGAGAGTGAGCGAGCCCACAAGAGCAATCAGTTTCAATTGTGCTGCTGGCCTGGAGTCTGGGGTCCCACCGTGAGACAGTGTCCTTAGGGGCAGGAGATGGGGATGGAGACATAGGTCCATTCTCTCCTTTGGTCTCTGGTCCCATGTGCCTTTTATGGTATATGAATTAAATCATGGGGCCCCTACCTTTGGGGTGATTTTACGGATTTCCAGGGCTGCTTTTAACACATGTGATTTTTGGCTTACCCATTGACTTGAGAACCAAGTTTCTGGTGTAAAAATTCTCCCTTTTTTCCATGTCACAGATGAGGAAATGGTTTTGGAGGGAGGAATGTTCCTCCTGTCTGCATGGGAGGCCAAATGAGAATTGGTCGTATGCCTTCCTCACCTGCAACCAGGGCTTCTTCCTCATGAGCCTCATTTTTATAATTCCACGGGGGTCACGTAATTGTGGACTCATAATGCCTACGGGGAGAGGAGCTTGTCCGGGAGCTGGCAAGACGTGCCCGTTGGACGGATAATAAGAGAGTGGCTTCCCTTTGAGTCTTCGGCAGCTCTGGACTGCCTTGGGCTCCTTCTGGCCGGGGTTGGAGACGCCTGTTCGGAAATCTGGAGCTGCTTCTCCACTGGCAGCTAATGAATTCTGACTGACTTTGAACGCTCCCCAGACTCAACTGCAGTTCTTTAAAGCCTGTCTTCCACATGGAATTGGCAGGTGCATTTAATTGTTTGGGAGCCAGATAAAAATGCTTTGTTCTTTGTTCCTGCGTTATGCCATTTCAGAAGATCTCTTCTCCCACAGATTGCTGAGGCTGTTCAATTTGGGCCTTAAATTGGCTCTCTCGGAGCAGATCTTTCAATTTATATTCCAAGGCCTGTTCTTTTTGATTATGCATTTAGGGTATCCGTTAGGTTTCTTAATCTCTTTATTCCTATTTATTTTTGCCTTTCTCTTCCCCCTTTAAATCTGCTGCACGGTGAAAAACGTGCAGTCGTGGGACATGCAAGTATTTCTTTTTCTTGTCTGGCCACCGTAGCTTATGATTCTTCTTTTTTTTGGCTTAGTATTTTTCTTTATGTCTTAGGATGGGGTTAATGCTGGTGATAATGCTGATCATCATGATTAAAATGTTTCCTTATTAAGTCTGTTTCTGTGCTTCGATCTCAAGTAGGCAGCAGGTTATTAGTGAACAAGAGAAACACCCAGGAAACCGTGTTCCAGACTTCACAAAACGTGCCAAGTGCACCTCCAGGTGCTGGGGTAAAGCTGTGGGAGAGAGAATCTGGGTCTCTGTCCTCCTGGTGCTTAGAGTCTGGATTCCCCTGCATCTCCTCATTTTTCCTGCGGGGGGGGGGGTTGGATTGTGAGTCTCATTCACCGGTGAGGGAACTGAGGCTCACAGCGCTGACAGCCTCTGTCTGAGCTCACACAGTCAAAATGGACTGGAGGTGGCTTTCAGCCGCAAGTGTGAAGTCTCCACTGCTAGTTAGAGCCTGTGCTAAAGGCAGGTATTCCAACTTGACCTCTGGTAAGATGTGGTGGGGGCAGCCCTTCCCAAGTGCAGCTGGAGTCTCTCCTCATTTCCTCTCTTCTGAGCACGGGAAGCATTATGGCGTGGAGATCTCTCGTGCTCCCTTTTTCTTGCTTTACAGCTTTTCTGAAGCTCCATTGTCTATCTGTGAAATGGAAGGTCTTGGGGAAGGAGGAGAGAAGGTGGGAGGAGAGGCGAAATATTCCAGAGAATGGGTTCTGAAATTGATAGACCTAGTAACAACACAGACACATATATGATGAAATATTTAGCATATTGCAGAATAAATATTTGCAGGCTTTATTTTTCTATTGTGGTTACATCTGTGGTGAACTGAAATTTGGTTGGGTGTCAAATGATAAAAGTCACATTGTATTAAATGCTACTTTAGTGTGGAAAACTAGTTGTCCCGGAAGTGCCCGGTGAAGAAAGGAGGGTTGAGTTCCGACAGGGTCATCACGGACTGGAGTGGCCACGGGATGGCAGGGAGCTGTGGAGTGCAGTGGCCTGGACGGGAAGAAGAGCTTGGAAGGCTGATGTGGCCAGTGGGATGACTGGTCTTAAAGTCCAGGCTAAGGAACTTAGGCCTCATGCATTCACTCATTCATTCATTCGTTTGTTCGTTCATGCATTCATTCATTCATGATGCAGGGGCGGGTGGAGGAGGGAGCAGAGTCAGTATGCTAAACTTCGTCAAAGGCGATTAAAACGGTCTCAGTGGGAGAGAGATGATGAGGGCAGGACTCTCAGGCAGTGATGATGGGGAAGAAAAGTAGCTGAGAGAAATCAAAGGTGATAAGATGGTTTAAAAGCACTTTGAAGCATCTGGATTTCGGGGTGGTCATGAAAGTAGAAACAGGCAAACCCAGGGAACCGTGGAAATGTAGTTAAGACTGCTACAGGGAGAGAATCAGGGGCGTGGTCATTAAAGTGACCCTGCAAAGACTGTGCAGAGGGTCGGTGGTGGGGACTTAATTCTGAAGATTCTGGGACACGGTTTGAGCATTTGCTGGACAACTGGGCTTCACCGGCTTCTTTAGCCGTCTCCTGATTATGTCAGCCACACGGGTGCATCTTTCATTCTGATTGTTTTAAATTTCCTATGTTTACAGCCTTTGGATTCTAGGCAATGCACGAAAGAACATTTTTTTTCTCTCCATCATAAAATGAAGAGACTGTTTCCTCTTCTTATTTGAAGTGATCCTTAACTTCCCCTTCTTCTGTTTTTCCCTTCTTTAAAATTTTCTAAGAAAACGACCTTAGGACATCTATATGGAACAGGTTGCAAGGATGGTGCCACTGAGTGCTAGAAAATACTTAAGGATTTTTTACGGCCTGCCGGCTCAGGCAAAGAAACCGTTGCTTTGAAATATGGGCCTGTTTGTTTCTTATGGTATTCTGTCTCCTTACAAGCGTCCTTTCTAGTTCATTTATTTTTGTAGCCATTGCACAGATGAAAGAGAGATTGTAAATCCTGCCGCGTGTCGGAAACCAGAGCTGTGCATACCGATTGCCATCTCTGGTCATGCGCTCAGCGGAAAGGATGGACAGGGTCCCCCTCCCCCTTCCCTCCTCCTGAACCGGTTTGTCCAAGTTCTGCTGTTTGATCATTTCCCCTGTTGGCAGAACCTGCCTTTGACCCTCAGCCGCAGTGATTGAGTGTGTAGCTGGCGCTACTCCAGATGCCTGGGGGACCAAACTTTGCCCAAGTTGGCCAATCATTCCTCACAGCTGCTCGGTTGTTCTAGTCTTTGTTGATATTTCCTAGAAAGTTCTGGCTCCGCATTTGTCATTGGTTACTTAGTTTCTTTGGCATTTAGCTGGTCTTTCTGTTGGGGACTGTCGGGGATACAGTGATCAGACTTGGATACAGTCCTGGAAGGAGCTCTAGAGGAGAAAGAAGAGGAATGATACCTTTTTTTTTTTTTTTTTTTAAAGTGTGCAATGTTTTGGTTTTAGTATACTTACAAGGTCGTGCAGCGACCACCACGATCTAGCTGCAGAACGTTTTCATCACCTTGGGAACAAAGCCCATACCCACTGGCAGTCGCTTTCCCTCCCTCCTTCCCGCCGCCCCCTGGCATTCACTAATCTACTTTCTGAATCTGGGAATTTGCCTATTCTAGACATTCCCTATAAACGGAATTATGTACTACGTGGCCTTTTGTGTCTGGCTTCTTTCGCTTAGCATAGCGGTTTCAAAGTCCAACCATGTTGTAGGCCATAAAAAACTTCATTCCTTTTTGTAGCCAAATAATATTCCGTTGTGTGGATAATCACATTTTTATGGGAGTAATATCTTGAGTAGTATGTTTGAATGTTTTCTATACTCATTGTTCCATCAGCTTTATTTTTTATTATTTATTTATTTTTTTAAAAGATTTTGTTTATTTATTTGAGAGAAAGAGAGAGAGAGAGAGTGCACGAGCAGGGCAGGGAGGCCAGAGGGAGAAGGAGAAGCAGACTCTCTGCCGAGCAGGGAGCCCGATGCGGGGCTTGATCCCGGGACCCCGAGATCGTGACCTGAGCCGAAGGCAGATGCTTAACCAGCTGAGAGCTACCTAGGCGCCCCGAGCTTTATCTTTTTGAAATTCATTTGTCTTCACATCAAACCTACTTGGTAACCACAATTATGATCACCTCTTTATACCAAAGGAAACAGGCACAGACAGGCCACACAGCTAATACTTGGCCGAGTAGGCTTGGTGTAACCAGAGCCTTGTGCCCCTAGCCACCACATGATCTACGCCCCGCTCCCCCACCTTACAAGTTAGGGAATATAAGACATGTTTAAAAATGATTATAAACATTGGAGAAAGTTACCCAGGTGTCTACGGTGAGGGTTAGTAGCTCAGCGTTGGGGGTGGCCTGGCCGATGTAATGTGTGTTGTACTCGGAATCATTCCTGCGTGCCCTTTGGATTGTGGCACACGGTGGATTGAGGCCAGCAAAAGTGTGTAGGCCACAGGGAAATGGGGTGGAGCTCTCAATTCACTGCCAGGTTTGCTTACGGCTGACCTAGGCCGTGGGTGGGGCTGAGCCTGAGGCCAGGAGTTTTCAGACAGTGTGTACCTGGGTGGGACTGGGCAGGCAGGAACTCGATAGCAAGCAGCTCTTTTTTGCCGGAATGTAGAGGAGTACATGCAGGGCAGAGGGTTACATCCAGCTTATCACAGGTGTGATGGGTGATGGAATGAAGGAGAGAGACCATGGGTGAGTGCCAGAGAGCCTGGAACGCCAATTGAAGAGTCCATGCCATGAGGGGCCTTGAGGGGCATGGAAACCTGCAGTGATTTCCATACTGGCTTTTTGAGCACTGCCTGTCTTGCCCAAGTCCATCCAGGTTTCTGGCACTCTGCTGGATCTTCTATCCAGAACCTGGCTGGGGGGACACTATCCAGGTCCTTTCCGATGGCATTACAGAGTGAATGGCTGGGAGATGGGACTCTCCAGGCCTAGACTTTGCTTTAGTGGAGCCCAGGGTGTTGTTCTGTGATAGAATACTTCTGTCCCTGGCAATTCAGTTATTCATTCAACAAATATTGGAGGCCCTATTATGTGCCCAGAAGTAGACACACATCATTGAACAAAATGGTAAGGACTCCCTCTCCCTTGGAACTTAGACATTCTGTGAGGGAAGCAGACCATAAACAATGGACATGATAATAAATTGTCATTTTGGTTTTTTATTTAATACATTAAGTGTTCTTAAACGAAGAGTAAAGGGAATGGGAGGAGGTTTAAATGTTAGATAGATAAATAAGAAGGTGATGTTGAAGGAAAAACTAGGAGATGGTTAAAGATGAGCTATGGGAACGTTTGAGGAAGCCTTCCACCCAGGGCAGAATTCGAAGATGTTCACAGAACAGCAGGGAGGTGAGTAGAGCAAGTGTGAGCGGGGTGGGAGGTAGCAGGAGCAAGGCTTAGCACCCCTCTGCCATCGGGAGGACTCCGGCTTTTCCTCTGAAGGAAAGGCAGCATTTTAGGACTGAACAGAGGAGTGACACGTTTGCACATGAGCTTTAAAATCGTCCCCCCAGCTGCGGCGGTGAGACTCTGATAATGATCTTGAATCTGTAATATGCTAAGTGCACTTCTTGGAATAGACGGATTAACAACTCAAAAAATTAAAAATCATGCCCGAGGTATGTACAGAGCCTGAGGAATTCTGGAGTCCTCTGTTAGACCCTCAGGGGCCCTCCGAATACATTTCTTTTCCTGCCTGTCATCAATCAGGGCCTCAAGGGGGAAGTGCCTCCCTTCTGCAGCAGAAGCATGGCCAAGCCCTGGTCACGGTGGCTGTGATTTCTGCTGCTGGCTGTCTGTGACCAGGTTCTGGATTTTATTTGCTCTAGTATGACTTAGCTATCAGTACTGAATCATTTACATATATTGAGCATATACTTTAGGAAATACAGATATAGCCTGGGTGGCTCAGTCGTTTAGCGTCTGGCTTCTGCTCATGTCGTGATCCCGGAGTCTAGGATCGAGTCCCACGTTGGGGCTCCCTGCTTCTCCCTCTAACCCTCCCCCTTCTCTTGTTCTCTCTCTCTCTCTCTCTCAAATAAATAAAATCTTAAAAAAAGAAATAGAGATGTATGTATATATAGCACATAGCACCTGGGTGCTAATGTATTAAATTGCTATAGGTTGATTTCTTCCATTTCACAAGGTTTTCTCCAGGTTAGAAATAGGAATGCAAAAGTGTACTTTTAGTCAGCAAAATACTGGGTCTTTTACACAATCCCAACTTACTCCGTTGGGAGTAGGAAACAGACAGTAGTCACATTATCTCCTCTATGAATGGACACCCTCTTACAGTATAAATGTATAAAAGTACTGACGTCACTTATTTTGTCTGGCTTAATGTGGGGCCTTGTCTGGGCCAGAATTTTTCAAAGATGCCTCCACTATTTGAAATTCATGTTACATTTGTTGTGCTGCCTTCTCCCCTCCCCATTAGAGATTTGTGGGATAGCTCCTTGGCAAAATGTCAATGCAAATGTTTGTAGAGGTGGGCGAATGAATTAAAAAGCAGAGTAGGCATTTAACTGGCAGACTGAAAGGAAAATGTCAGTTTCTGTGGGTTAAGCAGGATCTCTGCAGCATATTTAGCACTTGACTTCTTCCAAATTTGTCTACATGAAATAACCTCTCTGTTTTCACACAGGAAATATTTGAATAACTTTGAAATATGTGTGTAATGCTGGGTATGGGACCAGATGGAAGAGCATTTCTTGGCCGATAAATGTAAACAAGCTGCCACTAATGTTACAGCTGTAGACATAAATACACTTTGGTTGTGGTCGTATTTTATTTTTGAGAGTGTTCAGGACTTCAAAGCGAAGCCCAAATGGAGTTTCTATTTGAATTTTGTTGATGGAGCTTTCATTTGTGTCCATTTTACCTGCCCTTATTGGCTAGAATATTTTATCCCAACGTAAAATGAATACAAGTGTTTACATTTTCCAGGTAGTGTCCAAAGTATCACTTCCATCTCTGGTTCCCTGGGGAAAGTCCTCTGCAAACAGCTGTAGGATATTGTAGTTAAAGGAAATTGTCGGCGGAGTTGGTAGGTTACTGAGTTTGTAGAGTCTGGGCGGCTGGTCTGCTGTGTTAAATTGGGAGTTGCTTGTCCTGCAAGAATTTTGGTTGTGGGGTGTTATGGGGAATGGCGTTATAACCTTTAACCATTGTTACGACCTAAAAATGATGGAAGATAAAGTCACGGCTCTGGATCAAGAAAGGTTCTGTCTCATACTGTCTTGTTTAATCCATCTCTTTAGGTGGGTGGATTTTTTTTTAATGATTTTTTATTATATTATGTTAGTCACCATACAGTACATCCCCATAGGTGGATGGATCTTATTCCTATTTTATAATGAGGAAAATTAGCCTTCGAGAGATACTAGTCCCAAGGTCCCTAACAGAGTTAGTGACAGAGCCAAGATTTGGACCTAGTTCTAATCTACTCAAAAGCCCATGTTCTTTTTACTGTCTTCAGTTATCTCCAGGGAAGGGGCAAGGTCCTGTTTGTTAAGCATGCCCCAAAAGATTGTGTCTGACAGATGGTCATGTTTCTCAATCTCTAGATGGTTAATGGAGAACCCATGACTTTATTGATGATGACTTTATTTTCAACACTTACTCAGCAAAGTAATGTTGGTTCTCAGAGACCCATCATCTAGATCTTGTTCTGACCAATAATTGTGTGATTATCTTGGGGACTAATAAATCCGTAGGTTTCTTCCAGCTGTGTGACCCCGAGACCACGAAGACTCAGGAATGGCTCCTTCCAGGGTATTTCTAGAGTGTCTGCCTCCATGTGGTGGTTAGTCTTCTCCAGCTGGGCTGTAATTGCTACCTCCAAATAAAAGGGTTCAGGAAACCCTGAGACCAGATCACCTGGGGGCTCTTAAATTAATTGGCATTTAATAAAAATGTTTGTAAGAATCAGGGTGCCCATGCACACACTTCGCCTGTGCTTGGACCACACTTTTGCATCTTGACCCAAGTATGCTAGAAAAGTAACAATGGTTACATCCCAAGAAGACACAGACTAAAAGGTTATGATATGTGGAGCAGGAGTGATAGGTGGTCCCTGGCTTTGTTATTTTAGGGAGCTCTTTCCAGCAGTGTCTGAATGCAGCTTGGTCAGATGATGGCTGTTTTCTGATTTTAAATGAAATTGCATGGCCTTTTTGTTCAGGGTATTTCTGGTGTGTTTCCAGTAGAAAGAGATTTGTGTGGGGTCCCAAATCTCTGCGTTCTCTCAGAGGTAATGCTGTGGGTGGATAGGAGGGGGATCAGTGGTGTGGATTTATGTGTGTGCACGTGAGCACGTTGACCCGAGCCCGTTGACCCAAGCCTGTGGTTTGTGGCAAGGCGGGGGATGGGGGAGGGTGAAGAAGGAGCGGCGTACCAGGTAATTAGATATAAAAATAAAATGAAACAAAAGGAATGCCAAAACAGCCAATGTCATAGGATTATTATGAATATTTGCCGAAATAATACGTAGGAAGCGCTCGAAGTCTGGCATCTAGTAGGTACTCCATAGATACTGTTTTTTAGGTTTTTACTATTGCTTCTATTACTGTTATTATATGTTTATCAAATGTGCATGGGAGGGGCACCTGGGTGGCTCAGTTGGTTAAGCGTCTGCCTTCGGCTCAGGTCATGACACCACGGTCCTGGGATCGAGCCCCACATCGGGCTCCCTGCTCAGTGGGAAGCCTGCTTCTCCCTCTCCCACTCCCCCTGCTTCTGTTCCCTCTCTCGCTGTGTCTCTCTCTGTCAAATAAATAAAATCTTTTTAAAAAAAAAATGTGCACGGGAGAAAGACTTCTGAATTACTAAGATAGGCTGTGTTTTATAACTGATAGAATTAGGTGATGGCTGTGATTACAGTATAAGCCAGACAGTTGAAGGATGGGTATCGAGTGAGATCTTTATAATGATTTGGCTGAAGGCATTATTTTAGACAATAAAGCAAATGTGGACTCTTGGGTGCCACTTTTTCGAAGTCTCTGGTGGAGAGGGCAAAGTGAGTGGCCAGAGTGAAATTTGAAGCTCTTTCCGGTGAGGCCTTTGGGGGGGGTGGATGGCAAAAATGATCAACCTGGCAGGGTAGAGAAACAGTCTCAAGCTGAGATGTGAATTATGGGCTGAGGAGGCCAAGACTTTCCTCACCTTTGCGACCCTTCTGTCTTGTGGTGGAAATTTATGACTGGAATGTAGATGAGGACACCCACCAAGTCAGGGGATAGAGAGGAAATGTGCTCTAAATGGCAGTCGCCATCATAGACACAAGGTGGTCTCCACCGCAGAGATCACCAGTGCCTCAGTACTGTGACGGAAGAGCCTTTTTGGATGGCAAGACCACCTGCCTGAGTTAGGGATGGTACCTTGTTCTTCCTGCAACTCCTAACTGATGAAAGTGGTTGGAGTTTCTTTTTCCCTGGCTCTTAATTACAAAAGGAGAAAACCTAACTCAGTAAAGTATGTCGTTTGAAGAATGTATGCCAGTCACCCCAGAATCCTCTCGTATTCTTTAGGCTTCTTCATCACTTACTCTGCAACTTTTGAGCTTCCCAAGGAAATGGTACAATGAATACATGTGTTTCTTTTCATTTTGAATCCGATTTGCTTAGCAGCCAAGTCGATAGTGAGTAGAAGATCACACTTGTTTAAGAGGCTGCTAATCGCCAATTGTACAAGTTCCAAGTGGGAACTGACAGGCCAGAGCTTTAGTCTTGTTGGCGTTGCTTTGGAGGAAATCAGGAGAGAGGCTGCCAGCCGCCTGGCTGGGAGATGGGAGGCTTAGCAGTGGACTTTCTCCTGCAGATCAAAGAGAGGCTCTGTGCTTAGTCAGGTTTCTCTTTTTCAGGCAAAATGTGGTGTGTGTGAATGGCGTCCTTGTGAAGGAACAGGCTGGAATCAGGCCGTGGGCGTTAATGCGGGGAAGGGGTCATGCTGGGGGAAAGGCTATCGAAGCCTCTCCTCTCCCTCTGGAGTTCCCAACCTGCTGGGATCTGGGAGCACTGTCATAGGGGTGCCTGAAGGCTCCACCTCATCTCTCTCAGTGGGTTTTGTTGGCTCCATTTGCAGGAGGAGAGAACTTATGGGGGAGATCTGCTTGTAAACAGAAGTGGGCGGTGCCATTTTGTTTATCTCACACACTTATGTTTTGGATTGCGTTTGAAGCTTTGGCATCCCAGTAACTATGTGGTATTGTCTGCTAATTTACCCATCAGTCTGTCTGTGAAAGGGAAGGAAAGGGGAAGGTGAAGATGGCTGCGGGGAGAATAATTTGTCTCAACTCATTTCCTCCTAAAAGGTTGAAAGTAAAATAAAAATAAACTTGAACACTGATGGGCATTGTGCCTCCAGGTCCCATCCCCACAGAGGCAGGGACAAGGTAAATGAGAGGGCCTGGCTGCATCGCTTGTCTCCTCGGGCTGCCTGGGTGGGGAGGGACCCATGCAGGTGGTTTGGGTGTGGGATTCTGGCCAAGGGAGGCTGAACGAGAAGGAACAGGATTGAGCAGCTATCAAACCCTGGACTGTAAGAGCATATTCCATAATCAGCAGATGAAGTGAGCCTAGTATGAAAGGAGCTGGAAGAACAGAGCTCTGGCCCCAGTCTGGCAGTTTGGACTCAGTCCGCTCATGGGGAGCAAGTTCCAGGAGGCTCCTTGTCTGATATGCTTGGAGGGGGGCCATCACGGTTGTTTACAAGCCTGGGCTGGGAACTGTGCAGGCACCTCCTCTCTCTTCTGTCGTCTTCTTGACAGGTGGACAAGGAGGGTGGTGTTTATTTCTCATTTACTGATGGGGAAACCAAGGCTCAGGAGAGCAAAATAAGCTGCAGTTTATGGAGCTGGGAAGTGGCGGACCCAGGATGGGAATGGAGGTGTTGTGTTTCAGTGTCCAGAGCGCTTTCTTCCCTCACCAGCTCTAGTTTATATGTACATACCGTACACACTTCCTTTGACAGATTTCTAGAGACATGTTTATAGTTCTGTGAATTTAACAAATCCAATTTTCATGAGCAAATGTCCCTGCCTCAATTGCTTTTGAACCGAGAAGGACGCATCCCTGTGGTGCCTACATAGTGCAGTGTTGCGGAGCTGGCCCCTAAGCGAGGACGGTCCTGTGTCATCACGGCGGGCGGAGAGGCACAGGTTCCTCGAGTGGGGTTCTTCGCACCTTCCCTCAAGGGGAAGCTGATCAGCATTCTTCTCTGACAGGCCAGAGACAAGAAGGAGCTTGCTTTCAGTGTTTGTCTTTTGTGGTTCCACCGAAAGGACTTAAGGACAGACAGTCCTCCGGCAAGCTACAGATGTGGCTGGTTGAGCCACTTTTTGGCCAAGGCTGAATCACATTACTCCCGTAGTAAAGCATCCGTGTTCCCCCCATTGTCTATGATGTAAGGTTCAAACTTCTTTTGGAATTCCAAGCCTCTGTAGTGGGGCTTGAGTCTCCCATTGCACCTGGTCTCCCCCGGATCTCCGTCTCAGGCCACCACAGAGCCAGCCTTCCAAGCTTGCTGAATGGCCTTTGCCGCTGCCTCCCTGTCAAGACACTAGCTGCCCTTTGAAGGTCACCTGCTCCACTAGGTCTGCTTCCGCTTCCCCCTTGATGGGCAGCCTTTGGTTAGTCCGCTGTGACCGTTTGCTGACTCTGCTGGTCTGCCCAGCTCACATACCAATCCCTGTCTCACAGGACCTCACAGACTGCTGGGTGTGTAGTGGATACTCAACGTTTGTTGACTTGAAGGGCTCGGGTTTTGTTTCTGCATGAGATGAATAAATCTCAGAGCATAATGCATTCATTGGAGACTGATTGGAAGAATCTTCCTTCATCCTCTTCCTCCTTTCCACCACGGGATCGAGTGAAACAGAGCATGGGGCTGGGAGTTGGAGAAACCAGTATGCTAGTTCTTTTTTTTTTTTTTTTTAAGATATTCATTCATTCATTAGAGAGAGAGAGCGCGCATAAGCAGGGGGAGCAGCAGCAGAGCGGGGAGCCCGATACGGGGTTCAATCCCAGGACCCTGGGATCAAGACCTGAGCTGAAGGCAGACCCCTAACCTACTGAGCCATCCAGGCGCCTCCAGGAAGCTAGTTCTGATTTGCTCTCCAGCCTATATGACCTGGGCTGGAGCAGCCTCAGTTTCCCTAGCTATGAGAGGAGTGTGAGCCGATGACCCTCTATGCATGCTAAGCCAGGTGGGCCCTAGTCTTTTGCATCTTGGTGTACTTTTTCCACCCCAGTGGCTTCCTTGCTTCTGGTCTTGTTAGGATCTGTGTGCCGTAGAGCAGGGCCCTCTTGCCCATTTCACTAGAAAGGCCCTAATTGCACACCGAACATGGGCAGCAGCTTCAAAAGCCTCCACCTAATTGAACAGCATCCACTTCCCTGAGATCCCACAATCTTAAGTGTTCTTTGAATCTCCATTGGCCTCTTGATGATTTTTCTCCTGTTACATAGGATGACTGGACAAGATTGATAATACCAATATTGTTTCTCAGTGCTTTCCTCCTCAGACATGCCACTGCTGTGAAGAATTGTTTTTGAATTTCCTGTGTATCACTCCCACAGTGGGTCCTCTTTTATTAGTATTTGACTTTATTTTATTTAAGATAACAGTGTAATTTGGAGTCAGTTCTTGAGGTTGAGGTGATTTAAGAGAAAACAAATCTTACCCATTTACTCTAATTCTGTGTCTATAATGTCTACGATATTTATGGCATTAATTTTGTAGGCAATGTATTGCACAGCAGAACAGGATGTTATATACAGGAATGGTGGCGCTTTGACTGAAGTATGTGTCCCGTGGTAGCTTTGTCCTCAGGCGTGTAACTAAATATGCGCACAGATTCAGCGACCAAGTGAGTACTCAGAAACCTCAGGCTTCTGCAGGAGGCCATGGGAGGTCAGTGAGGACATGCTACGCCATGTCGGCCATTCCTACGTCGGCCACACTCTCGTGCTGCTCTTTAGTTCCTCCCCTGGGTCATTACAAAAGGCTCCTGTTTGACTTTCTGGTTGAACATAGCTAATCCATCTTGTATGTGCCCACCAGTCACATCTGCCAGTCCTGGTTACTGCCTAGGCATCCCCTCGCTCAAGGATCCTTCCTTGCTCCCTGTTGCCTGAGTGAGAAGACGACCCTCAGTCCCGGTGTCCAAGCCCCTCTCCACGTTACCTGATGAACTTGTCTGATACCTCCCTACCCCTCTGTCTGGTTCACTCATGTCCGCAGCCTTTTGCCGCTCCCCCACCTCTCACAAACTCATCCTTTCTTCAAGGCCTGCTTCTGGGACCAAGAACTCCCAGCTTTCAGGGATTTCTTCCTCTTCCATACCTTGCAACTCTTAGTGTGGCCTAATGTATGGGTTACTTCTTGCTGTGTAACAGATGACTCCACAATTGAAAACAGCGAACATATATTGTCTCCCATAGTTTCTGAAGGTCAAGAATCTGAAAGTGGCTTAGGTGTGTGGTTGATTGTAGTCAGGCTGTCAGTCAGAACTGCACCATCTGAAGTTTTGGCTGTGGGGAGGATCCACTTCTGGGCTCACTCAAGAGACTCTTGGCAAGAGATCTCAGTCCTTTTCCACTTGGCCCTTACCATAGGGCTGCTCAATGACATGGCAGCCAGCTTCTCCAAAGTGAGTGATGAGAGAGAGAGAAACAGACAAAGATGAAGCTGTAGTGCCTTTTGTAACCTAATCTTGGAAGTAAAAACCATTATATCTGTTGGGCACACTGACCAACCTTGGTACACTGTGGAAGATGACCACTCAAAAATAGGACCGACAGAAAGTGAGGTCATTGGCGGCCATGTTGGAGGTTGGCTCCTGCATCTGCCTTATCTTTCTGGATGTATATATGTATATATTGTTTTTCCAGCTAGCCTGGGGACTGTTAGAGATCAGAGACTGGTCTCATTCACTGTTGTTGCTTCCATACTTCAAAGTGCTTTTCATGGAAATGCGTATTTTGTCTTCACAATAACCTGTTGGACTTTTAAAAAAACTAGTTAATTAAAACAGATGCAAGAAATGAAGGCCCAGAGGGATTAATCTAAGTCAATCAGCTACTGTATGACAGTTTGTGAATTCACTTCTAGGTCTTTCTGATCAAAAACTTAATGGTTTTGCATTTTACAAATTATTTACTGATTTTGACTCCTGTAAACTATTGGCTGCAACCTGCTTCCTGTCTATCAGCTTTGGTGATAATTAAGAGGAACAACTTGGTGGCACCCAACGATGCCGGGAAGTATTTGTATAAAGCAATTCCAAGACAGGAAGAGTTTCTAAGAAGTTGTCCTAATCAACTGAAACCTCATCTTCTGGGCTTTCATTTATTCAGCAACTGTTTAATCAAAGCCCCTGATTTATCTGACGGTTCTACTGAGCAGGGGAACTTAAGAGGCCCATACAAGTGCCATGTTTCAACAGGTTTTTCGCCCTCGGTCCCCAGGGGAGGTCTCACCTGGTACCTTCCACCACAAGGCACTGCCTACCACAAAACCTTGCTCATCTGCTTCAAACAGAATGAGAACAGACTCTGGGTTTTCTAGGTTTGGTGGGATGGAGCCATATTTTAAGTTGAAATATCTCCTGAAAAATTGTCCTAGATACTGTGACTCCATTCACAGGGAGGTCGGTGTGATGGTGGTGTGGGGGAAGGGAAGAAAAGAAAAAAGGGGAAAAAAGAAAAGGAAAGCCCTTGCTGTACCCTCAAACACAAAGTTCTGGTGGTTGAATTAGAGGAGCTTTGATTTTCATTTTGAACAAAACTCTGGCCCCCAGAGTTGACTTTCAAAGTGTGGAATGAGTACAAGTGTTTCTAATTTCAGTCATTCTTCCTTTATTCTCTGCAGAAAGGGGAACACGGCAGGTGGCTTTCGAAAACTTGAACCCCCCGAGTTTTTATGTCCCTCTCATGATCATCTTTTATGTCCGCAGGGGGCATTTAGACTTATTCTAGTAATGCTCCTTTGGATTTTTGACTTATTGGCTAAAGATACTTTTTTTCTTTTAATGTTCCTGATTTAGGTATGTCCTCCACCCCTTAGGCCTGGAAAAGTTGTCAGTATTGTGTTTCAAGCTCTTTTCTTATCTCTGCATAGGTGGGCTTTTCATTTTTTATTTTCTCCCCCCCGCCCCCCGTCACAGCCATGGGGTGTTTTAAATGTTACATGTCTCATCACACTGACTTTTCCCAAAACTGTAGAATTTCTTGGATTTCTTTAAAGAGTCCAGAAACACTGGGGAGGAGGAGAGGATGAGAAAGGGATTTGAAAGAGAACTGGGAATGAGCTTTCTCAGATAGTGTCATCCTCCTAGGTGGTTCTGAGTTGTTTTCTGTGTGGATTGACATTCTCTTGAGCTGAGTACTCAGGAGTCAAATTCTTTTCTCTGGAGCTCTGAGAAAGTGCCCGTTCTGATGACAGTAGAATTCTGTCTCACTATTTTGTTTTTAGTCTGCGCGTATCTCTATCTATATGCAAATAATATTTAAATATTTATGTGGAGACAAACCCTCAAGTGTGAAGTATTTCCAGAAATGTCCATATGTATTAGCAGTTCCTTCTCACTCTCACCCCCGATATAAATGGGCATTTAAACATTCAGGGGAGCAACTATAAATCCTTGCGAGAAGTTACCTGGTCAGGTAGCTTTGGTCAGTTGAGGTACATTTTACAAGGCCTACCCAGACACAGTTCCTAGGAATGCCACAGGTAAGACATGTCCACTAGAAAGAAAACGCAGTTAGGAGCAGGAAGATGAGTGTCCCTTTTAGTAGGATTTCCTCAGCACCCAAGGGGCTGCTTTGCCCCTAGAAGGAAAGTACACAAATCCAGAAGGTAGATGTGAAAGGAATGAAGATGACCTGGTGTGTTTGGCCCCAGTCCCTTCTGATATGTATACCCTCACGTTTAATAAACATGCCAGCAGTCGTAATTATGAGTATGTAAAGAGCTTAGCTATTTGTCCGGCACTGTCATGGGTCTTACCTTCTTTGGCTTCACAGAATCCCTGCCCCCAGCTCCACTCCCTCAGCACCGTGAAGCAGTAAGTCCTGCTTACTTCGTACAGAGAGACAGAGCTCAGTGGCTAAATGATGTACCTAGCTCGAACTGGGAAAGTAGAATTTCAAACCCAAGCCTTTTTTATCCCCCAAGAACCCAAGGCTTTTTGACTTCTGATTTAGTACACTTACCTGCCTCTGTCCCTTACCTAACTGTGCATTCGCTAGCTTGACTTCATAAACGGAGAATAATATATTTTTGGTTCTGTTACTGCTTCTTTCTTCCACCTCTGCTCCCATATTTCATGAGGTCAAGACCATACATGCTTTTGTATCTCTAGTTTCTATTCCATTCTCAGAATATGACAGGCATTGACAGACATTGGAAGTCATGGTAGTTTAAAATATGTCCTCAAATTCTTTGACAGTCCCTTCAAAAGATGGAGCCTGTTCTCTTGGAATGTGGGTTGGACTTAGTGACCCATTTCTAACAAGTAGAAAAAAGTGAAAACGGCAGTGAGTATCTTTAGAGATTAGATCATAAAAGGCACTGTGGCTTCCTCCTTGCGCTCTCTGCTGGATCACTCACTCTGTGGAAAGTTAGCTGCCGTGGCATGAGGACACTTAGGAGGTCCTATGTAGAGGCCCATGTGGTGAGAAACTGAGGCCCCTGGTCAACAATTTGGAAATAGGTTATTTAGCCCCAATCAGGCCTTCAGTTAATTACTTAACAGCAGCCTCACAAAGGACCCTGGGTTAGAAATAGCCAGCCCTATGATGCCTAAAGTCCCATCTTACAGAAACTGGAAGGTAAGAAATGCTTGGTTTAAGTTTTGGGTGCTCTGTTATGTAACAATGCACGAACTAATATAGAGATGAATGGACACTCACCCAAAGAGCTCCAGGCTCATGATATTTCTGGTCGTTAATGTTAGTGACTCAATGATACAAACTGTGATTTATAGACACCAGCTATTTCTCTGTTGTTTTCTTTCAACTCTGAAAAAATGTGCAGCAGTTTTGAGGGCTTCCCAAGTTATATAATCACCTGGGGATCATTTAAAAACCCACAATCTAACTCAATGAAATAGAACATCCTAAGGATGGGGTTTGGGAATTTATATATATATATATATTTTAATGTTTTTTTATTATATTATGTTAGTCACCATACAGTACCTCCCCGGTTTCCGATGTAAAGTTCGATGATTCATTAGTTGTGTATAACACCCAGTGCACCATGCAATACGTGCCCTCCTTACTACCCATCACCAGCCTATCCCATTCCCCCACCCCCCTCCCCTCTGAGGCCCTCAGTTTGTTTCTCATAGTCCATAGTCTCTCATGCTTCATTCCCCCTTCTGATTACCCCCCTTTCTTTATCCCTTTCTTCCCCTACCGATCTTCCTAGTTCTTATGTTCCATAGATGAGAGAAATCATATGATAATTGTCTTTCTTTGCTTGACTTATTTCACTTAGCATTATCTCCTCCAGTGCCGTCCATGTTGCAGCAAATGTTGAGAATTCGTTGGGAATTTATATTTTTAAAAAATGGAGATGATTCAGATGCAGACAGCCTCCACTTGTCCAAGGAGTATCATTTGGGAACCACTGGGCAGGAATGCTTTTTCCTTATTTCAATTCCGATCATCAAGGTTTGCTATGGATAATTGCGTCCCGTTCTCTTGGAGGGCCTCGTCTTGAAGTCTTCCGTGGTAGGGGAGCATGTCTTGGAATGAAGAACCATTGTCAGATCTGCATGTTGGTTCCCCCTTCAAGCTCCACCTTGTGCTTGGCATGGAGCCCATGTCAGACCGGGGTTGAGGGACTGCCTGTCCAGGTACTGCTTGGGACCAAGAGCAGAGAACAGAGACAGGTTCCAGTGTAAATGTTGAGTCTAATGCCTGGGATTAGTCTCAAAATCAGGCATGTTTATCTTTGTGCATCTCCTCATGTACACAGACTTCAGAAGCTTCCTTTGAGAAAGGAAGGAGCACAGAGGAGAATCGGTAGCTATGGTGAGCACTCTGTAGGGGAAACTTGTTGGCCTTCTAAAATGAAGGAAGAAGTCCTAATCCCATAGTCTGGTCACTAGATGCTGACAGAGTTCTGGCACAAACAGGGCATATTCTGAAGATGTGTCTTTTCTTCCATGAAATATTATAATCCTAATATAAAATCAGTTCTCCATCCGACATGGAGGCCCCTGGGTCCAGGAGCTGTAGAGGAGTGTAGGGCTCTGCCCTGTGAGGTACAGGCCTTTGCCACAACGGTGGAGATGAAGCTCAGCCTGCATGTCCCTTCGGACGATGGCTGAGGAGAAACAATGCAGACAGCATCTAGTATACGAAAATGTAAATTTTGGTCAAGATCCTAAATACGACTCCGAGCCTCAAAAAAACAAACAGGAGAAACAAGTACAATTAGTTCTTCAGACATTATTACTGTGCCCTGGGTGTAGCTTCTGGGATGTATACCACCTGATGTCTATGCCAAGTGTCAGGGCTTGTTGTTTGATCTGCGTTTTTCAAAGGGAGGAAGCCTGGTGGCTGAATGTACCTATTTCCCCCACGAGCGGTGATCGAAAATCTCTCCTGGCATTAAGTCAGTGTGCGGCCTTGGAAAAGTCCTTTCCTGCTTTACAACTCAAGTCTTTTCAGTGGAGAAGGGAGAGATGTAGACAGATGGTCCAAGTTCTCATCTAAAGAGGTGAGTCAGTTCAGCATCGTGTTGACTAGGGCAGCTCTGACAAAACCTCGGAGCCTGGGTGACTTAAACAACAAATTTATTTTCTCTCGTTCCTGGATGCTGGAAATCCAAGATCAAGGTGTCAGCAGGTTTAATTTCTCCTGAGACCTCGCTCCCTGTCTTGCAGATGACTTTCTTCTCACTGTATCCTCGCATGGCCTTTACTCTGCGTCCATGGGTTCTCTGTGTCTCTTTGTGTGTCGAATTTCCTCCTCCTACAAGGACACCAGTCAAATTGGATTAGGGCCCACCCTAATGGCCTCACTTTAACTTAATTTCTTTAAAGGCTCCATCTTTAAATACAGTCACATTTGGAGATATTGGAGGTGAGAACTTCAAAATAATGAATTGGGGGGAATACAATTAAGCCCATAACAAGCATCCAGATTACCTTCACAATTCTTAGAGTTCCACCGGATGCGCTGGCTGGGGGTAGGTGCGGGGCCTGCTTGGGTATGTCTAGCAGAAGTAGAAACAGAGTAAACCCCCTTAAGATATCTGGTCCTTTCCCTGCTTTTCCAGAAACAGATTCTGAGATTATCTCTGTAAGTCAAAAGTGTCAGAGTTAAAGTCACAGGATGCTAGCAGTAAAGGGGACCTACAAGTAATGCCTCTGTTTAACGTTAGAGCAAGCGAAGGGTAGAGTGGGATGGCACTGTGTTTTAATTAGGTCTCTTGATTTATAATCCAGTTACATCTGCTCAAAGACAAATCAGAGTACATAACCTTGGTTTCTGAGCTCAGTGTTGCCTCACTCCAGTACCTCTGAGGCACCCCAGCTTAGGAGCGGTATGACTCCAAGGAGGGGAGGATATAATGGAACTTCACTGGGATGTGATAAGAACATTCCCAAAATAGTGACATTCTGTAATCAAAAGCTTTTTGTCCAGGAGAGGGCTTTTTTTGACACTTTCTTCTTGGTCTCCCGAGCGGGGCAGGTCTCTCCCCATGAGATATAGGATCAAGGGTAGTAAATCTGTAAATTGGTAGAGTCTTGTTATATTTAAACAGGTGAAGAACAGTGAGAAACAATAATAGAAGTGATCCACTGAATTTTAGTTTAATTTAGGGGTTAGGCCTGGGAACGATTTTTGATGTTGAATACTTTTAGAAACCAACAGCCTGTTGAAGTGTTTGAAGAAATTATATCAAATTGTTATGTCTTTCTGGAATCCATAAGTGGCTTGGGAATCGGAGATGTGACCTGGCACTTTCTCTGGGTTAAGTGGAATAAAATTTGCAAATACTGTTATATACTTTTAAGAATTTTTTTTTTAAAGATCATGGGTAAATCAAATAAGAATAATCCTGTCAAATATCCATACCTGTGATTGAAAACAATTGTTTACGTAATTCAACAGACATTTCCATTTGTCCTGTGAAAGAAATCTGTGCGTGTCGCGTTGGTGGTCCCCGTGTGTCTTACTCCCATGATTAAATAATGTATCCTTGTTAACCTACTGAGAGAAAGGCTGGAAGCTTTTCCCGGAGTCTGAAACAGGGACATCTGTGTTTAAGCATCAGCTACCTATTATTTATAAAGCGAATCATCTGAATGCAAAAATAGAGGTATCTTTTAGTATTGTTCAAGAATGATTTGCCAATTTTCTTGTATGTCTGCTGTGTCTGAGACACAATATTTGCACCACAGACCCACACCCTGTTTTCAGAGGGTTCCAAAATGATTTATTCGTTCCACAAGTACTTAGCGAGGCTTCCTGCCCTGGGCACTAGCGACCGAGCAGCGAACAACCGCACGAAGGCCCGCTCCTGCTCTCCGAGAGTTTTTATTTTAGGAAGAAAGGCCTCCGGAAGATCATTTCACTCTTCAAAGTAAAACTGCTAGTCAGGCTAAATTTCCCAAAAGAAGGGAACATGATTCTAGGAGCCACAGGAGCAGGTCACCAAGGAGCCTGCCCCCGGCTGGAAGGCTTCTCTGGGAACCTCATTCTGGGGTGAGAAATGGTGGGGGAGGGGGAGGCTCAGCCGGGAGACCTGCGCGACAGGGTCACACAGGGAGTAGGACGCATGCAAGGAGGAGGCAGAATGGGAAACCACAGGTTCGGAAGGAGAGAATTTGGATATTTCTATGTCTTCTTCCTTTTTCCGGTGTGACTTTGGGAAAAATCACTTCACTTCTTTGGGCCTCATGTCCTTATTTGCAGGAATCAGAGAATCTGAGGGACCTCGGAGTCCCTGAACTAGATTGTCTTATTTTCGCAAATTGCCTGAGCACCTACTGTGTACCTGAGCACCTACTGTGTGCCAGTAACCTGATTGGTCCTGTCATTCAAAGGTAAAGTGAACTGGGACCATTGACCTCAAGCAGCTCGGTCCAGCCTCAGAGACAAACAGATGAGGCAACCAGTTGTGGTGCTGTGGTGTGTGCGTCAGGGGAAGACAGGTGACAGTGGGATGAGCCCTGGTGGGCGGAGCATGGCAGCCTGAAGGACTTCACGGAGGAAAAAGACCTTTCCCCAGAAAACAGGGCAAAGTCAGCCTGGGCAGCCAGCATGGTATGAAACAATTCATGAAGGTTGGCAATGTTCACTGGGACAACACTGGGTAACGCTACTCTGTTACTCTAAAGTATTGATAAAGTAGGCATGTCCTTTTGGGATTCTGCACGTACCCCAGTTTCCAAGGATGATTATGGAAATCCTTGCTCCTAATCTCCTTGCTGCGGGAGGCTGGGGAAGAGTGGGAACGGTTCCCGTGCTCTGGCTTGGTTTCCCATCTGTCAGAAAATGCCCTTTACGCAGCAGGGTTCTAGCCACTTAATTATTGTTTGTGGGATATTTCGGAGTTCAGGTCAAGGATGAATTTCTGTTGCAGAACTGAAGCACACAAGTAAGATATTTAAAAATGAAGTGCAGGCGGTGTTTTGTTCGGGGTTTTTTTTGGTTTTTGTTACATTTTGGTTTTGTAGGGAAGGATCTTACTGGCTCTTCTGTGCTCCTATCATTGGGTCAGATTGTCAAAATATTCTGTTATCCACCAGAGAAAGACAAGAGCTTTTTAAGAGATGCTCTAAAATTATTTTCTGTTTATTCTCTTAAGTATTTGGCTTGAATAGGAAATAGAGTCTCCTTGCCAAGATACAGTTAGCGTTCCTGCGGTGTGTTAAAAGCTGGCCAAGGGATTGGCATGAGAGGAGAAAGCCCACGCAACTTGAAGTGTTGCTGGAAACTGGGTTGTGGTCGCTTAGTCTAAATGTGATGAGAAACAGAACAAAACAAGACTAACAGGATTGATTGTAAAATGTGTTCCCTTTCCTACCTTCCAAAAGGACCTGAGTATACACGTGACCATTAAAATACAGGACAACGCTGAGGCCTCACAAGAAGTTTTGTCTAGCAGCAGCTGGATTTTTGTTTGCTGTTTTTTTTTTTGGATCAAGGTATAGAACTATTGTTAGTGTTGCTCTTGTTTGGGGGCGTGAATTTTAGGTGAAAGATTCCTGGCAGTCTAAGCAAAAAAGGGAAAAATGGTTGCCTAGCAACTTGCATTGACCGATAAAAAAGAAAGCAGGTCAGCCTGTCAGGAGATCTACTCTTTAATATAGTTATTATGCTGATTTTTATACTGTAAACATTGAATCATAGAAGTTTCCATAGCTTCTGTAAGTTTTCAGCCAATGGCATACTCTCCTTGGTGAGACAGCTTTCTTACATGGACCTTCGGTAAAATCTTATACTGGGTTGAAGGCATTTCTTATACGGGGACGCGTATGATTTGCTACAAGGGAAAAGTATCAGTAAGTGGATGGTTATCACCCTGTTTCGGTCTGTGTTTGAAAACCTGTGTGTTCACAAGAACGGCCTGGGGCCCTTGTTAAAATGTGGATCCAATGCCTGCTCCAGATTTGCTGAATCCAAGTCTCTAGCAAGGGGCCCGGGTGTATATTTAACAAATGCACCAGGTGATTTCTTATGCTCGAGCAAGTTTAGGGAGCACTGCCACAAATGGTTTTCCTTGACTGTTTTTCCCTCACAGTCGGCTTTGTAACAGTCATTTTGAGCATCAATGGTGATAGGAGCCTGAGGCGAGAGAGGTGACAAAGCCCAGCAGAGCCAGTTTAATTAGCTGGTCAGGAGCCATAATGTCATTTCCCTTCCTTGAGCCTGGGCGCTTCAGGATGCTGCCCATCAGCCCCTCCAGGTGTCTTCTCATCTGTAATGCCGCTGATCCTTGGAACATCTCCGTGTGGTGGGCAGAACAAGTATAACACCGTATTTCATCCATTTTACATCTCAGAAATTTGTATGCATTTTAGAATTGATGATGTAGGAATTTGGCAACCCCCCCCCTTTTTTTTTGGTCTTAGTGATTTATAAAATAATAGTGCATCTTTCCAGTCAAAGGTACTGGAGATCTGATAAGCTGTAGTTGCTCCTTTTCCAGAGGAGGCATCTGAGAAGGTGGTGTGACCGTGGAGATCCACCACCAGTTGGGGGAGCCCAGTCTCAGACCCAGCACTCTGTCCTTGCAGTAGTTACTAATAGCTGAGTAACCAGTTATCCCAGGAAGTGGTGGCTTAAAACAGCATTGAACATTTATTATCTTCTATGGTTTCTCAGAGCCAGGCATTTAGGATTGGTTTAGCTGGGGTATTCTGGCTTGAGGCTGCTCATGAAGTGGCAGGTATGCTGTTGGTTGTACATTCATCTGCCAGCTTGACTGGGGCCGGAGGTTCCACGTACAGGTGGGCTCACTCGTGTGGTTGGCCGGTTGGTGCCGATATTGGAGAGAGGCCTCAGTTCATCACCGTGTGGGCCTCTCCACGAGTTCTTCAGAGTCCCCACAGCATAGTGACCAGCTTCCCCCAGAGCAGGTGAGCCAAGGGACCAAGGCAGGAAAATGTTCAATGCCTTTTATGACCTCGCTTAGAAGTTTCATGCTGTCAGCGCTTCCACGTTCAGTTTGCCTCACAGACCCGACTCTGTTCGAGGGAACCACACGAGGCACGGATATCAGAAAGGGAGGCTCCTTGGGGGCTGGCTGTTTCCTTCACACCACACTGCTTTTCCAATATCTTGCTGTCCCGATCAGCTTGGCCCTCTCATATTCTTAGGTCAGGTTCTCGAATGGAATGAATGAAAACTCTTCGGGATTTATGTCTCATTGTGACACTTCTGAAATTTTAATGTGCCTACAAATTCCCTGGGCCTCTTGTTAAAACACAGACTCTGATCCAGTAGGTTTCAAGGCAGCCTGAGACTCTGCGTCCTGGCCGGCTCTCCTATAATGCCCTTGCATCTGGCTCTCCTTTCATTTTGTCTGACAGGCAGATGGTTTGGGGAGAAGGAACTAGGGGAACCAGCCTATTTCTCCAAGTTGGTGGAGGGAGGGAGAGGTACGAAGCCGATAAGAGCCCCTGCATTATTAGGGACGCAGCTCGGTGCAGCTGTGAGCCTCTTCACGGTGAAGGTCAGGTTTCCGACAGCAACAGCTGGGTGCTCAAAATGGCGAGGTAATTAGCTTGGGGGGGGGTTGGGGGCGGGATGGAACACAAACAGTGCTTAAAATGAACCGTGTCAATGCATTATTCGGAGCTCAGATGCCCATCGGTGGATTCCTCATCCTCCTCTCTCACCTCTCCCCTCTCCCTCTTACGCACACACATGAGCACTCAGGAAACCTCTAGACCCACACTATATTTCCCTGAATAAACTGAAAATCAGAGCTGAAATCCCTTAAGTGCTCCCACTTTATTTATTTATTTTTTAAAGATTTTATTTATTTATTTAACAGAGAGAGAGACAGCCAGCGAGAGAGGGAACACAAGCAGGGGGAGTGGGAGAGGAAGAAGCAGGCTCCTAGCGGAGGAGCCTGATGTGGGGCTCGAGACCACAACGCCGGGATCACGCCCTGAGCCGAAGGCAGACGCCCAACCGCCGTGCCACCCGGGCGCCCCAAGTGCTCCCACTTTAAGCTGCTTTGCTGTGATCTAGAATACTGGTCCTGGCACTCTGCCTTTCTTCTTGCCCCTGGCAAACCTTCTGCCCTCTGTCTTTCTACACATCCGTTAAGAGGAGCATACCAGACTGTAACCTCGGCAAGGGAGGAGCTGTGTCTTTTTGGTTCATCTCTCTCTATGTCATACCACACACATATGCATACATTATAAATAAATAGAGGAGTGAGTAAACCATCCTAACATGTAAGGGGGACCTTGACACTTGGGATGGAACACGGGAACCTCTGTCTTCACGTATCTAGTGGTCGCTGGAGACCTTGGGAAGGGGGTCAAGTTTATCACCTACCACTTCCTTATCAGCCCTGCCAGTCTATCCCTGTAGGAGCTGAAAATGGCTATTTACTGAGTACTTACTATGTGCCAAGCACGTACACCATTAATCCTCCAACGACTGAGAGGAAGGTAATTATCACACCCAGTTTGCAAAGAGGAAACCAAGCCTGTGAGATTTCCTCATACAGTTAGTAGGTGGTACTTGTGGAGTCTTGTCACCAGATGATGGTGGTTTCAGCCTAAAGCTGTTGCTTGGTGCCCATCGTTGCAGAGTAAGATGTCCAGAGAAGACAACAGAATGGCGGACTATCGAAGCTGGAAGGGCTCTTGACATGGAGCTCCTGTATTTATTCTGCATCTGCCCTTGGTGCCGTGGGGGTATGAGATGCAAGAGCCCACACGTTAATGGGATGTGGATAGACATCGCAGTCATTGTCTGAGGCTGTCATTAAATACCAACCAGTGCATATGTGGCTGGTGGGAATGCCCCGTGGTACAGCCACTTTGGGAGACAGTGTGACGCTTTGTAAGAAAGTTAAACACATCCACTTAACAAATGGCACAGCTGTCACACTCCTGAGTATTTATGTGAGAGAATTGGTGTATGTCCACATGGAGACCTGTTCACAGATGTTTGCAACACTTTTATTCATATTAGCAAAAAACTAGGAACAACCCAAGTGGGTGTCAGCTGCTGAGTGGATAAACAAAGTGTCATATCAGTGCAACGGATGGCAATAAGAAGGAGCAAGCTATTGATTTGATGATATGGATGAATCTTAAAAGTGTCACACTAAGTGAGAGAAACCAGCCATGAAAGGCTACATCCTTTGTCATTTATGTGCGGGTCAGGAAATGGCAAAACTATAGGGACAGAAATCAGGTCAGAAACGCCTGGGGCCTGGGAAGGGGATTGACTGCAAAGGGGCATGAGGAAATTGTGTGTGTGTGTGTGTGTGTGTGTGTGTGTGTGTGTGTGTGGAGGGGGGTGATGGAAATGTTCTGTGTCTTAATTGTGGCTCTAGTTATAAAACTGTAAACCTTTGTCAAACTCATCAAACTGTATCAAGGGGATGAATTTTATTGTCTATAAGTTATCCCTCAGTAAACATAACTTTAAAAAATATATCAGCCCGTCCACACCCACCATGTTCTGGATGGGAACACTTAGCCCACATGAGGGAATGACTTGCTACAGCAGATGTGAGTTGGGAATAGAGGTTTCTCGGCCCCAGCCCTGAGGCCGAAGTGAGCTGGATCCTTGGCCTCCTATCTGAGGCCACAGCACGTTCTAGGCAGTCCGGGGGTGCTGACCCCAGAGCTCAGTGCAGCACTGAGGGTGACTTTTAAAAACTCACTCTCTACTGTGCTGCTCACCTGAAATTTGGCTGGAGGGCTCCTAATCAGGGAAAAAAAGAAAAAGTAAATTTGCATTTAGCCAGAATCCAAGAATATATAACTCCAATAATAAACCTCTATGTACATATTCCATTCCACCTTTTTGGGAAAGCGGGGAAAATGGCAAAACAGGATGCTGATGTCTTTGGAATCATGCCTTGTAAGACATCACAACCCAGTTGGTCCAGAAAGAACAAAATATCCTGGAGATTTACCCCAACATCTTGTTGCAGAAAGCAGGTGTGATTTGGAGCGAAGCCAGTCCCGATTTTAGTTCCTAAATCTTTTCCTTTCTACCGTCATGTCCTTGGGTAGCCACTTAACTTCTCTGTCTGCAAGATAGTGACCATAATTCCTACCTCACAGGGTTTTTATGAAGTGTAAATCAGAGATTGGGAAATAGAATTCCAAGCCTGGATGTGATAGACTTCTCTAGTACATTCATCACCGGGCCATGTCCTTTACATACACTATCTGAAACCTTAACAGCCACGATCCCCATCGTGGAGATGATGAGGTGACGGTAGATAATCTGCCAGCTGTTCGACCACCTGGGAAGAACCGCTGGGCCGTGTGTAGATCGCCGTGAATGATGGTGGATCTGAATTAAGACCTGTTTATAAAATAATTGGATAGGGAGATTGGGAAGAAGTGAAATTCTGCTTCTTAGTTTGAAAGAAGGCATTATTATTATTATTATTATTATTATTATTATTATTATTTGCTTTTTAAGAAAGAATAGGAAAACAATTGAAGCCAGAATGAGGGCTCTGAATATCAACTCCCAGGTAAAGAGAAGCTGCCTTCCCTGGTCTCATCTTCACTTAGCTTCCTCTCTTTGTCCAGGAAAAATACTCCAGCAACCCAAGAGACCTTGTGCTATTTAGGGCCCAGCTAAAACCAGAGATTCAAGGAGCCTTTTTCCATCTATCCCTCAGCAGCATGACCCTCTGTAGACGTTCTCGAGACTCGCAAACCCTGCCTGCCTTCTGAGATTCGGTGGCTGGCTTAAGACTAACTCAATAGGGTTGATTTTATTAAACTTGTTTGTTTTTCTTCTTTGATAGCTGGAATAACATACCAAGTAAGTTTTCCATCTTCATTTAAAAATCGTTCTCAGTCTGTCACACAGCCAGTGTCAGCCTGGACTTATAAAACGCCAGCAAGTTTTAATAACCTAAGACAACTAGGAAAATACCAACTGGCAAACTTACCAAAGACCATGGAACTGGATGTTTAAATTCTTCTATTACGTGCTTCATGTGCCTGGACTCCATTTTCCTTTTCTTTCTTTCTTTTTCTTTTTTTTAAGATTTTATTTCTTTATTTGAGAGAGAAAGTACACGCACGCAAGCAAGCAGAGAGGGAGAAGCAGGCTCCCCACTGAGCTGAGAGCCCAACATGGGGCTCGATCCCAGGACCCTGGG